>NW_026652283.1:123863871-124016822 GCF_009828535.3 Hylobates moloch
ACGCCATTCTCCTGCCTCAGCCTCTCCGAGTAGCTGGGACTACAGGCACCCGCCACTATGCCCGGCTAATTTTTTTTTTTTTTGTATTTTTAGTAGAGACGGGGTTTCACCGTGGTCTCGATCTCCTGACCTCGTGATCCACCCGCCTCGGCCTCCCAAAGTGCTGGGATTACAAGCGTGAGCCACCGCGCCCGGCTGGCTTTCTATTTAAACACCATCAAATATTGGCTATTTACTATTTGGATGCTGGAAATGCAAAGTGTTAGGGTAAATTAATTTAAAAGTTTTCATGTGGATAAGCGCATGAACTCTGAGGTGTGGGTTCCATGCAGTTTCCCAGTCACTATGAGTGTGACCATTTTGCTGGTGATGAAGCGCTTATTACCTCAATTTGTTTTCCCTTGTGAGTTGAAAAATAAATAGTGTCTACATTAGAGAGTTGGCATGAGGCTTACAGAATTAGTTATCTAAATTGTTTGGTTCAGTATCTGGTACAGAAAACTTTTAATTTCTCCTTCCATTTGGCCTAGATTAGCCTAGAAGATAGCTTCAAAAAATATGAAGTATGTGACTGGGTATGGTGGCTCATGGCTGTAATCCCAGTACTTTGGGAGGCCAAGGCAGGTGGATCACAAGGTTAGGAGTTCGAGACCATCTTGGCCAATATGGTGAAACCCCATCTCTACTAAAAATACAAAAATTAGCTGGGCGTAGTGGTGGATGCCTATAATCCCAGCTACTTGGGAAACTGAGGCAGGAGAATCATTTGAACCCAGGAGGCGGAGGTTGCAGTGAGCCGAGATCATGCCGTTACACTCCAGCCTGGGTGACAGAGCGAGACTCTGTGGAAAAAAAACAATAAAAATAAAAAAATTCCAGTATTATTTCTTCCAAGTTATATAAGGTCTGTGTCCACCTTCTCCTTCTCTATGCTTTTTCTCTTTAACTGCTTTATGTGTTAAAAAAAAAAAAAAAAAAAAAAAGTCAAACAATGATGAATCTATACTCTTCTAAGTCAGAGTGCAGAGAACAAATTCACCCCTGCTGAAGTGTTGAGTGGCATGTTCTGAATTTACAATGAGCTGGCAAGTTACATATTTTGGTTAGGGTTACATTTTTATGGTTCTTAAATGTCAACTCATGTAGATAGGCTTTCTTGTTGTTTTGTTGTTGATTTGTTTGTTTATATTCCAAAATGACAAGAATATGGGGTGAAAATCACTGAGAAAGGGTAAATTATCTTTTGTTAGTCTGAGGCAATTCGAGGAGAAGATGTGAGAGAATGACATAGATTTGGATTAAGAAAAAACACTGACATACATTGACTTAACACAAAGAAAGCCGAGAACACTGGAAATAAATATGAAGTATTTAAATTAGTGTAAACATGCATTCCAATTGCATAAATAAATCAAATTCATTTCCATTTTGTAGATAAATTTTAAAAATCTCCCATTTGAATGTCATTTTGTAAAATACAGGTATAGTACATTAAATATAATTGATCTATAGCCATATGTAGATACTAAACTTTAAAAAAGGCTTCAGTCTGCTCTCCAATAAATTCACTGCCATATGTGCACCCAAATAACAAAGTGCTACAAATATTTTTGTCCTCAGAGTTCTTAAATCAGTCTTCAAAGAATTCACAGTTCATTCCCCTTTCTGAATTTGAATACAACATGCAAATTTATGATTTCTCATGTTCTTGTTACCTAAGGTTGATGGTTTACTGAGTATCAAACAAACGTCTATGTTTCTAAAACTAAGTATATTTTTCAAAGGATGTTAGTCTAAAAAGTTTCCTCCTTTATTGTGTATTTTTTTTTCTTTAAATGGAGCCAGAAAAATGGCAATCGATGGCCTCACCTGAACAATTAATACTCTGTTGACCTCTACAAGGTTCATATTCTGAGAGCTGGTCAACTATAGGCTTGTTCTTGCTTTTAACAAAATGAACTATTGATTTAATTGATCAACATGAAAAGGTGTCATATAGAGTACATTTTCCGTTATCAGACATTTCTTATTTTAATTGCTTCTTTCGCTTTTCATTCCTTTGTGCAAATCAGAGTAATATAAATCTAAATAGGAAAAACTTTGTGTCCAAGAATTGATTAGCAGGTTGAGATATAGAAGTAAAATTAAGCTATTAAAAACAGTCAATAATTCATGCAATTATTTGTATTCTCCCAATTCTTTTCTCTAAAACCTGATCATGGAGAATCCTTTCGTAGGTAAAGTGCCTCTTTTTTGACAGTAGAGGATGATATGCCCTTTCCAGACAGCTTCCCCGTTTGTTTTAAGTAGCTTACTTGAAGACATTTATTGACACGGGTTCTTTCATAATTTAACCTTATATTCTTTCATATTCTCTGAGGAGAGACCAACAACACCGTTAAAGAAGGAGGAATGGCCTGGGGCCTGTCAGCTCGCAACACTGATTTGTATACATCTGACTAAGCTTTGGTGGTCATTTAAATCAAATATATCTTCGAAGTTTCCATTTTGTTTTTCCAATCAGGCATATACTTTTTGTAAAACACGCTTTTAAATATTAGAATAATGGAATGGAAAGCTACATTTGGGGAGGGGAGGAGGGTGAGTAAGTGGACAGCTGGTGTGTGGGGACTTTCAGTTTTCTCCTGTGATTTTTGCCGGGTGTAGGAGGATAACAAATGGGAGATTTTGTGCAGGAATAAGATGCTGAACACGTTTCAGCTTTAGATGTGTTATCCATCTTAACTCATAAAGATGAGATTTCGACATTCCACATCGGATTTTTCATTTTTAAGACTTTCACACTTGTTCAAAACCTTCCCATATGCCACAATACTGATATGTGTATCAAAATTTATGTATTTACTCAACTGTTTTTAAAGGAATGCTTAGATGCATGAATCATGGAAAAACTACAGCTATTTATGAATACGGTGATAACAAATTTAAATTTGTATGAAGTTCACAAAGGCACTAATTAACTTGTATTTACAATGAATTCCAATATATTTAACACTGAAATTCCTAGAAATTTAAGTGAGGCATCATTTCATTTATATATTATTGTATAAAATTAGCACAAGATATCTGTACTCTGAATTTAAACACTGTAAAAATACAGCAGAGTACAATGAAATTTATTATATTACATACAGTGTGAACATTTTACAACATACGTTTGATTTAACCACATTTAATTCAATTGTTTGAATTTTCAGCAACCTAAACACAAGATGCCTCCTAGCCTGTTAAACAAGAGTCATGTTAACAATCGACAGTTGTAAAAAATGTATTGTTATATGTTTTCTTTTCATCCCCTATGTACTATAGCAGGGATTTTATTCCTGTGAGATTACTCCAAAAGATAAGGTCATTTTTTAAATGTTCCATTGACATCCTGTGGCATAGAAGAGCTGGAATGCAGGGTGATCACTCTAAAGAGGAGTGGCATAGTTTTTTGGTAAAGGGCCAGAGTTACTCTTTTGGCTTTGCAGCTCATCTGGTGTCTGTGGTAACTACTCAACTCTGCTGCTACAGTGTGAAAGCACCATAGACAATACTTGAATGAGCTTGCCCGTGTTTCAATAAATCTTTATTTACAAAGACAGGTGACCTGTAGCCATGGTGTGGAATCCCAATCCCAAAGCTAGAACATTTTCCTTCTTTAGCAAACAAGATCCTCTTTCCCTTTAGGTCAGCTGGGTCTTATTTAACCCACTTTCTCAATGCATAGTAGAGAAAGTAAACGGCCCTCAAGAGGAGCTGTATTTACAGTGGGCAGATTAATAGTTTTGCCGTAACTGACAAGACAACTTTGTTAGTCACCTTCATCAAACACCAGATGACTCAGGAATTCTAGTAAATTATTTTTTTCTTAGTTGGCAAACAATTTATTCTCTGGTGTCATTTGGACACCACAGGCTTGCTGAACATTTTCTTTATGTAGTTTTTTGTGTAAGGCATGGCCAGGAGGAGTGCCCTCGGTTCCTGTTGTGTGGCCAGTCCAAGCCTCCAGTCACTTTTCTGGGTGTGGGTGTCTTATCTGTCTCAGAAGCTCATATGCCTACAGAAGGCAGGACTCTGTGCTCCTTAAACTTCTTAGAATGAAATGTAATACCAATTAGTCCAAGTCCTTGTTCCCATCTAATTAATGCCCAGAAGATGATTAGTAGATTTATCAGAAATTTATGGCTTTTGGGGTATCATTTTTATGTGGTTGAGGAAGTAAAAGTTGACTTTCATGAATCATCTGATTGTCATCTATATTTCCCTAAACTCTGTCATTTTGAGTGGTTCAATTCACATCTGGAAGCCCAATTGCAAAGGATTTGTTTTGTTTGAATTGCACTATCTGAGGGCAAATGCACCAGGAGAGCCAGTTGCACCATTTGGGGGGACTTGGAGTACATTACAGTAGACTGCGGTGCCAGTGGAAAAATCCTAGTCAGCATTTCTAAATTCTAATGTGTGCACGATTATGCTCACTGCCATCTGACAGCTGTTCGGTTCTGCTGTGAAATGAATTAGTGCTGTCATCTTACTAATAGACCAAAAATAAAGTTGCTGGCATTGTTTCCAACAGCCAGTCCTAACAGAAGCCAGTCTCAGTGAATTGCCCTCTCACTCGTCACAGCCATGCCTGTTACAGGACAGGGGAGCAGAACATAAGGCATTACTCAGGATACTAATTAAAGCAAAAAAGATGCTCCTTGGAGCAAATATTACTTAGGATTGACCAAAAATAACCATATGCATTTCTAAACGGGTGAGTGGATCGCTTGTAAGGTGTGTCTTCGAGGCGTGCACTGCTCTGCCCAGGGTATGTGTCTGAAATCGCTCGCCGAACTCAAATACAGCTTAAAGTGTTTCTGGGGTGTCTCATGTTGCACTAACTTCAAAGATGGTTTCATAAGAAGCAACAGACACATCCTGTTGTATGGAGCTTAGCGATGAGTGATGTGTCTCATGCAAGGATAATGCAGTGCTAAGCAAAACCTTGTTTTTCTTTTTTTTGTTTGATCGTCAACAAACTGATATTTTGTATAGTATAATTCTGAATCCCTGGTGATGGTTTCATGGCACTTATTATAATTTTTTGTTAAGCCGCTGTGCTAGGTGTTGTACATGACCTCACTTTACTCTTTCAAACACAGCTATAGATGGGCGTTAAAATCCTCATTTTACAACTGACAACCGAGGCTATTAAACTCGTTTATGTTCACACAGATAACAAGTAGTTTGTCCCAGAATCTAAAACCATTTCTATTCTTAGGAAATTGAGAAGAAAAAAGAGAATAAAACTAAGTGGAAGTTCTTTCAATATGCTATGATAGTATCATTTTCCTTTTCTGACTTCTCTTTTCCGACCTAAGTATTCCCATTTATGCAAAACCACTGGTTAGTCTCCTTTGAGTAAAATACGTTGTGTTGACAAAGGGTTTATGATGGATTCCAGGAAGTAAGAGTACTTTTACAATGTGAAGTAATCAATGCTGAGGCAATAGTCTAAAAATCTCTTCTGAATGGTGTACCATCGATACAGCATTGATTTGAGAAAGTATCTAGCATAGTCATGACATGCTAGTCCAAATCTCAGTTTTATTACTTAGTTTTTAGCCCTGAGAAAATGACTAATCCTCTTGTGCCTCAGTTTCCATATTTCCAAAAGAGGATAAGCATATAGCATGACTGACATCATAGGGTTTTTGGAAAAATTCAATGAGTGCATTAAATGTGAAGTGCATGGGAGTGTGACTGGTAGAGTGTAAGGGCCTGTTGTTATTATGACTCACTTACTTTGTACCCATAGAACATACTTAGTTCAAGTCTTGCTTATGGCTATTCAACTGTCATTCGTATGTGATAATATTCATAATAATACTAAGTGCCATCTAAATAAATTTAAACATAAATAGGAAAATATAAGTAAAATGTAAATATTAACATTATAAATATAAGTTTAATATAGTATAAGATGAATATTAATAGATGTAATATAAATTCATATTACTTAGGTTGGTGCAAAAGTAATTACCATTTTTGCCATTACTAGCTAAAATTTAAGTGAGTTTTAAAAATGTTTAATATTAAACATCACCTTCATTGAACTTATTTTTTGCACCCCACTTCTCATCTTTGTATCACTTAATATGCCTCAAACATAGTTCGGCTTCTCAAAAATTACTTTTGTTGCCTTACAAATATTTATTGACTATTATCTGTGAAAGAATTTGTGGAGATAACATATACAGCATTGAACAAAACAGCACAAAATCCCTGTGCTCATGGGTCTTAATTCTAGTGGAGAGAGCTACATCATAAACAAATACATGATTGAAATATACAGCATATCATAAGGTGATAGATGACATAAATATGTAGCCTATCACAAGGTGACGGATAATATAAAATAGTAGGGAAGTGATATATGGATTGTCAGGCTATAGGTTGAGTTTCAATATTAAATAGAGTGTTCAGGGAAGCTCTACACTGAGAAGAAAATAAACACTCATGTGGAATTCTGGAGAAATAGCATTCCCTAAAGCAGTAAAAGCATGTAAGAAGCTCTGGCATAGAGTGTTTTTGGGTAAGTCTGGATGTATTTTAACTTTAAAACCAATAGAGTTTGCTAATTGAGTGGTTGACCTGAGAAACGAGGAGTTTTAGGGACGATGCCAAAAGTTTTGAAAGTAGACGACATTTCCAAAGGAGAAGATTGGGGTTAGTGGGGGTGTGGGTGGGGGATGTGAGAATCAGGAGTTCGTTTTTAGGCAAGTTAAATGTAAATTCCCAGTCAGACACCCAACGGCAGATGCCATTTGAGCAGCTAGAAATGTTAGTTGAAGTCCAAGAGAGAGAATCAAGATGGAAACATAAGTGGAGTTGCCAGCAGTAAGATGAGGTCATCAACAGGCAAGAAGAGAGTGGCATGAAGAGGTCAAAAGAGTATTTTGGTTACTCTAGGGGTTAGACTCTAGAGAGATGAAAACAAACACAGACCAAGTAGACCTGCTGGTGAAAAGGGGGAGTCATAGGAATGTGTACTATCCTAGAAGTCAACTCAAGCCTTTCGGGAAGGAAGAGGTGATCACCCCAGGCAAATGCTACTAAGTCATGACTGATGAGGAAAGGTGATTTTTCACTGGATTTCTCCATGAGTAGCTCACTGGTGACCCCGATAAGGACATTTTGAGTTGAATGGCAGGTGTGAAACTCTTACTTCGGTGGTTCAAAAAAGAATTAGAGGAGAGAAGTTAGAGAGGTCAAGTAGGGACTTCCTTATAGGGAGTTTTGTTCTGAAATGAAATGTAAGGAAATGGGATAGTGGTAGAAAGGGGGAATGAAGAGAAGAGTTATGTTCATTGTTGACTGTTTTGCTTTTAACATAGGAGAGATTATATTGTCATAAGGAAAAGAAAATTGATTAAGTAATATCTTTCAGTAATGAGACGAATGTCTTATGCAAAAGTGGAAGCTTTAAAGAGTGAGGACATTTTGGCTGGGCGCACTGGCTCACGCCTGTAATCCCACTTTGGGAGGCCGAGGCGGGCGGATCATGAAGTCAGGAGATCCAGACCATCCTGGCCAACATGGTGAAACTGCCTGTCTACTAAAAAAAAAAATAAAAAAAAAAAATACAAAGAATTAGCCAGGCATGGTGGTGGGTACCTGTAGTCTTAGCTACTCAGGAGGCTGAGGCAGGAGAATGGCATGAACCCAGGAGGCAGAGCTGGCAGTGAGCCCAGATCGCACCACTGCACTCCAGCCTGGGCAACAGAGCGAGACTCTCTCAAAAAAGGACATTTTCTTCCGAAAGTATAGAGAACATAAAGTAGATGAAGATGTGATGAACATTGCTTGCTAATTAAAAAAGGGGACAAAAAATTCAATTTTCAAGAGTGGAAGAATAAAGGGGCTGTGAGAATTGAGCACAATTCTGGGGCTGCTGTATAGATGCTTGGGAGAGGAGTGGTCATGAACATAAAGACAGACCAGGAAACATAGCTCCATGCAATTTTCCAGTTACTCTCAGCTGCAGGGATGCAGCAGTAACAAGGCTAGTGGAGGGGTCAGAGCCAGAGAGGAAGAAGGGAATTTAGGGTCCAGTCAGAGAAATGAATGTGATGATGAAGTATAGATTTGAAGGAGGGAAAGAGGAGAGAAGGGGCAAAGACCACGGGGAATGATCACTAGATTTGCAGTTTCTGATGTTCCGGAGGGAATGAGCCCCCAAAACAGAGGTAAGAGCAGGGGATGTCAGAAAGTCGGAATTTTGGAGAAGTAGATGTGGTTGGTATAAGGGCTGGTCTCTGACCATATGAGTAATTAATGAAAGAGAATGGAAGACAAGTTCATTGGAGGGGGAGGAGGTTGAGAACAAAGGAAGCCATGGGGTTAGAAGGACCATTTAGCAGGATAGTGAAGTCACCAAGAATTATAACAGGGGTAGCAGTAGGAATGGGACAGGGAGTCCGGTGCTGAAATTTTCAAGGAGCCAGTGTATCAAATGCAGAGGAGAGCGGGGTGGGATGGATGGCTTCAATAAGAGGATGTGCATGTGGAGTAACCTGAAGACAGAAGAGTCAAAGCTGGGAATTTGGGAGGAAAGTCCGGAAATGATGATGAGCAGCCAATCTCAGGGGACAGAGGGGTGAGTGAGAGAGGAAGCACTGCTGGACAGGGCTGTGGGGACTGTGTTCAAGAGAGGGGGCACCGGCTTCAGGTGGAACGTTAAGGGAATTCTCAAAGAAGGAAGATTAGATGGGAGATGAGTTTTTCAGGTATTTGGGATGAGAATAAAATGCGATGGAGGGTGGGGAATGACACAGAATCCTGGATTCTTGGGGTGACTGAGGTGAGAGGGATGGAGGACATGATGGATTAGTCTAGACGGGCTCAAAGCAAACATCAGAGAGGGGACCCACTGCTGGGAAGGTAGAAGCTGACCTGGGAGGTTCCCTTCTCTGGGTGAGGGCAAGATGCTGCTTGGGCCACTGGGAGATTGAAATTACCTATGTTTTTAAAACATGTCCTAATAATATAAAATAGTTATGGCCAAAAACAACTAACATCTGATACACCTCTTTGGTGAATAAAATGTAATAACAATATGTGTGGGTTTGATTGGAGTACACCTAATTTTATTCCTTTATAAATATTATAAAAGCACTTTGATTACAGGTTCAAGACATATATCTAATATTTTAAATAAGCATACAATGCTGAAGTTCAGAAACTGTTTGAAGAGTTTTTCTCTTAATTTGGATGGAAACCCCTATTTTAATGAATTCTCAACTCCCAGCTTCAAACAGAAGCTTTATGTAGAGCTGAAGAAGAGTTATCTTCAATTTTCTTTGTAAAAACTCACTTTCTTAAAATCAAGTATATCATATTGCATGCTCACATATATTAACTTTCAGATTTTAAATGTACTCCGTTTCATATTAAGACACATCTGTTAAAATACTTAAGGAATATAAGACGTAATAGTATCTAAAATAAACTTGTGAAGTTGGTATTGTACTGAGTCATTGTAATATACAAAAGATTGGCACCTGGTAAATCCATGTTGAGTTCAATTTTTCTGCTATTAAATAAAAATTGTACTTCAAATGCCCTAATAATCCCTTAAAAGCATGAGCTCATCAATAGTTTTTTTAAAAAAGAAAAACTGATCTGTATGTACTCTGAGAGAAACTCTTAAAAACAGAATTCCATTAAAAAATCTGAAAAAAAGGCAAATTAGCCTGAACCAGCCTAAAATATGGGTTGTATTAAATTTAAAGACTTCAAGATTGCAGGTCAGTCTGGATCCCAGCCATGGTATTTCAAACTCCAGCAGCTCTAATGAAAGTAATTGCTGATGTGGCTGTCCCTGTGCCTTGCACGAAAGGCATAGAGGGCAATTTTCATTGACTTTTTTGGAACTCGTGATGTTGCTGAACACAAGAATTTGCGTGGAGCAGATGAATGCATCTCAATCTCTACATACATGCATGTGCACATGTACAAACATATGCTCCTGGAACTGCAAACACAGGATGGATATATAAATGCAAAGCATTTGCAAGCTTTGACAATTTATAGCACACACAAAACAGTTTTCTCTGGGACCAGGATCTGCGAAATTCAATTTGCTAGTATCTTACTTATTTTAATTCGTTAAACAAGAGAGCCAGAACTTCTTCCATGTCCATAAGTTTGCAACTTCCAAGCTGCTTCAAGCTGCTTTCTCTGTGACTTGTATTTAATCAGTAATTACTTCCCTAACCACAGCCATACTTTCCAAAACACAAATTACTATAGAGAAGAGAATATATACTATTTTAATGTACTCGTATTTAGATCTCTCTTTTGGCATGGTGATACTGTCCATAAGTTAATTATGTGTGTGTCTGTCTATCTCCACTAGATGGTGTGGGAATTCACTTGGAAAGAAAAGCTTAGCAACCTGGTGGTAATACATTGGTGTAGAGAGCCCTAGATGGGGTCTGGAGAATAAAGTCAACCTTTTACTTCTCATGAGAGCTTAAAATGGTGATATTTATTACTTTGGCAAACTTTTAATCTGGGATCTTTCCCTCACCTTAATGACTTAGAAAACTTATTTTAATAGCTTCTTAAAAGCAGATGCATCTTTTAGAAATAGACTCACGTTAGGAAAATTCAGAAGCCTGATGTATAAAACAAAAATCTTCATTAGATTCAAGGTAAAACTGCTCCTTTCAAAAGGAGTTTCTGTACTAATAAATTTAGCTGCAGACTATAATATGTGGTGATTGAAATTCACAATGTTGACATCTAGGATGTTTTTATAACAACATATATGGTAAGATTCAGGGGTGGTATAAAGACAAAAAAGGGGGATTATGCCAGTCGGGTAGCCAGGATTCAGAGAGGAAAGTTTCCTGCATGTTATGCTAAGGACATTGAACTTAAGCATGAACATGAGAAAAAGCCAGTAAAATCATACCCATTCTTTGAAAGGCAGATCAGTTTCTTATGTATGACGTTAACCTCTTTGGCCATTGCCTATGTTTGAAACTCTATTCTAATTGTTTTATTCTGTAGTTTAGTACTTCACTATATGGCATCTTATATTGTTTAATTTGTTGTTCCAGGTACACTTGAAGCTCCCTCATCACTAATGATGGTCGTTTGTTGTTGTTTCTGTGGGGAGAAATTACACACAAGGGGAAATAAAGTTTGTCATATATTTAAATACATATTAAGTTCCAGGCTAGGAACGTCTTAGTTATGAATCTGTATGCTGATCACACAAAGTTTTGTCATTATTCCCATTTTAAACACAAAACTCTTAAAGCTGTAAACATTTACATAGCTAAAAGTCACCAGCTAGTGAATGTTACGACTGAGATTCTTACACCAACACTTCTAATTATTTACAAAGCTGTGTACATATTAGGTGCTCAGTAAATAATTTTGACTTTCCTGGAAGAAGCTTGTAAAAAACATTCTCAAGAATATATTCTGGAGCATCTTAAATGGATTTGTGAATGAGAGACTTTTATTTTTTGTTGAGAATGTCAGTTGTTTTATGCTTTAAATGTTTCAATTAGACGTAAAACCTTCAAAAGAAAATACCACACAAGATAGAGTGATTCATGGGTGAAAGAATAGTGCTGATCAATAATTTTGATAAATGAGAAACTAATGGATAAATCTGTTAGCATTTGTTTGAAACCTATAGCTAAATGTTGCACAGTGGCCGGGTGTGGTGGCTCACACCTGTAATCCCAGCACTTTCGGAGGCCGAGGGGGGCAGATCATGAGGTCAGGAGATCAAGACCATCCTGGCTAACACGGTGAAACCCCGTGTCTACTAAAAATACAGAAATATTTAGCCGGGCATGGTGGTGGGCTCCTGTAGTCCCAGCTACTCGGGAGGCTGAGGCAGGAGCATGGCGTGAACACAGGAGAGGAGGTTGCCGTGAGCTGAGATCGCGCCACTGCGCTCCAGCCTGGGGGGACAGAGTGAGACTCTGTCTAAAAAAAAAAAAAAAGAAAAAAAAAAGTTTCAGCAAGACAGTTTAAAAAGAGTATAATTAAGAACTTTTAAAGCTATCAGTCCTAACCAATACTTAAAACTCGTACTAAGAGTAGAGATTGTTGTCCATCCAGAAGTAGAAATATCCTCACCACAATATTAAAACGGCCTCCTTAGGGTGAGGTCCACCACATAGTACAGATCATCTTCCTAGATTCTGAGCTACTTGGAGATCTGGTGTCACGAAACTTGTCATTGTAGAACCACGTGCTCTAAACACTTTGCCAGATGTGGCATTAGCAACATAAAAGATTGCAAGTCTCTTGCTTGACTGATACACTAATACTAGCTGTTTGATATTTCTAGAGAGAGACCAAGTTAGAAATTGCTACCAGCTTGTATGACCTAGACAAAGGTATTTAAAAATCATCTAAGTCTTTTCAGTAGTGGGTGTATGACAACCCATTTTTTCCTACTCTAGAATGTTTTAAAGAACAAGCTTAAAATTATGACAACTGGAGCCATTAGAACGTTGGAAGAAAATTGTTTTAATTAGAAATATGTATCCTGACATTACATTATTTTGTGATTATAAATATTGTATAATTAGCATGTAATATTGAGATACATGTCACTATTAAGGTTTTTCCCTTCATGTCTTTGTTATTTGTTCAAACATATTTGTATTTTGAGAATCAAATCTAGTTAATGTGAAATCTTATTAATATCTATTTCCTCATCTTCCTGCTGCAATTTATAGCAGAATCTTAGAACAAATGCTGTATATTGTCTGTTTCATTACCAAGTAAAAGTGAGTCTCAGGCACTGCACTGTGGCCTGGGCGAAAGAGCAAGGCTCTGTCTCAAAAAAAAAAAAAAAAAAAAAAAAACTGAGTCTCAGGCTTGGTGACGTTGCTTATGGGCACACAGAAGGTTCGTGAAAACCCTGCAACAGAACACATATGCCCCGAAGCTTTCTTCATTTCCATGTTCCTAATGCTTTCTTATTTTGAATGAAGTAACTTGTCTTTTCCACCTAAGATTATATCTTTTTCTACTTCCTCTTTCATGGACAGATAATCTTCAGTGGAATATGCTTATACATTTATAATTAGAAAATAATTCTCTGCTTAAGTTACTAATGCTCAGTTTTTATGAAAAAATGCATGCTCACATGCTAAATAAACAAGGGAGCTGTTATTCATGTTTTTTTTTAATAGGATCTAACACATGCATGTTTATTATCATGCATGGAGGGAAAAATCAGAGTGATTGCTCCATGATGCGATGGCGTACAGATGGTTATATACTCTTCTTAGGGAAAAGAGAGATGGGGAAGTGTGCATAATTTTAGAAGGGTAATTTTATTTTTTAAAATTCATTAGATTTTTAGGGAACAGACGGCGTTTAGTTACATGAATAGGTCCTTTAGTGGTTTCTGACACTTGGGTGCACTCATCACCCAGGCAGTGTACATTGTACCCAAGGTGTAGTCTTTTGCCTCCCACCCTTTCCCCCTAGTCCTGAAAGTTCGTTGTATCATTCTTAGGCCTTTTCATCCTCATAGCTTAGCTCCCCCTTCTTATAAGTAAGAACATACGATGTTTGGTTTTGTATTCATGAGGTACTTCGCTTAGAATAATTGTCTCCAATTCCATCCAGGTTGCTGCGAATGCCATGATTTCATTCCATTTTATGAGTGATTAGTATTCCATTGGGTGTGTGTGTGTATGGGGAGATATATAGATATTTATGTATATATGTGTGTGTGTGTGTGTGTGTGTGTGTGTGTGTGTATCACATTTTCCTTATCCACTCATTGGTTGGTGGGCATTTGGGGCAATTGTGAATTTTGCTGATATAAACATGAGTGTGCAAGTATCTTTTTCATATGCTTTTGGCAATCTATAAATTCATTGCAATTCCCATTGCAGAGCGAGACAGGCTCTCACTCTGTAGCCCAGGCTAGAGTGCAGTGGTGCAGTCTTGGTTCACGGAAACCTCTGCCTCCCAGGCTCAAGCAATCCTCCTGCCTCAGCTTCCTGAGTAGCTGGGACTACAGGTGCATGCTACCATGCCTGGCTATTTCTTTTTTCTTTTGAGAGATGATGTCTCACTATATTCCCCAAGCTGGTCTCAAACATCTGGGCTCAAGCAATCTGCCTACCTTGGCCTCCCAAAGTGCTGGGATTGGCGTGAGCCATCGTGCCCAATTGGAAATGTTGTTCTTGCTTTGCAAATAATTTCTTTAATATTTAGTATACATTCCCATTACAGTAGTAGAACTTAAAAATACTGAACACAAATGGAGATAGCATAAGACACAAATGGGTGATGCATGCCAGCATTATAGCTAGGTGCCCCTTCTGTAGAATTAGAACAAAATGATGATAAAACATTACTTTTAAATTTTTAAAAGTAACAACATATTTATCTAAAGTTAATGGCATAAATGGGGTATATTTCAATGGTTAGAAAAACTGTCAGACTTTCCATTGCACTTACGTGTGTTTCTAAATATACTACCTAATTAAAGACTGTAATGTTTTTCATGCTGTCATTTTCTAAGTTAATGTGTGTATCTACTTTGAGGGTTCAGACGCGTAATTGAATTGTATTCTGTTTTTCCACTTAGTGTTTTTTTTTTTTTTTTTTTTTTTTTACAAATGCTTTCACAGCGCAAACATTTATAACTGCTAATTTTACAAACACTATCATACATGTTTGTGTTTATTTCTTCTTAGCTTGTGGAACAGAGCCTTATCAAAACACTTAGATATAAGTATTAGTATAATGGGGGCAATATTTATCATTTTCTCCTGAAATCTGTCCTCCTCTTGGCCTTTCTTTCAGATAGTTACAACTCCACGACAGGCAAAGAAACAGTGGGTGGGGAAGTGGGGTAGGGAGTGAGGGGTGGAGATTTGTCTTCTTCATCGAAACAGTAATCTTAGACTGCTTTTCCTGTTTTTTGTTTTTTTTTTTTTTTTTTAATGATTCTTTAGCATTTCTGGAGCCTGGCTAGCTGGACCAGATATTGGGACTACTCCCCTACTCTTAATGCAAAGAATGCTCTCATATACTAAGAATAGCAAAGGGGCTGTGAAGTTATGAAGAATTAGCAAAAGCCCTTGTTTGTGGTAGTTTTGGGGTAAGAGAGAAGAGAAAAGAAGATAAACACAGTTTAGAGGAGAAAAACAGCCAGATGTCTGATGTTCTCTTATCTCTGGCTAAAAGAGGAGGGGTTGTGCTGAGGAAGTGTCAGAGGACAGCAGGGACAAAGGACTTCAGCTTCACTCTTTGGATCTCCAAGCGGAGGCTCATGTGGGTGCAGGAGGTGCCAGGACACCGTGGAGCTGTCCAGCACGGAAAGGGGATATGGGATATGCCACGCAAAGGGAAAGGGTCTACCTGCTCTGCTGTGCCTCTTCCCTTTCTTAACTGTGAGTTAACTCTTCCCTTTCTTAACTTCTTGAGCTGTGAGTTGAGATTCAGTGCACCTGCTGTAGAGGAACACTGGTGAAAACAGACATGCAGACAAGGTTGTATGGGACTCTCTACCCCAGGAGAAGCACAAAGGACCATGAAAAAATCCAGAAATTTAAAGTCAGCTGAAAGCTAAGGTGAGGCTGCATCAACAGGAAGGTGTGGATGGATCTCATTAAGAGCAGGGAAAGAGAAAATGTCACTCTTTGATCTGGACAACATAAGCCAATCAGGGCCAGCAAGATGCCCAAGGGAACAGGGAAGGAAAGGAGAAATTCTGTTACTGTCACAGGAGTTCCCAGCCCCAATGACATCATCTCACCTTCCTGCAGCTACTGGGGGCATCCGCAGACATGGGTTGAACCAAAGTCCATTTGCACCAAAGCAATGAGTTTAGGCTGAATGAGGGCCTCACCTCTCTCATCCACACCCAGACGTACTTCAGAAGTGAGAGAGCCTGAGCAGTTTGCTTCAAAGACTCAGGACTAAAAATGGCATATTGAATAGGATGAAATACTGATTGTGTTCTAACAAAGCCATTTCTAGTGGAGCTCATGATGGAAACAGGACATTTAGAACCCAAGAGAATAACTACATTCTCCATTAAATTGAAACATAGGAGGGTAAACATCTTTACTCAATTCATTATATATATGTCAGTTTTTATATTTGTTTTCTTATGAAATAATAAAATTACTATTTTTCTAACACCTAGGCACTTGTCTCAGAAGTACACAACTCATAGATGTATGTTGGATGATACTTCAAATGAATAAGCTCTCAGTAATAATACCTAGAAGATATTCTGGAAAATTAATCTTGAGTGCTTTCTGAGTGGATTGTGGAATTTGTTTCAAATATGAGTAACTGAGAAATATTAGCCCTTTTTTGAGGAGTTCCTTGAAGGCAGCCATGCTATATATGTGTTGCTCTCTTACGTAGTAAATTGGCAAATGGCATGCTCTGTGTTAATGCCTGAAACACAGCCAATATCTTACAATCCAGCTAAAGGATTTAAGATGGAAAGGTGTATTTCATATGTCTCATAGTTTTTCTGTGTGCTCCATGTATGTACATTCCTAGAACTTTGGAAAGGATACAGAAACGTAGGAAAATATGGCATATAAAGATGATCGGTTAAGGATTGGAGTTCTTTCTGTTTCTAAGGCAATGAATGTCTGAGGGCAAATGGATCAGAGATTTTCGAGGTCTGCCCTGGAGTTCCAGGTTCTTGCTTAATTACACTATAGGAGTGTGAAGGTGACTGGGCTAGTGTTCATGTCTTTTCACCATTGATAATTTAATCAATGACACTTTACCAGACTCATTAATTGGAAACGAGAGTCAGAAGGCCTTTCTTTTGCTGCATAGTTATCTAGCTGTTGCCAAGTCAAACTGGGCCTAGGATGTATGAGATGTGTTTAAATCTACATAGTGATTGCTGCCAATCTCAACATAATTATGCATGTGATATTAATAAAACTGCATTTTGGGTTCTTTGTATTTTCCCTATTAAATGATTTCACAACCGTAAGTGAATTTGTCTTTCAGTTTTTTTGGCCTTGGCAATTTAGAAAATGATTTTTCTGCTGCCTCAACTTTGTGATATTCCTTTCATTTCTAAAGCACCTAATTAAAAACTGCTTTGTAGGCCAGGTGAGATGGCTCAGGCCTGTAATCCCAGCACTTCTGGAGGCTGAGGTGGGCGGATCACTTGAAGTGAGGAGTTTGAGACCATCCTGGCCAACATGGTGAAACCTCGTCTCTACCAAAAATACAAAAATTAGCCAGGGGTGGTGGCAGATGCCTGTAATCCCAGCTACTTGGGACATTGAGGCAGGAGAATCGTTTGAACCCAGGAGGCAGAGGGTGCAGTGAGCCAAGATCGTGTTACTGCACTCCAGCCTGGGTGACAGAGTGACACTCCATCTCTCTTTTTTTATACTTTTTTTTTTTTTTTTTTTTTTAGAGACAGTCTCCTGCTCTGTTGCCCAGGCTGGAGTACAGTGGTGTGATCTCGGCTCACTGCAAGCTCCACCTCCTGGGTTCAAGCAATTCTGCTGCCTCAGTCTCCCTGAGTAGCTGGAATTACAGGTGCCTGCCACCACGCCCGGCTAATTTTTGCACTTTTAGTAGAGATAGGGTTTCACCATGTTGGCCAGGATGGTCTGGATCTCTTGACCTCGTGATCCGCCTGTCTTGGCCTCTCAAAGTGCTGGTATTACAGGTGTGAGCCACTGCACCCGGCCGACACTCCATCTCAAAAAAAAAAAAGAAAAAAAAAAAACCCTCCCCTCAGAAAAACCCTGCTGTCTCTTTTCTCATCTCCTATTCAATTCATAGCAAACCATATCCCAATTCAGATGAAAGCCATTTACACAAATTTTTATCTTTAAGTTTACTAGTGACATTCTGACCAATGACACTCCCCGCTCCACACACAAACCCTGATTCTTCACCTTGCCTTTGGCTCAGGAGTGTTTCATGGCAATGGACTGACAATTCTTTTAAAAGTTGACATTCTTTGGCTTCATATTTTTGGGAGGGATTTCAATAATTTTGTGTCTCTGTGATTTTAATCTCTTTTTACTGTTTACTGCTCCTCGGCATGTGACCTTCCCTACATGTCCGTGGTCCCCATGACAAAACCTACCCCTTATGTTTTATTCCAGGATATATTATCAGCTACATGCAAATAACTCTACAGTTCATATCCTCACAGGTAAACTGAAAAATGTTACAATGATCTGCTGTGTAAAAAGCAACCTCAAGACTTAGCAAGTTGAAACAAAAATGTCCATGACAATTTCATCAGTCAGCAGTCTGGGCTTGACTCAGCTGTACAGATTCTGCTGGTCTTTCCTTGGACACTCATGCAGCTGCAGACCCATGGTGTCTCACAGGGTCAGCATGGCCCCCACACCTGTGGCCTCACTTACCCACTCACAAGTTTAGGACTGGTGCTTGGTGTTGACTAGACCTCTGTTTTAATGTGCTCTCTGCTCAAGGAGACTATCTCAGTATTCTTCATGGGAGCCTCAGGGTTCTAAGACACATGAAAAGAAGCTCTCGTTAGAAGCTCGTGGACATACCCAGATGAGAACAGAGGCTATTGACTCAGGTTTGCCAGAAGAAGCAAGGCAGCTGCTATGATTTGAGTTTAGCAGCCACTCAAACTCCGGGGAGAGGCAAAGCCCTATAGTGGAAGAGAGGAAGGCTTCAGGCACACTGCAGCTGGAGGTTTTTCACACGGGGAAGCTGGTGGTGGTGAAGAGCTAAGTGGAAGTAAGCCGCCTTCCCACTTCTCACCAGTCAACCCAGCAGTGTATTTGGCTTCCTCTGCTTGGTCTGCAGTCAAAAGCAGGGGCAAAAATACAGAAGCTGAAAGTCATTGGCCAAGTCTTATCTATTCTGAGCTGGTTGACGCAGTTGTTGTGGCTTGGTCTCCTGCACTGGTCACAGCAGAGGGTGTGGGTCAGAGTTCTATGTTCATATGTACTCTGATAATTGGCTATGTTTACGTTCCTTCTCTCAATCATTAAAGCTCTGAAAGCCTAGTCTTCAAAGTCTTATATCACTCCTCCTGCATCGTAGTGGAAAAGCAAATCACAGCTCAGCTCAGTCAAGGGATGAGAAGGAAGCACACCATGTCTTAAGGGAAGAAAGGGTAGAGTTAATTGCGAAGATGAGTGAAAGCAATGATTGGAGGAGTTACGGTGGGTATCTTTGCAAACAGTGCTGCTTATTGCATGAAATGCAACTTTTCAGGTTCCTCCCACACTTGCCTGAGTACAGGCATTACCTGGGTCCCTAGAGAAACACAGATTCGTGGCTGCCTTCAGTTTATGTCCTCATTTCAGGATCTAGACAAGGACCTAGTGCTCTGTGGTTTAAACAGGATCCCAGATGATTCTTAGGATAAAATGAATTCAGGAAGTACAAACATACATATGTTAGAAAGTTACAGAATCTGTTTTCAGTATTTGTGTGTCTTTGGATTAGCATTGGTTTTCTACTGATAACTACCTTTATGCATTTTGGGAGACTAAGGACAACATAGGAAACATGTTAAGTATAGCTTAACATTGGATGCTTTTGGTTAGGCTTGGTGGCTCATGGCTGTAATCCTACCACTTTGGGAGGCTGAGGCGGGTGGATCATGAGGTCAGAAGATAGAGACCATCCTGGCTAACATGGTGAAACCCCATCTCTACTAAAAATACAAAAAATTAGCCGGGTGTGGTGGCGGGTGCCTGTAGTCCCAGGTACTTGGGAGGCTGAGGCAGGCGAATGGCGTGAACCCAGGAGGCAGAGCTTGCAGGGAGCTGAGATCTCACCACTGCACTCCAGCCTGGGCAATAGAGCAAGACTGCATCTCGAAAAATAAAAATAAAAATGGATACTTTTGTGGGTAACAGTTTTCTTAATGATATTGGTGATAAAACACATCCAAAATCTCACTTATATCTCTATAAAATGTTTTATGTTTTCTGTTACAGTGACAATGTTTTAGATCTCCCAGGCTTGGGATGTGGTATTATTATGGTTATTTTTCTTTTCCTTCTGTTCCCAATTAACTTCAATAACAGATAACTTGATTGCTCCTCCTGACAGTTTTAAAAAAGTAGTTGGTTTTTCTATTTCCCCGAGAAGAAGGTACAAAACAGGAAACCTGACTGGTGAAAAATATGTTTACACCAGCCAGACTCAGGAAATGCGAATTAAAACACAGTAGGATGACAATAAATTAAAGTCCAATTGGTGACCATTCAAAAATATGGAATACCAAATGTTTAGGAGAATGCAGAGAAGTGGTAATTCTCAAATTGCTCTAGAAAATGTAAATTAGTGTAGCAATTTCTGAAAAGCAAATTGGCAATAACTAGTAAAGTTAAAAAATATTCATAAATGATGAGCCAAGTAAGCCATGCATGCGTATCATGGGACATACACACAGCTATTCATCCTAGAATTATAACAGTGGAAAACTGTAAACAACCCACATGTTTGTTAGTAGGGTGGGAGATATATAAAGTTTGTAATATTCATGTAGACATTATGCTTTAGAGTACTTTAAATAAAGTAGTTGTAAAGCTTTGCATTTTTAATACGTTTCAAAAATAAAGAAGCAAACAATATATTTGTGTGACTACTCATGCCAATTTTAAAATACACAGGAAAATAAATTAAAAATTAAAACCTTAGAATGTGTTTACCCCAAATTAAAAATAAAGATGGAGTTTAGGGAGGGAAGTGGAGACTAGGATTTGTGGAGGGATTTGTGGAGAACTTTAACTTCACTTGAAATGTTTTATTTCTTAAACATCTCATGTTCATTCAATAAATGAACATTTTAGTTTCTTCTGCTGAGTATATGACTGATATGTTATCCTTTGCATTTTTCTTTTACATTTCTGAGAAAAAAAGCCACTAACCGAATTATGTTTCTGTTTGTTTCTTTGTTTCTGTGAGATTTTTTCTATGCTTCTGTGGTATCATTCTGGGGACCTCATTACTAGTAATTTCCAAGTACTTGCTCCACATACGAGCACTTTACACTCACCAAGACAAGGATGACAAGCATTACATAGTTACATGATCGCGTTTTCTAATTCTCCTGATTCTGTATTCTTCATTTATGCTTAATATATGGTACAAAGAGGAGAGAAAGTATTGCTAGAAGTAGCCCACTCCCTCCAGAAAACGTAACAGGCCAGGTGATGTTATTTTGTGTCTTAAATTAACGAACAGCTTTAGAACAAATACACTTAATATTGATCATTCTGTATAGACTTTCACGGGAAACATTCCTATAATGTGGAGTAAGGGAAAAGCAAATGTAAAATAAGACCAAACTAAGTGCCTGCTTACTTAATGCTGGTTAGGTCACACCTGAACAATTACAAAGAACATGTTACGTTAAAACTGTGTGATGTAAGGGATGTAGAGATGGCAACAGGTTTTCAAAACTTTAGTAACTTTGAACAAACAGCTGGATGAGAGAAGATGAAGAAGAGACTTTTCAGCTGACTTCAAAGTTTTAAATGTTCTTATATCGAAGAGAAGGCAGGCTTATTCAGTGCTGGATCCAGAGGTAGCTGGAGGATCAGGGTCTAAATACACAGAAAGACAGGTTTTATTTTACTTTATTTTTTTCTGCCAAATGTGAACAAAGACATATTATTTTTTATTTATTCCATAAGGTATTGGGGTTCAGGTGGTATTTGGTTACATAGGTAAGTTTTTTAATGGTGATTTGTGAGATTTTGGTGCACCCACCTCCTGAGCAGTATACACTGCACCCTATTTGCAGTCTTTTATCCCTCACTGCCCCCTACCCTTCCTCTTCAGTCTCCAAAATCCATTGTATCCTTCTTATGCCTTTGTATCCTCACAGCTTAGCTCCCACATATCAGAACATACGATGTTTGTTTTTCTTTCCTGAGTTATTTCACTTAGAACAATAGTCTCCAGTGTCATCCAGGTCTCTGCAAATGCCATTCATTCATTCATTCATTTTCATGGCTGAGTAGTATTCCATCGTGTGTGTGTGTGTCTGTGTGTGTGTGTGTGTGTGTGTGTGTGTGTGTGTATCAGAATTTCTTTATCCGCTCATTGATTGATGGACATTTGGGTTTGTTCCATGATTTTGCAATTGCAAATTCCACTATAAACATGCGTGTGCAAGTATCTTTTTTCATATAATGACTTGTTTTCCCCTGGGTAGGTACCCAGTAGTGGGGTTGTTGTTAGAAGTAACTTTTTAAATAATTACATTTACCTGGGCGGAGACAGCTGTGTCTTTAGTCCTGGTTTACTTCTGACATTAGTCCAAATGAGGCGGACATTCATTCAGGAATGTGGTAAAATAGATGCTTGGTGTAAATGGATTCAATTGCTTATTTAACATGATTGTCTCTTCTGAGAGTAAAATTTTAAATTACCAGCCATAAAATCCTTTGTTGTTACCGGTAGTCATATTTTTTTCTTTAAATAATTTTGGCAGATACGATTTGGAAATAAGGACATTAAAGAATATTTGTTGACAGCTGTCATTTGTGGCTATGAAAAGAAACCTATGCTGTTTAAAGTGCATGTTCAAAATCCATCTTGTTAATTCTCATAAGCCTTCAGATATGATTTTTGAATATGTTGTATAAATATGTCTATTTTAGCTAAAATAAAGTACTATTGCCTCAAGGCTGTCTCTTTGGAAAATCCCTTAATTGATGTAGTTTTTCATTTTCAATTATTGTAAGTAGAGTTTCATATTAAATCCTTAAAAATACTTGCAAACATTCAACTCTTTTTTTCTTTTTTCTTTTTTTTTTTTTTTGCCAGTTTGGTTTTCTCCTCTTTTCTGCGTGTTGTAAAAGAGAAGCTCCTACAGAAATAGTATTTATGAACAATTGTGCAAGTGTGACATGAAAGTATGCTCAACTTTTGTATCTTCACCAAGCATATCTGGACATAGAGCTTTGAGTGATTACTTAATTGTTTTAAAATATTTTCAATGCTTATTTAACAAAAAAACAAGAAATTCGTACTTCTAAGTATAGGCTCATTAGTCATTTATGGTAAATTGTTTCAGGAATTAATATCTAAAAGTAGAGTTACTTAATTTAAAAAGTCTGCTCCTATAGCTTAAGAAAATGATAATTGAAGCATAAAGTATTTACATTTGTTGAGGCGAAGTGAGCAACACTCGGATACCTCCTAGCCACAAGATGGCATTGTGTTAGCTCATTTTCCAAATTAAGAAATTTCTTTCATTCTGTTTTACCTAAACTTTCCATTTATCCTAACTCTATTAATTGGCTTTTGAAATTCTGTTCATCCGTTTTATGTTTTTTAATCTGGGTATCCCACATATATCTTAAACTCAGTCTCTTTCAAATGCAGTCCATTACTGTCCTTTCATTCATACAGTATATAATCATTACATATTATACTTTATGATTTTTCTATCAATATTATCTGCGTAGAAGATTCCTTTTAACTATTCATGTTGCTATACCTTTTCCAGTCATCCACGAGGGATTCAACATTTGCTGCTGCTGTCTTATTTCCTGCTTTACATTAATCCCAAGAGCCCAGAATATTTTTTTATTCTATCCCTTCAACTGAAACCAACTGTTTCTACCCCTAATTACAGTCATCATTAGCACTTCTCTCCCAGCTATCCCTTACCATCTGGATCCTTGTCTGCAATACGTTCTAGGAGGACTCATCAGGTAATCTTCCTGAAAGGCTGAGATACCTCCCATGGCTTTCCACCTTCTCTGATTAAATATAAACTGCATGCCCTGCCATATCAGGCCTTTCTCTCTTATGGGTTTTACTTATTTTAGGCTTGCTTAAAGTTCCTCTTTAGAGTTAGACAAGCAGTGGGATTGAGATTGTCTACTGGAGATTGGGAGACAAGGTGGTTTTGATGGAAATGTAAAGAGAGGAGAATGTCTGATAGTGTGTATTGTTTGAGTGGGATGGAAGTCATAACTGGGGATGAAAGGTAGGAGAATATTTGATAGTTTGTATTGTTGGAGTGGGAATGAAGTCATAACCAGGGACGGAAGGTAGCAGAATGTGTCATAGTGTATACTGAGTGGGATGGAAGTCATAACCAGGGACGGAAGTTTTGAGATTCCTGGGTAAAAGTCAAGATTCTGGGTGCAGTGAAAGAACAGTAAACACAAGAAGGTACCAGAGAGAAGACAGGATGGCACAGACCAGAGAAATCATAGTGATAAAAAAAAGGGAAAATTAAAATGAAACAGAGGAAATGAACTTAAAGGAAAGATGTTGATGGTCCGGGGTGGGTATCTGAATTTTGACGGGTGAGTTACTCAGGAATTCCTGGAGAGCTGGTTCTGAGAAAATTCTGGCATTTATTTTTAAGCATATATTTTTAAATATCTAGATTTTGGCCAGGGGTGGTGGCTCACGCCTGTAATCCCAACACTTTGGGAGGCTGAGGCGGGCAGATGACGAGATCAGGAGATCGAGACCATCCTGGTTAACACGGTGAAACCCCATCTTTACTAAAAATACAAAAAAATTAGCTGGGTGTGGTGGCGGGCACCTGTAGTCCCAGCTACTTGGGAGGCTGAGGCAGGAGAACGGTGTGAACCCGGGAGGTGGAGCTTGCAGTGAGCCCAGATCGTGCTACTGCCCTCCAGCCTGGGTGACAGAGACTCCATCTCAAAAAAAAAAAAAAAAAAAAATCCAGATTTCAAGCTTCCCAGAAACACAAAATAATTTTTAAGCTATGAGACATTAATTAAACCTCTACAAATACAAACAACCATTACAATCGACATGAATTACTCTTTAGATTTTAATATTTTTCTACATGTGGGCTGAATTTTTTCTATAAAAATACTATATTACTATTTTTAGCATATGCTTTGGATAATGCCTACAGGATGATGCCAGTTGTCTTTGCATCTGTTATGGATTCATAAAATACATTAAATCAGCAATTAATAACATTCTTACTCCTTAAAAACAGTATACTATACTAATGTCCAGTCCAAAGAATTGAAAGGAGATTAATATTCTTAAGACGACTAATATAGTAGTACTAAGCTCTAGATATCTATTTTAAATATCAATTTAGAAATAAAACTAAGAAAAGAAAGATGTACTAAGTGAAATCAGTGCTGTAGCAAGTGCATGCATTTGCCCTTCAGAACAAATGTTAAGGCTGGAGCCACGTCAGTTATTTGTGGCAGTGAAGGGCTCGTTTTAGGTGACTCCCTGTCAAACTACATCATTGTTTAACATGAACACCTAGTATTTTGAAAGTCTGATGAATAAACATCAAACACCTATTTAAGAACTTTTTTTAATGTGGCCAGGCGCAGTGCCTCCCGCCTGTAATCTTATCAGTTTAAGACGCCGAGACGGGAGGAACATCTGAGGTCAGGAGTTTGAGACCAGCCTGACCAGCATGGTGAAACCGTATCTCTACTAAAAATACAAGAATTAGCTGGGTGTGGTGGCAGGCACCTGCAATCTCAGCTATTCCGGAGGCTGAGGCAGGAGAATCGCTTGAACCATGGGGTTAGAGGCTGCAGTGAGCTGAGATCGAGGTCGCGCCATTGCTCTCCAGCCTGGGTGATAGAGGAACTTTCTTGATATGAAGATGATGACCTTGATGTGGAAGCCATGCAGCCACTGTGTTTGATAGTCACCAGAATTAGAGCAGTTGTATTAAGATGAAACAATAGCCTCTTTCTCTACTGAAATTAGGTAGCATAATTTTGGTGCTCTCTAGGACTGAGTTGCCAAGTTGGGAAGCCACCAGTAGGAGTTTCTAACGTGAAGCCGCACAGCATTGCTCCACAGAGTGTGCACACGTGCCCTGGCCCTGGGAGAGGCCCACTCGTGTCTGTTGCTACTTAATGCTGGAGGGAATGTGAAATAGCAGGTTGTTGAATAGCAAAAAGAAAACAAAAAACAAAAGAAACTTCTATTTTATTTTTCTTATGGAAATGTATGCCTTTTTTTAGTATCACTGCTTACAGCACTGGTTTAGGGCTAGGACTTCATAAAGTATTGAATAAAGTATTTGTTACGGTATCAAGTATTTGATTAACAAATTCATAGGTGGTAGGTATAAGCAGCTTTGTTTTAAAAAAAAACCTAGAAAGTGTTTAGAATGTTTTAGTTTTTATTTTTTATATATTTTCCTAAAGTGTTTAATATTTTGTACCTGCATCGTGATGGACCTCAGGGACGTGTTGCATTGCGCTGTGTGCCTTGCCATTAGTTAGATTTCAGAGCTGCCCTTTATGGATCTTACTTGGCTAAGGCTTCACCATGTTGACAATGGCAAAAAAAAGTCTGTAACTTATCACTTTTGTCTTGTTTGAAACTATAGGAGTGTGGTGATTCTAATCTAGAGCAGGATGTCTTTCTTAGAGAATCCTGGCATTCCCAAGGAAGGAGGCTTAGGTATAATAAAAGCCGAAGCCTGTGTTGATGATTGAGGTGTGACAGGAACACCAATCCACCTGAGATGGTGCAAAAAAACAGCACGGAACAAGAACAAACATCTGATACGGGGCGGGGTGTGGTCCCTGAATCCTTCTTGTCCAAGTGCTACATAAAGGGTATGCTATTGAGAGAGCCGTTTCCATAAACGAGAAGATGTTTTTCTTCAGAGTATCATATTTATAAACGTTTATGAGTATCTAAAATAATTTGAAGATATTTTCTTCCTTAAAATTACGTTTATTTCGGTGTAATTATTTTCAGGTTTCACTTCCACAATAATTTGGTATTATAGATGTAGAATTTGACACTTGAGAAAATGGTGATTGCTGTTAGAGAAGGAAATTTTTTTATCTGCACGTGCTCAATTTCTCGTGGAACAGGGTTTTTACTGGGTTTCCGCACTGTAACATTTTGGTTGTTTTCTTTGGGATATTTGTCTGAACACTGAAGTACATAGCTGCCTCGCAGTCTGTTTAATCAGCACGTCTTTACTAAACACTTCCGTGTTTCAGGGCCCTGTACTCAGATTTGAGGTTTGTAAATGCTTCTGGTCCGACACCCTATCTGCAATAGCCAGGGCTTGTTGGTGTCCTGGAATAAAATTACGCATGACAGATTACTGTTGATGAAGTATTAGGAACTACTGTTAAATTCATGGTATGTGGCTGGACTTAACAGAAATGAGGCCAGGAATGTAGTGATGTACACATTCCCATAAGCAAAAGAAAACTCTCTCATTATAAAATCTTCTCCTTTGACTCCGAGAATCCCCCCATGCCCGCGCCCTAACATTCTTATCTTGCCCTTGGAAAGGAATACAAACTGTACTAGACAATGCTGCTCAGAATCTGCTTCCAAAATCACCATTAACATACTGGGTCAGTACTCAGAATTATATACTTCTGAATGTCATCTGGAGCTAAGGTGAGAAATGTTAAAACAAATCATCCAGTTGCTTAGTTTAATACACAGGAAAGCACATCATAGAGGATGGTATCATTGCTTAATCCTGGAGCGGCTGTTACTCCGGAATCCTAATGCTGACAGAGACCAGAGTATTCCACCACTTCTTACTGAAGCCGCTGATAGACAGATGATGGTGCGACCTCTCAGTTCTTTGTCATCCCCTGTATATGCAGCTTAGGTGATAAAATGAATGTACACCTTCCCACTTATTAACTAGGTATTCTTGAACAATTTATCTTACTGAGCCTTGACCTCCTTGTAGGCAAAATGTGTGAGGTTGTTGTCACAATTTAATGAGATTGTTTTAAAGCATCTCACACTTAGGGGCCATCGTTATTATTTTGTGTTTCTTTTAGACACAATGTTTATGGACCTAACAGTGCCAAAGCATTAAAAACAAACAAGCCAGTAAATTCAAATCTATCTTAATTTACATTATTTATGCTAAGACCTGATGTGAAGACTTGTTTTTCTAAACTTAGATGCAATAGTATGTATCACCTTTAAGATTTAATGGATACTCAAGTCTTTTAACTTTTTCTATGAAGGGATGCTTATACTCAAAGGGTTTTTTATAATCCTTTTTGCAATAGTTTAAAAGAAGAGCAGTGAGCAGAGAGTTTAGGTGGTTAGAATGTAGAGTTAATGGTCTATATTATAGAGTAACAAGGCCAGACTGTACTACAGTAGGACAGTTAGCTTTGCTTCATTCGTTGACCATGTGCTCTTCTCCCGAATTATCTGGCAAATGTGTGTTATTGGTCAACCACTCATGAGCACTGGTGAGAAAGTGCACATATGACTCCTGTCTATTTTCTGGATAAAGAATTCAATAAGCCCCAATGCTATCAGATCAATAATGTTTATGGCTTTGGTAAAGGTTGTTTAATGAAATTGAGTTTCCATTTAAAGGGGATATTTTATTGTTGCTAAGTATATAATAACATCACGTGAAGAATGCATACTTTGGTTTGTCAAAGATGTCCTTTATTGAAGTGCATTTTATATTTATTACAGTGCTATGTGTCAAGAAGAGGAAAGTCATAGCTGAGAGTCCTGGTTCTGGTGTCGCATAACAGAAATTCAGACCCAGCTGCGCCACTTCCTTTTTCAGGGATCTTGGTCCAGTCACTTCACCACAGAGAGTGTCCACTTAATGCAATTATTCTACATGTACTTAAATTTGTTTTCCCCACAGTAGGCAAGTGTCTTTATGACTGTATGGCAGGGAAGCAAAAAGGTCCGCAAAGAGAGCTTCGGTGATGCTGAGCTTTGGTGAAGCAGGAGATAGAAAAGATGAAACTAAGTCATCACCAGAAAAGGGTCAAGCAGAAAAACAAAACAAAACAAAAAAAAACATAGCATTGAAGCCTAAAGTGCATCCACGGCAGCGTGAACTTTGGAGATGTTGACGCATCAGCTTCTCGGACACAACATTGGGGAATGAGGGTTGGGGGATGGTTGCCTGTGAGGGGTGGAGGGAGCAGTGGGTGTTCAGGATGGGGAACCAAGGGGAAGTGGTCATTGCTTTTGGGCAGACTTGCAATCATATCTCCAAAAATACCTCCTCCCTACCAACCTCAATTATAATGACCTTGTTTTCTCCAAATAATAGGCTTGGCAGTTGAAAGACAATGATCTTTGGCACACCTCGGCACCAGCCCCCACCCCCTTTGAATGGGTTTCATGACAGGAAATATTCATGGGTGTTCCACTCCTCCTTACTCTTACTGCCACGGGGTCATAGGGTCGCCAGATGCCTCATCCACTGCATTGGGAATGAACAGCCAATGCAGTTCCCCACCCAGTGGTTTCCCCAACTGCTGGAAGACTGTTTTGATGTCTTTATTCCTCACTCAGATGCTCCCCTAATCTCATTGGGACAACATTTTAAATCCATGCACCAAATTTTGTCAATACCGCAGAGAACTGTAATACATATTTTCAAAAATCAACTTCTTTAGTTCTTAAGTCACTGACATTTTATTAGCTTGGTGCAAAAGTAATGGCTAAAACCACAATTACTTTTGAACCAACCTAATATAACCCACAATACTCTCATATTCCTTAACCCATTTCCAGTTTGCCCTGAGAAATGAGTGCTGGCAGTGAGATACCCGTTTTCTTTTCTCGATGGGAAATGGGTTAACAATAATCATAGGTTATCAGTTGCGGAAAGAATATCTCAAAATATATAAAACAATAATATGTTATTACTACTTAAAATATAAAAAGTATAGTAATATACTAAAAAAAGAGTTATTAAACACATAGAAACATTGCAAATTAATGTGTCTTGCTCCTAAGATTTAGTTTTTTAAATATACTTTTGGTTTTAGCACTTTTAAAGAGAAGTCGTGAGGACAGTATGAAGTGCTCCCATATATGCAACATCCGCAATCCTCTGTTATTAATGTCTTATGTTAGTATGGTCCATTTGTCACAATTAATGAACTGACATTGACACTTTAATAACTGAAGTCCATACTGTATTGAATGTTCTGAGTTTTTACCTAATGTTCTCGTTCCATCCGCGGGTCCACTCCCAAACCTCACGTGACATTTAGTCGTCACATCTCCTTGGGCTCCCCTTGGCAGTGACGGTTTCTCAGACTTTCCTTGTCTTTGATGACCTCGACAGATGCGAGGCTGACTGGTAAACCATTCTGTGGAAGTCCCCTTGATTGTGATTTTTCTGATGTTTTCCTCATGGGTCGACTGGAGCTATAGATTTTGGGGAGGAAAACTAGAGGTGAAGGGTCATTCCCATCACACTGTAAGGAGGGTGTGCTATCACCGTGGCTCAGCGCTGCAGATGCTGACCTGAGTCTCCTGGCAGAGGTGTTTGTCAGGCTGCTCCAGTGCAAGGTTACTCTGGCGTGCTTTTCCCGCACTGTGCTCTGGAAAGAAGTAACTGGGAGCACTCCTAAGGGAGTTACATGCCACCTTCTGAGGGCAGATTATCTAGAGACTATTTAGAATTCAACACAAGGGATTTGTTTTTTCTCCCATTTACTTTTTATCCCAATCATTTGTCTTCGTATGGGTTGATGGATATTTAGCTTATACCTTGGGTTACCCACAGTGAGTTTCAGCAGTCCTCTCTGCAATACTGATGCTATTTCATCTGTTTCCTACAAAGTGGTGACTCTTCCATCTCCAGAGTGTATGCTGGCCATGCTCATGAAGTTCACATCCAGTGTGTGGAACACGGCTTCCATCAGTATGCAAGCATGTGAACATCACTGTCTCCTAGTAGGGATCACTTCTGCAGCAAACAGTACTTACCTCATAGAATTGTCAACATTTTGCCTGGAGGATTTGGACCTGATGCCTGGGTCATAGATTTTTCTCATTTATCATACCTTCTGCCATTGTTGCTTCGTTGCCCTCTTTCCCTATAAGAACTAATTTCAAAAAAAAGTCCAGCAAACTCATTTTGGTGTTAATAAATCTCAGGGCTTACCTTGCAAACATTTTTCAGTTTTTACTTTGAAATAATTTTAGCCACCACAAAATTGCAAGAATAGTACAGACATCCTATATATACTTTACCCAACTGCCTTCCAGTGCTAACACTAACCAGAATGCAATTGTCAAAATGAAGACATGAATGTTGACACAGCATTATTAACTAAACTGCAGGCTTTACTGGAACTCACCAGGTTTTCCACTGTCACTTTTCTGTTCCAAAACTCTACATTCTATTTATTCCTCCTGTCTCCTGAATCTCCTCCAATTTGTGACAGCTCATTAGTCTTTCCTTGTCTTTCTTGACCTTGACAATTTTGAAGATTGCTGGTCACCTATTAGAATATCCCACATTTTGAGTCTTTCTGATATTTTCCCATAATTTGGTTGAATTTATGAACTTGGGGGCAGGATACTACAGAATAAGCCATTTCTGGTGTCTCAAATTACAGGGGCTGGTATATGTTTTTTTCACTTATGTTAACATTAATTACTTGGTAATGTGGTGTAGGCTGAATATCTCTACTATAAAACTCTTTTTTTCGCTGCAATTAATGGATATCTTGAAGAAGATACTTTGCTACTTTCTTAATTCATCTGAGCTGCGATTACAAAATGTCATAAACTGGAAGGCTTAGAAATAAAAGGAATTTATCACAATTCCAGAGCCTGGGAAGTCCAAGACCGAGGGCTTGCGGATTCAGCAGCTATAGAGAGGGCTGACTCTCTGCTTCATAGATGATGCCTTCTATGTGTCATCACATGGTAGAAGGCAAAAAGCTCCCTTGACCTCTTCTAAGGGCGCTTATCCCATTCATGAGAGCAGGGCTCTCATAACCTCATCATCTCCCTAAGGCCTCACCGTCTAACACCACCACACCGAACATTAGGTTTCAACATAGGAGCAGGGGCAGGAAGGGGATGATTAAACCAGCAGCTGCTATCCACCTGTTCTTTTTGTCTTGAAACTTGTTTTAGCATCCTTTTTGACTCAAGGTGTTTGAAACCTATTGAAGACAAGGGCAAAGCTAAGAGGAAGAATGGTCACACTGTGACTTCAGCAAATATTAACACACACACAGAGAGAGATAAAGGGGTTAAAAGCTAGGGAGACAGAGTGCTAGGGAGAATAATTCTTGAGATTTTTCCAATTGATATCTTGCTCTTCTGTTTTAAGCCAACTTGCATGCAAACGATTGAGCTGATTTCTCATGATTATATTCCACCGACATTCATTAAATGTCTAAAAGTTCAACAACAGCAATTTATAACAATAGTTACTTTACATGGATTATGTAACACGTTTGGGGATAATATATTTACAAATGTTAATAGAAAAGTGATTTTAAGGCAATCTCACTAATCAGTACATAACACAACTAGTTGCTTGGACGCCAATTAGAGTCACAATATCTAGAGAATATGTGAATACTGGAAATATTGAAGCATGTACATTCCATGCCACCCATAAAATTTAGCTTCTGTGTTTTGCATTACTTCACCTTCGGAGTCTAACTGAATGAGTAGTGGGTGTTACACTTTCCTGTAGATTACAGGGAATACAAATAAAGGAATTACAAATATATTTAAATATTGTTGACAGTACTACAATTCTATCATTTGCTATAATCAATATTATGAGGGCCATTTGTTAAGTACCTCCCAATTTAAGTATTATACAAAGTAATCCATACTAATTCAATTCATTTAGGCACTAATCACTGTTACAGAAGTACACTAATTGGGGCAAAAATATTTATACCCAAAGCCAAACAATTTTGCAAAGCTTAGATGTTTAAACGTGCCAAAGATGCTTTTTTCCTGACAGCCTAATAGTTGTTATGGGTTTTCCTGATAGCGTGATGGTTGTTATGGGCAGAGTAAGAAGTACTTTACATCAAAAGTATGCTGCAGATGAAATTTTTAAAAGCTTAATAGAAATACATACTTCGCTAAAAAGAACCGTATAAATGATTTCATTGAACCTCTAGTTTTGCACATCATAAAATTAAGGCTTTGAGAATTTACTTGGCTTCTTCCCAAAGTCCAGCACATTTACTGACTCAGCTTTGAGTATATAATAGTTCTCCTGGGTCCAAAAGTGATCTTGGAGCACCTTTAAAATATACTGAAATTGACTTGTTAGTAATTTAAGGGGAACAAAATCAGTTTACCTTCTCACTTCACATTGAAAACTGAATACATTTAAGTAGTTTAGATATAACGACTAAAAGAAAAGGAAGCAAACCATTAAAAGCCGAATTAGTGAGCTCTAAGCCTCCCCCTGGCCAAGGTTTTGGGCTGTGGTTACTTCTCCTCCTCCCTTTTGCTCTCTGTCCCAGGGGTGATAGTTGCTTTCTTTAATTACTAATCTCTGTTAATTATTTTCCTCTTTTGCTTTCTCAGCCCTTCCAAAAGACATGTAATCAGTTCTGTGCACTACAATCCCACTGTTTAAAACACATAAAAATGAAACATAAAAGAGAAATGGCTCTATATGAAAATTTAGAAGAAAGACGAATGAAATGTGTGAAAGCAACAGAAGCGATGATCCAGGAGAACAATCTGAAACCGATGAGGCCATCCCACTTGCCAGTATACCTGTGTCCCGGGGCACAGCTTCTGCCATGCTGGTGCTCAGCACCTGTGCACTGAGTGGAGGAGTGAACATTACCCCCGTTCCATAAAATGGCAGTACAGCAGTGTGTCCAAAACACTGGCAAAATCCAAGTCGAGTACCTGCAAAAATGTATAACATAGAAGCACTTACAAATAAGACAAAATCCCATGGGGTGAGGAACATCAACCTAGAGGTTGGATAACAGAAAATATAGCTGGTTATCAAACAGGCTGAAAAGTGTCGCAGCTGGATAAAGAAAGCAGCGCAAGTTAAAATGCAATCAGTTTACAAAGATGAAAGAATTAATATCCGGTGTTAAGAAGGGTGTGATGTTAGCATGACTATAGAATGCAACCCTTCTGAAATGAAATGTTATTTAATTCCCCTCTAAAAATTGTCAGTCTAACTAAATGTTGTAACAACAGCAAATAGGCAAATATATAAGATAAAATTAAAAATTGATTAAATATACAGTGGGGTAAATAATGGTATATTCATATAAAAACAGAGGTTTTCTTTCTACATGATGTTTCTACAGAGCAGGCAGAAAACATTTTGATACTTAAAAAAATAGGCACAAGATGGCCGGGCGCGGTGGCTCACGCTTGTAATCCCAGCACTTAGGGAGGCCGAGGCGGGCGGATCACGAGGTCAGGAGATCGAGACCACGGTGAAACCCCGTCTCTACTAAAAATACACACACACAAAAAAAAATTAGCCGGGCGTGGTGGTGAGCGCCTGCAGTCACAGCTACTCGGAGAGGCTGAGGCAGGAGAATGGCGTGAACCCGAGAGGCAGAGCTTGCAGTGAGCTGAGATCGCCCCAATGTACTCCAGCCTGGGTGACAGAGCGAGACTCCATCTCAAAAAAAAAAAAAAAAAAAAATGCACAAGAGAATCCCAGTAGGGGTTACATATGGTTACTCACAGTAAGTATTTCTAATAGTTGAGATTATAGGCAAATTTTATTTTCTTGAAAATGTCCTGACTTTCTAAATTTTCTATAATGGCCACAGGTCATTCTTACCATCAAGGAAAATGCTATCAGTATTGTCAAATATGAAAACGTCAAAAACGATTATTGAGAAATAGAGCCAGCAGAAAATAAATTCTTTTCATATGGTTGTTAAGCACACTTGATGTTAGAGCATGAAGTTTGCAGTGCATTTCCATGTCTTTTGATAAGCTGAGTCCTACTTAGTTATGATATATTACATTATGGAAATTTTCTTCTCTAGCTTCAGAATAGATACCGAGACTTAAAGATGGGCATTTTCTACCATAGACAATCCCTTTGCTGCTCTCAGAAACAGTGGAATAAGCAGCATTAGCAAGGCCTGGAGGTCTGCAGGGAACTTTCTGTACATCCAAGAACAGGAGGTGGTGGCTGTGTCTCAAAGGCATTTGCGTGTGTTTGGTGGAGTTGGATGCATCTTTTATTTAGATAACTGTGAATTCTGTTTTGCCTTAAAAACATTGAAGTGTTAAAAAGAAATGCAGGAGGATGGTTTGAAGAGGGGGGAAATCACTGCACAAAGACAGGGCAGGGCATGGTGCAGGCAGTCGGGAAGTGAGGAGGAAGAGAACAGTCATGCAGACCTTTAGTTACCCCCTCACTCTGTGGGCATTCCTCCCTTCTCCTTCCACCAGCCGCAACCATCCCACAGCCACAGTTCCACGTGGCTGTTAGCCAGTGAGCCTTCCTCCTCAGTAGGAGTCTTCAGTTGAAATGCTAATCTTAGTAAGAAGTTTGCTAAAATGTTTAGGATAAAAAAATAAATTATTCTAATGTCACTTGCCAATCAAGGAGACTCCATGAGGTGGATTGTAAAACTACAAATGGGTGAGGAGAGCTCTGGTTTCTTGGGGTGTAGAACAAGATGCTTGTGCTCATTATTCCAAAATATAGTGCCCTGTTTTCCTCTCAGAAGCGCCCCTGTGTGGATGGTGAATAGGATGATCACCCTCCTGACAGACCAGGAAGAAAGGTGCTTTTGGAGAGACGATGCTTTTTTGTGACTTTTCCTCAAGTCTGTTTATGGACAACTGCATGTTTTATGTATTCTAAGACCATACAAACTGTCTATCCGCATGGGCAAAGACTTGAAAACACTCCATATTTCTTTCTTGCATTATTTGACCCTAACATTGTATTTTCACCTATCTACAGTTGTCATTTTTGAATGCGTTCTTCAGGTCTGCCAATGAACATGCCTGGAAATATTCATCACTCCTTCTCTACCTACAACAGCCTCTTGATCTTCACAAATTGCTGTAGCTCCCCGCCCTACCCCCAAGCCACCTGCTGTTGCCTCCCCCCTCCCCTTTGTCTGTTTAATCATTGTTTCCTAAGATGGTGATTAGAAACCTGGAACAGACCGTTGGCTCTTCTTCAGCTTCATGTCCTGTATTTAAATAGCCTCTAGGTTCTTTAAATTCCTTCCAGACTTTGCTCAGCAGGCCGGTTTCCTCCCATCCTCTCCTGGGCCATCCTAGAGCAGGTGGCCATTCATTAGACAAGAACCACTTGGATGTCTCTGCTGGTCATGCTTAGTCTGCCCCAGACATGGATGCAGCTGCTTATTTTCCTAAAAGCCGCCTTAATAATCTAGCCCTCTACTCAAAAAACATCCAGCTAAAAAACAACTTCATGCTCCTGGCTTTCAGGACCATTTCTTAGCTGCTTCCCTTTTGTTTCCATGGCGTTTCTCCTCATTCCTGGACAGTGTGAGTCACTGGAGTGGGACTGACCAGCCTCTTGTCTCTAGATCTGCTGTTGGCATTCTCTCCTCACTCCCGCCAGTAGCAAGCTCTCTTCCTTTCACTCCCTAGGACAGGTCAAGTCCCATTCCTTCCAGAAAAAGTTTTTCCAGGTTTCTTCAGCCCCTATGACTTTCTTTTTATTATTACTGATATCCCCTGACACCTATAATCAGAGTTTGAAACTAAAGAAAAAGATTACATTGTACTGTAATTATATTGTACTCTAATACAGCATCATAGTAGGTAGGCTATATTAAAAAAAAATTAACATGCACGTTAGTGATGGTGATGATGTTGTGGGGACTGCTGTTAATCCTTCCTAAAAGCTAACCCTGGACTGGAACTCAGAGGGGATCTGAAAGGGGAGGGTAAGGACGTACTCATCCAGCTGATGGGTCAGTAAAGTGGCAGGTGTGAAAACCATGCTTCTGTCACATATGATATACTTCATTATTGATTATATTGTTTCATTTTAATTTGATCATGTATTTTTACTGAGAATTCTGTCTTAATTTCTGTCATAGTTTATATTGGCTTTTCCGTTAATGGCATATATCAAGTCTATTCAGTAGAGACACTAAAGTCTTCTAAGTATACAGAGAAAGGGGAAATTTTCATTTTAATATCTCACTAACAGCTTCTGCTTTAAAGCAAAAGAATTATACCTAGAAAAGCTCCTTTGGCTGGTACTGTCTTCCAGGCTTCCACGACTATAACAAATTTATCAAAGAGAAAAAGTGCCCCAGGGAGAACCTGATAATAAGATGGCACAGTGTTCCTTCCCCGGAGGGAAAGATGAGAGTATAGAAATGTTGCCTTCTAATTAAATTAAAGTGAAATCTTTCATTAAACTATCATAACTTCCATAATATTTTTAGAAATTTCAGTTAAGTTCATGAATCACCATCGCACATAGGAAAATTAAATAAGATGACGTCAAATGTTAAGAGTTAAGTACGTAATAGAAGTGAGAGGAGTAATGCAGTAGTTTTGAAAGTTTTTTGCTAAATAAACTTTTTTAGGACAGTTTTAGATTTATGGGAACATTTCAGAGATATTGCAGTGTTTTCAAATACTCTACACTCTGTCTCCTCTGTTATTAACATTTTATATTATGGTGGTACATTTGTTGCAGTTAATAAACCAACAGTGACACGTTATTAACTAAAAATCCGGCGTTGCATACTTTCTTTCGTTATTACCTAATGTTCCCTTTCTGTCCCAGGCTCACACTTGACATTTACTTGTCATATCTTCATAGGCTCCTCTTGGCTGGGGTAGTTTCTCAGACTCCTCTTGTTTGTGATGACTTTGACAGTTTTGAGCAGCACTGGTCAGGCGTATCGTGGGTTGCTCCTCCATAGGGAGGTGTCTGCTGTTTATCTCATGATGAGACTAGAGTTTGGGGTTTTGGGAGACAGACCACACGGGTGAAGTGTCTTCTCATCACATCAAATCAGGGGTATACACTGTGAGCCTGAATCATCACTGCTGATGCTAGTTGAGGGCTCTCCAGTGTAAAGTCACTTTATATTTTCCTCTTTCCACACTGCACTCTTTGGAAGCAAATCACTATGTGTTACTCATGCTTAAGGGATGGGGAGTTACACTTTGCCTTCTGGAGGGCTGTATATCCATGTAAATAATTTTGTAGTCTTCTGCACTGGAAATTGGGCTTTCTTCCCATTTTATTTTTATCAGTATGCCCTCAATTATATTTATTTTACACTTTGGCTTATCCAATACTACTTTTTTTCTTCTTTTGCCTCCATTTTCTAGGTTTGGACCCTGAGAACTCTTTCAGTTAGCTATTGAGTCCTTTGACAGGCCTGCATCAAAGTGGGTTTTTGTCTGTGATTTTTTTCTTTTTTGAACACTTCCTTACTTTCTGACAGTAAAAATGCTCACCTTGTATAAGTGTATCTCAAACCTAGAAACAGCCATTCCTCCAAAAGGCTTTGATTCATTTTATTGGATGAGGTATCAGAAGATTTTTTTCTGTTTTTTTGTTGTTGTTTTAAGTGACACTTAACTATTGCCCTTGAATTGTGTTCACTAATTCATGGTATACAAAAATATATGTCAAATACAGATGAAATGATTACCTTTTGACAGTAACAATGGAAAACAGCATGTGGAAGAAAACACTAAGCGTTCCTCCTTCACGTTTAATACCACCACAGTCTGTTCTCATGATGTCCTTTAACCCACAGACTTAATAAAATGAAATGGAGAGCCGATGTTATGTATCTTTACTTCATATAAAGTTTTACTTTTTCCTGCTTTAGCTTATACCTTAATGGCTAATACTGACAAAATTCTCTCTTTATGGACAAGTAGAAGATTAGAGAAATGCACATAGAAAAATACGAATATTCAGTAAATGGACTTTGAACTAAAATAGAATGGGCTTTTCTTCCACCTCAGCCGCCTATTGCCATGTTCACCCCAGACCTTGCCATGACCTGTAGCTATATCGTGCTGAACCTTTGAACTCATATGTCTTCAATCATAACATTTCCATCATGGCAATGAGTTTATATTAGCGGAGCTACCACTTTTTATCATCATTACTCTTCTGAAATCTCCACTTCCCTTCTTAACCTGCATGGCCTCCACAGTCCACAATCCTAAATATTTATTTTGATCAATTCAGTTTACTTGACCCTGTTCCTCCACTACAGTTGCTTGGCAGTCCAACAACATGAATTAAATAATAATATTTGTCTAATATGTAACCATAAAGACCTTAGGCGTTTGAAAAGTACATGAAAACATACATACAAAGTAATGATTATACAGCTAACATTCTACTAACTTTAAGATATAAGAACTTTGAGACATAAGAAAGAAAATAAATGAATTTGTGCAGTAAGATGAATTTTTATGAAGATAAATCAGCATTTTGAATCCATGAATGAAAAAATAATACATTGCTTTAAAAAATTTATAACGATATTGTCTCTTTGCAAAAGGGAATATCCCATATCTAATATCGAAGCCTTAGGTTTATTATATTTTCTAGCCCCAGACATGCCCTCTGCTCCATTTCGTCCATAAAAACCTAATGCTTACTTGAATTAAACAGAATAAAAATATCTTTAATACAAAATATAACAAAGTTTCTCTTAAAACCCTGCATTTAAAACTTTAACTTGGCCATTGCCAGTAGTCTGTGAGTATCTTGGCCTCTCCAGCCCAGCCAGAGGCTAATCGTCAAGGGACTAGAAGCCAAACTGCTGACCTGGTCCTAATCCCCCAGGCTGAGAGCATGTAGCCCAGGAGTGTGGAGCTGAGCCTTGACCCTTGAAGTATCCAGAAATAAAGCCATTCAGCTATATCCAAGTTGTTGTACTGTGAAGCTCTCAAGGGCAATAAAGACCATAAAAACAAAATGCCCCATCTAAAGAACAGTAACTTCAAAGGGAAATGATCATTAGCCTTCACAAAAGAGAACGAACCAGCCCAAGACCCTGGTAACTCTAAAAGTCAGTGTTCCTTTTTGCCTCCACACAATCACACTAGCTCGCCAGCAATGGATTCTAACCAGACTGAAATGGGTGAAGTGTGTCAGACATAGACTTCAGAATCTGATTGGCAATGAAGCTCATCAAGATACAAGAGAAGGTTGAAACACAATCCAAGGTAAACAGTAAAACGATCTAAGAGTTGAGAGCCAACATAACCATTTGAAGAAAGAACCAAACTGGACCTTGTGAAGTAAATTTACTATGGGAATTTCAAAACACAACTGGAGACATTAACTGCATAACAGACCGAGCTGAGGAAAGAATCTCAGATCTTGAACATCACTCCTTTGAAGCAACGTGAGCAGACAAAAATTAAAAATAAATTTTTAAAAATGGATAAAACTTCCAAAAATATGAGATTATGCAGAGACCAAACACAACTCATTGTTATTCCAGAAAGAGTAGGAGAGAGAGCAAGAAACTTGAGAAACACATTTGAAGGTATAGTCCATGGAAATCTTCCCAATCCCACTAGGACAGTTGCCATGCAAATGTAAGAAATTCAGAGAATCTCCGTGAGATATTATGCAAGATGACCCTTCCCAAGACAATATCATCAGATTTTCCAAGGTCGGCAAGAAAGAAAAAATGTTGAAGGCAGCTAGAGAGAAGGAGCAGGTCACCTACAAAGGGAGCCCCATCAGGCTAACAGCAGACATTTCAGCAGAAACCTTACAAACTGGGAAAGACTGGGAGCCTGTATTCAATATCCTTAAAAAGTAGTTCCCACCAAGAATTTCATATCTCACCAAACTAACCTTCATAAGCAAAGGAGAAATGAAATTGTTTTCAGAAAAGCCAAAGCTAAGGTAATTTGTTAAAACTAGACCTCCCTTACAAGAGCACCTAAAGGGCATGCTAAACATGGAAGTTAAAGAATGCCTGCCACCAAAAAACACACTTAAGCACATACCTCACTGACACTATAAATCAACTATACAACTAAGTCTACATAAAAATCAGCTTACAGCAAGATGATAGGATATAATTCTCACATAGCAATATTGATCCAGAGTGTAAACAGCTTAAATACCTAACTTTAAATGCATAAAATACATTTTACCCAAATGGAAAGTTGGGTAAAGAAGCAAGATCCAACTCTCTGCTGTCTTCCAGAGACTCATCTTAGAAGTAACAACACCCATAGGCTCAAAGTAAAGGGATAGATAAAGATCTATCAGGCAAACAGAAAATGAACAAACAGGAGTAGCTAATCTTATATTAGACAAAACAATCTTTAAACCAACAACAATAAAAAAAGACAAGGGCATTACATAATGATAAAGGGCTGAATTCAACGAGAGGATTTAACTATTTTAAATAGTTAAGTCACCCAACATGGGAGCACTCATAGTCATAAAACAAGTTCTTAGAGATCTACAGATAGACATAGACAACCGCTCAATAATAGTGGGGGACATCAATACTGCACTGATGCTTGGCCAATCACATGCTTGGCCTTAAAGCAAGTCTCAATAAATTTAAAAAAAATTAAAATCATGCCAACCACAAATGAAACAGCACAAACAAAATAGAAATCATATCAAAAAGACCCATCAAAGCCATACAATTACATAGAAGTTAAACTTGATGCCGAATGACTTGTAGGTAAAGAATGAAATTGTCAGAAATCAAAAAAAGTGTTTGAAACCAATGAAAACAGACAAAAAATAACAGAATCTCTGGGACACAGCTATATTAGTTTAAAGAGGAAATTTTATAGCACTTAATGTCTATATCAAGAAGTTAAAAAGATGTTAAATTAGCAACGTAACATCAAACCTAGAGGAACTAGAAAAAACAGAGCAAACCAACCCCAAACATAGCAGAAAATAACCAAAATCAGAGCTGAACTGAATGAAATTGAACTGCTAAAATCCATACAAAAGATCAATAAAACAAAAAGTTGATGATTTTCTGTGAGCTTGATTAATTTTAGATTGATACACTGTGAGCTAGATTAATTTTAAGAAGAGCCAAATAAAGACATTTAGAAATGACAAAGGAGACATTACAACCTATCCAACAAAAATACAAAAAATCCTGAGACTATTATGAGCCCCTCTGTATACACAAACTAGGAAACCTAGGAGAATGGATACATTCCTGGAAATACACAACAGCTCATATTAAGCCAGGAAGAAATTCAATTCCTGAACCAGACCAATAAGTTCCAAAACTGAATCAGTAATAAAAAGCCTACCAACTGAAAGTCCTGGACCAAATGTATTAAAAGCCAAATTCTACCAGATGTACAAAAAAGAGCTAGTACCTATCTTACTGAAATTATTCCCAAAAATTTGAGAAAGAGGGACTCCTCTCTGACTTACTCTAGGAAACCGGCATCATTCTGACATTAAAACCTGGTAGAGACACAACAGAAAAATAAATCTTCTGGCCAATATTCCTGATGAATGTAGACACAAAAAATCCTCAACAAAATACCAGCAAACTGAATCCAGCAGTACATGAAAAAGCTAATTCACCACAATAAGGTAGGCTGTATGCCTGGGATCTAAGGTTGGTTTAACATACACATATCAATAAATGTGATTCACCATATAAACATAGCAAAACAAAAGCCACATGATCATCTCAATAGACACAGAAAATGCGTCTGATAAATTCAACACACATTCATGTTAAAAACCCTCAACAAATTAGGCATTGAAGGAATATATCTCAAAATAATGATTGTCTATGAACATCATAGTGAATGAGAAAGACCTAGAAGTACTCCCCTTGAGAACAGGAATGAGACAAGGATGCACACTTTCACCACTATTCAACATAGTACTGGAAGTTCTAGCCAGAGCAATCAGCCAAGAAAAGGTGTCTCACTTCACTGAGCATGTAACTCTATACCTAGAACACCCCATAGAGCCTGCCAGAAGCCGTCTAGAACTGATAAACAACTTCAGTAATGTTTCACGATACAAAATCAATGTACAAAAATTAGTAGCATTTCTATACAATATCCAAACTCAAAGCTGAATTAAGAATACAATCCCATTTAAAATTAGCACAAAAGAATAAAATACTGAGGGATATAACTTACCAACAACGAATTAGAAAAAAAAGCATTCTGAAATTTATATGGAGCCAAAAGAGCCCCAAATTAGCCAAAGCAATCCTGAGCAAAAGGAACAAAGCTGGAGGTATTACACTACCCGACTTCAAACTATACTGCAAGACTACATGAATCAAAACATCATGGTACTGGTACAAAAACAGACACATAGACCAGTGAAAAATGAGACAGGACCCAGAAGTAAAGGTATACACGTACAATCACGTGATCTTTGACAAAGTGGACAATAACAGACAAGGGGGAAAGGACTCCCTATTTAATAAATGGTGCTGGGAAAACTAGCTAGACTCATGCAGCCTGGCCTGGCTGGACATATGAAACTGGACCCCTGCCTTACACCACATATAAAAAATAACTCAAGATGGATTAAAGGATTAAATGTAAGATCTAAAACAATAAAAATCATAGGAGAAAAACCTAAGAAATACCATTCTGAACATTGGCCTTGGTAAACAATTTATGAATAAGTCTCTAAAAGCATTTGCAATAAAAATAAGAGTTGACAAGTGGGACCTATTAAATTAAGAAGCTTCTGCACAGCAAAAGAAGCTATCAACAGAGTAGGCAGACGGTCTCCAGAATGGGAGAAAGTATTTGCAGAATATGCATCCCACAAAGGTCTAATATCAAGAATCTGTAGGGAACTTAGACAAATCAGCAAACAAAAAACCTATTAAAAAAATGGGCAAAAACATGAACAGACACTTCTCAAAAGAAGACAAACAAGCGGCCAACAAACATACGAAAAAATGCTCATCAGTAACTATTAGAGAAATGCAAATCAAAACCACAATGAGATACCATCTCTCATGAGTCAAAATGGCTATTAATAAAAAGTAAAAAACAACAGATGCTGGTGAATTTGCAGAAAAAAGGAACATTTTTATACTCTGTGAGTGGATTGCAAATTAGTTCATCTGAGGTGGAAAACAGTGTGGAATTTTATCAAAGAACTTAAAACAGAACTACCATTTAAACCAGCAATCCCACAGTTGGGATTACCCAAAAGGAAATAAATCATTCTACCAAAAAGACACATGCATGTGTATGTTCATTGCAGTGCTATTCTCAATGGCAAACACATGGAATCAGCCACGATGTTCTTCAATAGTGAACTGGCTAAACAAAATGTGGTACATTTGCAAAGTGAGACAGTATGCAGCCATAAAACAGAAAAAAATCATGTCTTTTGCAACTACATGGATGCAGTTGAAGACCATTATCCTAAGTGAAGCAATGCAGAGACAGAAAAACAAATGCTGCAGGTTCTCATAAATGGGAATGAAACACTGAAGACACAGTGACACAAAGTAGGGAACAACAGGTGCCGGGGATTCCCTGAGTGGGGAGGGTAGGAGAGGGTCATGGATTGGAAGGCCATCTGTTAGGTACTATGCTCACTATCTGGGTGACAGGCTTATTCGTAAATCAAGCCTCAACAACACAGAATTTCCACATGAACAAACCTGTATATGGATCTCCTGAAACTGAAAACATTTTTAATAAGAAAAGAATAATAAAACTTTAAAGTTGAAATATTTTCATTTCAAAAGAAGATTACTCTGTAAGTAGATTTTTAGTGTTGTTTCCTTGGTGGAATCTAGAAAAATCAAAAGATAAAAACCTCTAGAGGGTGATGCCAAGAGTAATCAGGACCTGACTATAAATTCAGTCACTGGAGTCAGCTATTCAAATCTGGAAGCTCAGCCTAAAGCGCGTGGCAGATAGTCGGAGGCTGGAGTTTGCCTTAGGTTTTAACCACAGGAAGCAACTGTTTAAACTCACCATTAGTGCTCAGAGTAAACTAATCAAGTAGAAAGACAGAAACCAGAGTATCTTCTTGATATCGTCAATAAGGGGCACAATCATAAGTAACTGTTTCTGATATCACAAGGAATTTAATCACAACGCCTGGATTCGTAGCACTCCCCTAAGGCCAGTAGTCTTGGAGAAAGAGAACAGACAATCTAAAAAGAAACGTTGTGTTTTATTTTTCCCCAGAGGTTAGCCAAAGTTAACATTTAAAAAGAACACCTAAAATACAGAAATGAGAAAAAACGATGCATGATTTTGATAATCTTAGCATTTTAATTAGTTGTACAATTTTCAGAATCAGGTGTAATCCTAAATTTATTTACATTTACAGTTTTCCTTTAAGAAAGTAAAATTACATTCCCAACTGTTTAAGTATTAACAAAATTCTTTTTTTATCTACAGACAAGGTACAAATATTTGTTGTGAGCAAAACTACCAAATTCAAAATAAAAATATGGTGTGCTGTATATTAGTTCACTATCTCTTTACACACTTAAAGTATTTAAACTTTTTCTTGTAAACTAGCCATTACAACTGATGAATATGGAAAATGTCCTCACAATTGAAAGAGAACACATTTAATAAAATATCATCTGAGTTGCATTAGAACATAAATGTTTTTGAGTAAAATTTAAACATATTAAATCCCTTGCATGTTTTTGTCGGGTGCTTTGATTTAGGTTCAATCTTTGGTTATTATTTTAGTAAGAGGTAGTGTATTATATTGATTATCTTTTTAAAAAATGTTTTAACTGAGAATGTAGTCTTCTAGAAAGCAAGACAGGAAATTGCATTACTAAAAATAGATTACTTTGGAAAAGACATGAAAAACGAATCTTATATGGACTACGGCAATAATGGAAGCTATAACAGTAAACAGGAACTGAGGAGGGGAAAGCTGTTTTCTTAGCTAAGATTTCCCTTTATTTTAAGGGCCCTAGTCTGATCAAGAGGACCTTAATGTTCCCCTTGGCTTAAACAAAGTTGTAATCCTTTCTGCCCCTTTGAAATGTGAAGCATTTTTAATATTAATTAACTACTTTTTTTTACAATAACTTATTTTTTAAATTTTTATGGGCATTTAGTAGGTATATATATTTATGAGGTACGAGAGAGATTTTGAGACAGGCTTGCAATGTATATTAAAGACGTGACGGGCAATAGGGTAGGTATGCCCTCAAGCACTTAACTTTTTTGTTACAAACAATTCAATTATAGTCTTAGTTATTTAAATATGTACAATTAAATTATTGACTATAGTCAGTCACCCTGTTACGCTAGCAAAAAGTAGATCTTATTCATTCTTTCTTTTTTGTGCTTGTTAACCATTTTCATCTCCCCCTGCCCCACACCCTTCCCAACCTCTGGTAACCTTCCTTTACTCTCTATGTCCATGAGTTCAATTGTTCTGATTTTCAGATGTCACAAATAAGTGAGAACATGTGACGAATTTATAAAGAAAATGCGATACATATACATAGTGGAGTACTATTCAGCCATAAAAAATGAGATCCTGTCCTTTGCAACAACATGGGTGGAAGTAGAAGTCACTTTGTTAAGTGAAATACCCAGGCACAGAGCCATGTAATGCTTTTTAAAAGCTGCCTGCCAGTTGTATGGCCTGGCACTGTCCTTCCCAGGGACGTTGGTGTTGTCTCTTTGAAATGGGTCTTCTAGGGAGACGGCGCTCCTGTTTCCGACAATCTGTAGTAGGGAGCTAGTTATTCCTCTTCTTCCTTAGCTTTCCAAACAATAAAAGTATGCTTTTCCTACTCCAGAGGGGAAGTGGTGGGGAAGATAGAGCTGGAAAGACCCTACATGAGGGGGGCAGGAATAAAATCCTGGAGGCCAGAAAAATTTTTGTATCCATCTTACATATAAAGCATGCACACACATGCGTATGTGTCCAGAATTGGTGGGTTCTTGGTCTCACTGACTTCAAGAATGAAGCCGCAGACCCTTGTGGTGAGTGTCACAGTTCTTAAAGGCGGCGTGTCCGGAGTTTGTTCCTTCTGATGTTCAGATGTGTTTGGAGTTTCTTCCTCTGGTGCGTTTGTGGTCTCGCTGGCTCAGGAGTGAAGCTGCAGACCTTTGTCGTGAGTGTTACAGCTCTTAAGGCGGCGCATCTGGAGTTGTTCGTTCCTCCTGGTGGACTCGTGGTCTCGCTGGCTTCAGGAGTGAAGCTGCAGACCTTTCAGTGAGTGTTACAGCTCATAAAGGCAGCGTGGACCTAAAGAGTGAGCAGTGGCAAGATTTATTGCAAAGAGCGAAAGAACAAAGCTTCCACAGTGTGGAAGGGGACTGGAGCCAGTTGCCACTGCTGGCTCGGGCAGCCTGCTTTTATTCTCTTATCTGGCCCCACCCACATCCTGCTGATTGGTAGAGCCCAGTGGTCTGTTTTGACAGGACACTGATTGGTGCGTTTACAATCCCTGAGCTAGACATAAAGGTTCTCCATGTCCCCATCAGATCAGTTAGATACAGAGTATGGACACAAAGGTTCTCCAAGGCCCCACCAGAGCAGCTAGATACAGAGTGTCCACTGGTGCACTCACAAACCCTGAGCTAGACACAGGGTGCTGATTGGTGTGTTTACAAACCTTGAGCTAGATACAGAGTGCTGATTGGTGTATTTACAATCCTTGAGCTAGATATAAAGGTTCTCCAAGGCCTCACCAGAGTAGCCAGACACAGAGTGTGGATTGGTGCATCCACAAACCTCGAGCTAGACACAGGGTGCTGATTGGTGTGTTTACAATCCCTGAGCTAGACATAAAGGTTCTCCACATCTCTACCAGACTCAGGATCCTAGCTGGCTTCACCCAGTGGATCCTGCACCAGGGCTGCAGGTGGAGCTGCCTGCCAGTCCCGCCCCGTGCGCTCGCACTCCTCAGCCCTTGGGTGGTCTATGGGACTGGGTGCCGTGGAGCAGGGGGTGGCGCTCGTCTGGGAGGCTCGGGCCGCACAGGAGCCCATGGAGGGGGTGGGAGACTCAGGCATGGCGGGCTGCAGCTCCCGAGTCCTGCCCCGGCAGGAAGGCAGCTAAGGCCTGGCCAGAAATCGAGTGCAGCGCCAGTGGGCTGGCACTGCTGGGGGATCCAGTACACCCTCCGCAGCCATTGGCCCGGGTGCTAAGTCTCTCATTGCCCGGGGCTGGTAGGGCCGGCCGGGTGCTCTGAGTGAGGGGCCTGCCAAGCCCGCGCCCACCGAGAACTCCAGCTGGCCCACAAGCGCTGTGGGCCGCCTGGGTTCCCGCTCACGCCTCTTCCTCCACACTCCCTGCAAGCTGAGGGAGTGGGCTCTTGCCTTGGCCAGCCCAGAAAGGGGCTCCCACAGTGCAGCAGTGGGCTGAAGGGCTCCTCAAGTGCCACCAAAGTGGGAGCCCAGGCAGAGGAGGCGCCGAGAGCAAGCGAGGGCTGTGAGGACTGCCCGCATACTGTCACCTCTCACATACACACATGAGTACATAAAACAGTTATGCAGGGTACCTGTAGTATAAAATTTCATGACGTACAGGAAGGAAAAAGTTTGAAAAGTCTCCTTAAGGAGTGATAATGGAAGAAGAAAATTGAGAAACACTGACCTTAGTCATGGTGGAAGATCCACTAAACACAAAATGGTGGCACTTCCTGTTTAAGTCTGTTTAGGTGTCTTTGAAACTGTCTCTCACCTTTTATTTACTCTGTTTTGTAAGTGTCTGATGAAGTCTCTGATATTATGATCCACCGTGACCTGGCTGCTCTCAAGAGAAAATTCAATTTTCTCCCTTCCATAGTAGCAGAAATAAATATTTAAAACTGAAAATCTTTTCAAAGACTGCTACTGAGATGTTTGCTGATACAGTTTTTTAGGTATTTGGCTTAAATTACATAGACTTGTCCCTTCTAACAGTTTAAGAAATAATCCTTTACGTTTAGTTAAATTAATTTTATAACTCAGATGAGCCATGAATTTATAGAGACCCTGATAACCAATGGAGGACAACTATCCCATATTATAAAATCAAATTACAAATATAATTCCCTTTCATTTTTAAATTTAACTGAAAAACTAAATTGTTCAGTAAGTAAAAATTGATTACACAACCATGTAAAGAAAGTTCTTTTCTCTTACAAATCTTATCAGTCATCTCATAATTTCTTTTGTTTCACTGTCCTTTTCTTCTTGAGGCCAGTAGACGGAGTAGCCAACTGGTGAAAAGAGAAAGGAATATTTATTGAGCAGCTATTTTGTGCTACACTTCACAGGGCTATATCATCCACTTCCCACAATAATTTTAAGATCCTGTTGTTTCTATTGTACAAATTAAAAAGCAGACAAATGAGAAAGAGTTCTCTGAAGAAAGCAGTAATCTTATGAGCAAGGGACCTTTAATAAAACTATTCTTGTCCAAAGTCACATCTCATCCCTTGGACCTGTGACTCTGTCCCCAGGCTCTGCTGGACCACCGTGAGTGCAGGGGGCAGACAGATGAGCTTGGGGTCTCAAGGTTCAGTGAAAACCCCAGGGCCAAGGAGTCCACCTGAAGGAGGGGTCCAGTGCTTCTCTTCTGGTTAAAATCCCCTCTCATGGAAAAGACAAGTCTTTTGTTAAATCCCCCAATATCTTTTGGAAAATACAGATGTAATGGACTTTTTCTTCGCTGTACTCATGTAAATTGAATTACCCTCTGTCGTAATTCTGTTTCTATAAAGTACTTGGAATTGTAATTCAGTTCTCATTTTTATATCAATTAAATTATCTCAGACTTTCTTTTCACAGGTTCCTTAAGTATCATACCTCTAATCCTTGTCTTGCTTTTTCTTATTCTTCTGATAGAAAACTTTATTTTTTTATTTTGAGATGGAGTCTTGCTCTGTCACCCAGGCTGGAGTGCAGTGGTGTGATCTTGACTCACTGCAAGCTTCGCCTCCAGGGTTCAAGCAATTCTCCTGCCTCAGCCTCCCGAGTAGCTGGGACTATAGGCGCCTGCCACCACCCCTGGCTAGTTTTTTGTATTTTTAGTAGAGACAGGGTTTCACCGTGTTAGCCAGGATGGTCTCGATCTCCTGACCTCGTGATCTGCCTGCCTCGGCCTCCCAAAGTTCTGGCATTACAGGTGTGAGCCAAGCCCCCATGCTTGGCTGCTGATAGGAAACTTCTTTAAGGAAAAACAAAACAAAAGGGACAGCAAAGCAGAGAGTTGGGGCTATAAAATAGGGCAACGGCGTTTTACAGAGAAACAAACTTGAACTCTACCACTTTTTAACTTCGTATGACCATGGTCATCACCTGACCTTGAAGGCCTCAGTCTTCTAATCTGTAAAATGGAAATGGAATTCTGTCGACCTTGTTAGGCTGTGATGAAGATAAAATGAATTAGTATTTGAGATTACTTAGAAGCAGTGTCTGAGATACAATTAGGGCTTCATGAGACTACATTAAATCAATTAAAAATCACAGATGACTGCAGATATCAGGCATATCATTATCTAGTATTTTAAAAATAAGTTTCTTTATCTTATATTATTTCTGAGTAAGTAGTAAACTTTTCTTTTATGACTTTTCCTTTCTGCTTTTTGAGTAACTTAGGTATTCCACTGAAAACCAGTTGTCTAATTTAAGCCTCACAGCTTAAGTCTAATTTTGCCCATTCTGCAAATGGTAAATCTTGAGCTCAGAGATTCAGTGACTATTTCAGCATCCACACAGTTGGTGGCATGAGAACTGACAGAACATCTGCGGGGCACCAAAAATCCAGTTTTTCTTTTCACTCTAACTAATTTTAAGTAATATTTTATTTTAAAATGTCTTCAAATATTAGTCAAATATCTACTGTCAGTCAAGTGTTCCTCAAGTCCCATGAAATGATTAAAAAGAAATTCATCTGCTGTCAGAAGCCTAATTCTACTTTCAGGAGACCTGTCAGTTCTTAACCAATATTGAAGATAGATAAAGGAGACCACAAACTCCGTGATTAATTGTGTCAGGAACTGTGAGATTAAGAACCCAGAGGGGCCGGGCGTGGTGGCTGACACCTATAGTCCCAGCACTTTGGGAGGCCGAGGTGGGCGGATCACGAGGTCAGGAGATGGAGACCATCCTGGCTAGCAAGGTGAAACCTCGTCTCCACTAAAAAAAAATTAGCCAGGCGTGGTGTCAGGCGCCTGTAGTCCCAGCTACTCCACAGGCTGAGACAGGAGAATGGCGTGAACCTGAGAGGCGGAGCTTGCAGTGAGCCAAGATCGCGCCACTGTACTCCAGCCTGGGCGACAGCATGATACTCTGTCTCTAAGAACCCAGGAGGAGCAGGAAGTACGTGCAAGAAAAAAAGAGGTCATGATAAGGGGTCTTCTATAAGTTAAAACACAGTTAATTCCACAAATACTGTTTTTATAGCTGGAGTTTGCAGTAACTTACCGTTAGGGTAGAGAGGCATGTGTTAATCATGCAACAGGTAAGAGGAGGATTTGCACTTCCCGTGGAGCTGGATTCATTTGGGGACCACTACTAAGTAAAAGCAAATTCAGGGGGGTAGATATGTGTTCATCAGGAAATCAACATTAGATGAGAAAGGTTACCTGCTAAAATGGTGATAAACGCCATGTGTTTACTGGGTGACAGTCACTTTGATGTGTAGTTCATCTTCTTAGATCATCGTTACACCGAAACCTGCAGAGAGGAAAGCAGACATACAGATATGTTAGTAATTTGTCCCAGATCCCATGCAGTGCGAGACTAGACGAACTGTATCCACAGCTGGTAACAGGTAAGTGAGCTGGAACTCCAAAATTGGGATGGCCGTGGCGTTTGGCCAATTCAGCATCGTAACCATGTGGAAGATCTCCAGTAGGGAAGCAGTCCTTCACTGACAGATGATGTTTTAAACTGTGATTAAAAGGTAGGGGCTGTTTACAGTTTAGTACTCTTGTCTCTGGACTTGCAGTGAGTCTTGCTTCCGACAATAGGAGAGATGGTGGGTTCCTTGCAACTAGCCCGCACTCATTGTGCATTCTTTACCTTCTTGTTGACGTGGACCCTTGAATGAATGTAGAAGCGGGCCAGGCCACACCACTCCTGTCTATAGAAAAACACACTAAATCCCAGAGGGCTGAGGTTTCATACCCAGAATCAACCACACACATTTGCAAGGGGAGCGTGACTCAAACACAGGTTCATTGACTCTTGAGTTAATTCAGTGTTTTAGAACACCATGTAATCTCCAAGGAACACAGGGCTCTTCTGCACAAGAGCGTTGGAGATCTCTGTTCAATTCAGAGGAGGGAGGCATCTCTGTCTTTTTGCAAGATTGGGGAAGTCTATAGGAGACAAAGAGGAGGGATTCAATCTTGTGTTTAAGGAATGGCTTAGCTTTAAATTGCTCGAGAAAATAGGAAGAAAAACAAAGCTTCTCTAGTTAATATGTTGATGTGACTGTAAACCCTATTGATAATTTCTTTAGATAATTACAGTGTTTAGGTATGTTGCACCTATTTAGCCCCTGCAAAATAATTCATTGCAGCCATATATACACAGAATATATTTATTGAATTAAATATTCTTGAAGAGTGAAGTAATCTCAGAAGGGACACCCCTGTCTACCTATAATGCAACTGAGGCTCAGGGACTTTTGTTAAATTGCTGATAACCAAGTAACTTATTAGTAACCGAAGTGGGCTACAACTCTGCTTTCTAAATTTCTACCCTAGGATTCTTGTATTTATTAATATACTATGTGTAACTTGAATACTTCATTCGTATCATATGGATATTAATTTTGCTACATACACAGGCATATATATACATATATGCCTATATATGGCAATTTAAATGTGTGCACAAGACTGGAAATGTAGTCCTGAATATACTAATTCATTTTTTTTAAATGTTCACTGTCTTGTATTTTTAGGTTTATGGTGATTATTGGTAAAACTGTGTTTAAAAGTTATTTGTGCATTGAAATCAAGGCACTCTTACTGATTTATAACTTGTTTACCCTCGCCTTGGCTGACAAAGCTTTATTGCAACCTAATTGGCTTTCAAAATCATATACACTTATCTTGAGAGATATTTTAATGACTAAGCTATAGATATCTGGTTTCTACTCAGTAGAAAAAGTATGCAAAATACCAAGTTAGCAGTAAAAGGGATTCGTAAATTATTGCAAGATATAGTTATACCCTATTTGACTATTACTTTCAGCAAACTTTTTCTTTAAAGGGCCAGATAGTAAATGTTTTAGGTTTTGTGGGCCATATCGTCACCTCTGCATCTACGCAGCTCTGCTGGTATCACAAAAGGAGCCGTACACCTTGTGGAAATGAGCCAGTGCAGCTCCCCTCAGGCCAACTCTGTGGATACTGCAATTTGAATTTCATATACTTTTCACGTGTCATGAAATAGTCCTTTTCTTTTTCTTTTCAACCATTAAAAAGTGTAAAATCATTCTAAGCTCATGGGCCTTACAAAACTAGGCAGCTGTCAGATGGCACCAGCTGGATCTGGCCCGTGGCCGCACTCCACACCCACTGGTAAAGCAACAGTTCAGCAAGCCCCACAGTGCCATTCATTTGGTACATACAATTACATTATAATACCCCAGAAGAGATTCGTCCCTGAATAAAGTGAATGTCATCATAATTTTGCATGCATGGAAATTTTGAGAATAAATTTTGAGAATAAATTGGCTGATCATAGCATATGTATATATACATATATACATATATATGTAAGTATACATGTAAATCAGCAGCAGCTCCTGTGTATTCCTCAGGACAGAAGTCCCATGGGAAGGGGAGGGAGATGTTTATTATACATCTTAAACTGAGTCTCATTCAGTCATTACACCACTAGAAACGGGCTTTTAATTAAGTATATTCTCTATTTTTTATAAATACTACAATTATACCTCCATGATTTTTGCATTAAAATATGATAAATATTTAAGTTATATTCATCACACTTAAATTATGTAACACGATTTTTGTATTTCTCCTCCTGTCTCCCCATCCTCATGATTATTTTTTTTTCTTTTACTATATACCTTTAAAATTTTGACTTGAGTATCTCTTGATCTCAAATTAATTCTGATTATTGGTAAAGTTTTTGAAATCCTACCGTGAAGAGAACTTTAAAGTTATAGGTAACCTGTAGCTCTTGTATTTATTTAGGCATGCTATTTATTTTTATCCTAAGGGACTAATGCTAAGCAGAACATGGAGAATGACATTTTTTTTTTCCAACTGTGCATTTCCAACTTACTTAGAGACGGTAGTGCAGAGGAACTGTGGATAAAGTAATGCCATGTTGATGAGGGTGATGGTGGGAAAGACATATCTTGGAGTTGGTAAAATATAAAGTCTTAATATTTCAGGCCTTAGAATAAATAGTTGATATTTAAATTATTTGATGAAATGCAATGGGCTCAGTTCTGCCATCCTATTGTGAATGGCTTAGGCAACAGGCGTGGTATCAGGAGGAAATTTGAGAAAGAACAATGGCCAGATTAGATCTATAAGGTTCCTTTTGAGTCCCTGAACCTCTAATTCTAACAGGTTAAGAGGCTCTTTCAACTGAAAATGCTTAGCTACTTAAAAACACACTACGTGTGTGAGAATTTGTTTACCATATTTTATTTGAGATCATATACCAAAGTGAATTGGGGTTTTGAGGACCAATTCAGAGTTCTAACATGTAACACAGTATTATTCTTCCTTCAGTAAAGATACATTTTAATCACTGCATACACTGTAAGAATTTTATAACAATTGAAATTCATATACCTTCGTATATTCACATAGCTGCAAAGTCTTTCAGTTGCTATTATATTTCACGTAATGACATTTAAAAAGTAGTATGTTTATTAAGATGTAAAGGGCTAAAGTAACTATAGTTTCGGCCTGTAGATTTTAGAAGAAAGAGCAGAGATAGCTGAGCAACTAGGAATGTGCTCCAGTGTCAAGTGGGTCAGGGCTGGGCCTGCAAGACTCCTTTGAGAGGAGAGCTTGGTTCCAATAATTCAAGGCCGGAGAAGGTGCCCTCACTGTACCTTTCTGTCGGTGAGCATGGTGAGGACAAAACACAGGAAAGAAGCCCTCACTAAGAGGTGTGTGTGAACTACCTTTGCAGGACACCAGAATAAAGCAGACCCAGTGAAAACAGCCAAGATGCTTACAGGATAGATGTAAAAATGGACTGAAACAGACATTAAAATGAAACCTATTTAAAATGCTCTAAGACTTCAACGAAAGAACATTTGATCCAGCAATCCCACTCCCGGGCATCTACTCAGGGGAAAAGAAGTTACTACACAAAAAAGATACTTGTACATGCATGTTTATGGCAACACATTTCACAATTGCAAAATCGTGGAACCAACCCAAATGCCCATAAATCAACAAGTGGATAAAGAAACTGGTGTGTGTGTGTGTGTGTGTGTGTGTGTATTACACATGGTGAATACTACTCAGCCATAATAAGGAATGAATGAATGAATAGCGTTTGCAATGACCGGGATGAGATTGGAGGCTATTGTTCTAAGTGAAGTAACTCAGGAATAGAAAACCAAACATTGTATCTTCCCACTCATATGTGGCAGCTAAGCTATAAGAATGTAAAGGCATAAGAAAGATACAATGGACTTTGGGATCTTGGGGGAAAGACTGGGAGGTGTTTGAGGGATAAAAGACAACATATATGGTGCAGTGTAGACTGCTCAGGTGATGAGTGCACCAGGATCTCCCAAATACCTATAACTTACGTAACCAAATGCCACCTGTGCCCCAATATCATGAGAATATAAAAACATCCATAAAAAATGAGGTTCTACAAACAAAACAAAACAAAACAAAATACAGCTGATTTAAATCATCAGACTTACCTGCGGTGTTTAAATGGCAAGGCCTGTTTCCCATCCTCCGAGGCTCCTCTACTGTAGGCCTGGAATCTAGAAATCTTCGCTTCCAACCGGCAGCCAGGTTAGCAGCATACGTTACCCATGAACCACACTGGAGAAACACAGCTTTCATGCACGGGGAAAATGAATAAAGATGCATTGCTGGACCCTTAACTTGGAGTGGGATTGGTAGGAAAGTCTGTAAGCTTTGGAGGTTTTATAGCATGCTTGCTTTTCTTGGATGATTTCTGCAAGCAATACTTAGCTCAGTTATTTTCCTGTCTGAACACTCTGGTCTCTCACCAGGCTTTGTTGCAGTTGTTATTTCTTCACTTATATAGTAAAGGAGAATTTTACTAAACGACTGAATGTTCCCTTTCGTTCACTCTACTTTTAATAAAAATGAGTTTAAGCTATTTATGTTTTCCTACATACAAACACATAAGGAAGACACACTGAATTCGCTACACGCTATTAACGTGTCGTTTTTGTAGAGTTGTGTGTGTGTGTGTGTATATATATACACACACACACGTATATGAGTGAAGTGGTTTGTTCCTGGCTCCACAAAATATTTATTTATTTATTTATTTTTTTGAAATGGAGTCTCGCTCTGTTACCAGGCTGGATTGCAGTGGCGCGAACTCGGCTCACTGCAAGCTCTGCTTCCCAGGTTCACGCCATTCTCCTGCCACAGGCACCTGCCGCCACACCTGGCTAAGTTTTTGCATTTTTTGGTAGAGAGGGGGTTTCACCATGTTAGCCAGGATGGTCTCGATCTCCTGACCTCTTGATCCGCCTGCCTCGGCCTCCCAAAGTGCTGCGATTACAGGCGTGTACCACTGTGCCTGGCCACAAAAGATCTAAACATGGGTTTGGGTGAAATTTGGTGGTTTCTTTCAACCTAAAAATACTCAAATCTTTAGCACACACACACTACATTTTCCTCATTTACCTGCCTTCTCGTGAGAGCTCAGAAACCAGGTAATATATTAAGTTTGATAAACTTTTGCTTTCATTTTTCTGGGAGGGGGGAAATCTATAACAGGAATTCAAACGTCTGCCTCACATGATAAGATAAATACAAGTGTTTCAAAAATATACACAGTGATAATATACAACTGTTGAATAAATTTTAAATTCTACATAAACGTTTATCTGTTTATTTTTTGAGTAGACACATTCTCATATGTTCAAGGAGAAGGTGGTAAGGTTGAGTCATGGTGAAGCCTGGCATCTATGTTCAGTGCTAATGCAGCCACCAGCTTTTCTACAACGTCAAGGGATTAAACATTCATGAGTCTGATTTCCTCTCTGACGTTCCAACTCGTGTATTATAATTTTAGCTAACATAGATGTTTGGTGTTCTCTCCTAGCATGCGGTTTCATTTGTTCTATTGGGGAATGGTTTATTTTAGTAGTTATGAAATGACCAGGTTTGTGAATATTAGAATGGTTTTCCAACCTCAGAGGAGATTTTGCAGTTGAAATGTTTCATCGCCTTAATACTACTCAATAACTTGGTTGCTTTGTCATAAAATAACACCATGATCTACAATGTTGTTGCTAACGTAGAAACATCAGAAGGCAGCCAGGCGCGGTGGCTCACGCTTGTAATCCCAGCACTTTGGGAGGCCGAGGTGGGCAGATCACGAGGTCAGGAGATCGAGACCACGGTGAAACCCCATCTCTACTAAAAATACAAAAAGTTAGCCGGGCGTGGTGGCGGGCGCCTGTAGTCCCAGCTACTCGGAGAGGCTGAGGCAGGAGAATGGCGTGAACCCGGGAGGCGGAGCTTGCAGTGAGCCGAGATCGCGCCACTGCACTCCAGCCTGGGCAACAGAGCGAGACTCTATCTCAAAAAAAAAAAAAAAAAAAAAAAAAAAAGAGAAAAAAGAAACATTAAAAGGCTCAGGATGGTAATCTCTGAAGATGTGCTTGTGGAGATGCTCTTTGGGAATGTGCTATAATTTTTACATTTCAATTTTTAAAATTTACTTTCAGGTGAGTTCATAGGCAAGTTAACAACAGTGTGGAAGCAGTATTCCCATGCAGATTTCCGAAATGATATATAGCTGCGGAGACCCTGGCATGGAGAGGAAAAAGCCTGAGGAATGTGCTGAACAACCATGCAGGTGTTTGGAAAAAGTGAAACAATATATCATCATAGAGGGCTGATGAAGTTCCCTAATATACCTCAAATGAACATTGTGTAAAAACAGCTTGCTGAACATGCTCTTTTCCCTGGCACTATTGCTGTAAACCAGATGAGCCATAATTAAGTGTGGGTCACTGAGGAGAGAAACACTGGTTTTAATGATCGAGCCATTTATAAGCCAGCAAATAAGTAAATCAAATGTGTGAAGGGCGAAAAAGAAATCTCCATGAACCCCAACAAAAACTGGGCTTCACAAAGAAGATATTTCTCATGCCTGATTTTGAATTCTGAGAGAAATGAGTAAAGTCACATTGAGAAGGTTTAGCCTGTCACGTGGGACGTGACTTTGCTCTCTAGTTGACTTACTCTTGTGCTTCAGGATGTGCTACTTGGGGCTTTGTTCGTGATCTATTATATTTCCTAGGAAAGGCCTGGTTTTTATATCAAGAGATCATATGCAGTGGATGCATTCGACCAATTTCAATTAAAGAATGTGTTATTCTTTTCTCACTGCTAATAAAGACATACTCGAGAATAGCTAATTTATAAACGAAAGAGGTTTAGTGGACTCACAGTTCCACATGGCTGGGGAGGCCTCATGATCATGGTGGAAGACAAAGAAGGAGCAAAGTCACATCTTACATGGTGGCAGGGAAGAGAACTTGTGCAAGGAAACTCCCCTTTATAAAACCGTCAGATCTCCTGAGACTTACTACCACAAGAACAGTGTGGGGGAAACTGTCCTCATGATTCAGTTGTCTCCACTTGGCCCCGCCCTTGACACGTGGGGATTATTACAATTCAAGGTGAGATTTGGGTGGGGACACAGCCAAACCATATCAGAGAACATAAACCAAATGTTATATTACTTTAGGTAAAAAAATAAGTGAAGTTGAAAATATCTGATTTTACTGTTTCTACAGTCTAATATATTTAGACTTGGGAAATAGTATCCAGAGGAAGTAATTAGTGTCTTTAATGTTGCATTCAAAGGCTTGGTAGAATTTACCATAATTAGCTCTACAAGCTCGTGTTTAATTGTAAATATTTTGCCTAGTTCTTTCTAGCGTCTTCTTCTGAGGTAATTATGGCTGACGATCAATACACAACAGAGAAACAGGTATAATTTTCTTTGAGTTCATTTGAACCATCTTGAAATTGATGGTAATAGCGATGTCCAGGTTGCAACAGTGGATTTGTCTGCCGTGGTTCCCAACAAATGACTGTTAAATCTCACAACAGAGGGTTCTTATTTGTGTTCTTGAAAGTAAAATGCATAAGTTTTTATAAATGACTTTCATAGGGGAAATAGTATGATGTTAGGCTCCTCGACGTCACTCGGGGCAAATGACTTTTCTCAAACTTAGTTACTTGCGTGCAAAATGAAGGGATGACATAGATGACATCTGCAATCTTTTACAACCGGCAAATTTCATATTTCCTTAAACTTGATTCGCTGGAAATATGTTCTGGAGAATATTTCCACTTTCTGTTCTTTAAAGTTTTTTTTGAGTTGAAAAGGAAATATTTATACTGGCGTTCTCATTCCCTGTGGATCTACAGACATATTTATTGCTGTTTGTGAATTATCGGAGAACATTCTAAATGTTGAATTTTAATTTTTATGTTGGTATAAAATAATTTTATTTTCTAAATCACCTGGAAGAACCCTCACGATCAAGTGAGTTCATTTGCATTTAGATCCTTATGTTGGTGCTTACAATTGCATCAGCTCTAAGTGGGGCTAGCTTATTCGTCCCAGGCAAGAAGAACCTAAGTGGACTTCATATAAAAATGTTACTCTAAGTTGGGGCCACAGGCCAATCCACCTCATTCTCTAATTTATGAAGTATTCCAGCAGTAGAAGGAGACTGGCTAAAACTGAATAATTGTAGACCGCACTGGGACACATTGAACTTAAACGATCAGCAGCATTGCATTAGTCAATTCCATACCCGTGTTTCAAGCCACTCACTTTTTTTTCAGGAAAAAAAAAAAAAAAAAAATCGCATAAAGACAACGTTACCTTGAATGTCAGTATTTCTACATTTTGGTTTCTATACTCGTAATCCACATACAAGCCCTGCCGAATATAATGACCAGGGTCCTGGACATCTCCTTGGCCTGGGGTCTTGCTCTGCTCCTGTTGAGACGCTGGATTCCAAGTGCACAAAATAAGTGGCAATTTCACATTTTCTCAAGTTGGTCTTGCTCAATCTAGAAGGCCTTTTTGTTTTCCATGTCTGGCTAATTCCTCGTAAAGATTCAAGTCTCTCCTCGGAAGGCATCTTGCCTGGGAAACCTTTCCTATAAACCTCCCTCATCTCCTTTCTCATTACCAAAACAAGATGAAGTCTCTTTCAGGATTTTCGCACAAAACATGCATTTAAAGCCAAACCAACCAGCCGCTTTCTACCTCCATGAATCTCACAATTTAAGTTCTCTGAATTTGCTTCCTAATCTATAAATTTGGCACAGTAATAACTATGGAACTCTGCTTTGTAGACATTATTTTAAGTAACTCTTCTTAGCTTATTTGGTGTAATAACCAGCATGGGCTATGAGAGGAGAAGAGAGGAGAACAAGATGAATGAGGAGATGCCTCAAATTTTCATTTAGTGTTTTTATATAGCTGGAGAAACATTTAGCGTTGAAAAATCTCTTCTTAGGAAAGATACTTTCTCATGTTTACTTCTTGGGAAGACAGGATATAGATGGAGCTTTAGGTGTGAGGTGAAACTTGGTACATTTTATTAACTCCTAGAAGTCATTTGTTCTTTTCCTAATTTTCATTTGTTTAGAGATGGGACTTCGCTGTGTTGCCCAGACTGGTCTCGAAGCCCTGGGCTGAGGCAATCCTCTCTTCAGACTCCTGAAGTTCTGGAATTACGGGTATGAGCCAGGCACATATGTTCTTTGATAGAGGTAGCCAAAACAGAACTTTAATTTCTATTAACCAGAGAGGCAAAATTATTAAAAGAAGCTTGAAACGATGACTTGGAGAAAGCAAGTATGTGTCAAGGAAGGCGGTCGTGTAAGCACGACCCACCTTAGAATGCACATCCTCTCCCCTCCCTCCACCAGAACTAGAGACACTCGCAGTGTTTCCACAGCTAAGGAAAGCAAAGTATCTTGCTAAAGTAACTGGATGGTGGGAATTTGGGGATTTAAAAATAACCTGCTAAAATTCAATGAACTGTCATTTGATTTACAGAAGAGCAAATGTGAGTTTGGGTCAGGAGAAGAAGTAGATAACCTTGACATCAGTGATGAAAAATACACCTTTGTTCTACTAAATTTCAGTAGTCAACTCTCAATTCCCTAGCCCATTGCCTGGGTCAGTTTTGTTCTGCTTTTTCTCATTGTAAGTGTGGGAGTATTAATTGAATAAATGTGGAATGAGGACAGTAGTCTCCATTCCTACCTCCTTTGGGCTGTGAGCTCACTGCTTCAGTGATCTTATATTTGTGTGTGGTTTGCAGCAGGCAAAGAGTACCATGTGGTTTGGTGAATCAAGGTTGTTTGATGAGATACAGTAAATCAGAGCATATCGTAAGCTTTGCATTTCAGTTATAACCCTATTTTGTGTTTTCTCCATTTCTTGATTCACAGTTTGTGTGCTTGTTAGGTGTGTCAGCCCCTTAGACCTCAGGTAGACAGCACAGTCACCTGCAGTTGGCATCCCCTGGAGTGAGGCTTCCAGTTGTTGAGAATTAGGCTTCAGGCATGTGCCTGGACAATTGACAGAGCCTTGCAATTGTACAGCAAACAGAGGAGAAGGCTTGTGACAATAAGGAGCATCAAGATTTGATGATTTGGGCTGAAGTTCGGGATGCATCTGACTTAGCAGCCAGTGGGGCTCATATGTCATGTTTCAGCGCTGAGAGATTCTTACTTGAAATAAGCTAAAACTAAGCCTCTAGTCAAGGAAAAGACAAGATTCCAGGGCTCAGGGACCAAAGCTATTACTTTGGATCCCTTAAGTCTACAGCATACATTTGTTTTGTTGAAGTTTGGCGTTATAAAGGTCATAGCACAACCTTTTCTCTCATTTATTTTGTCTCCCTTTTTTTAAAGGTAACATTACATAGTTAAAAAAGTAACCTAAATTTAAAAAAAAATAAGGTCATATCATATTTTAATTTTAAGCAATTGAAACAAGTAAATATCTTAATGTAGGAAAGATTCATTTGGGCATTTGAAAAATGTAAAATAAATGATCCTGTAACTAGCGATTGTATTTATAGCTGTGATAGAAATTGGCCACATTTCAAAATTTACCATTTAGCCAAATATTATGAAGGTGTGCAATTGTGAAATTTCAGGGAGACGTAACAGCCTTCTAAGATGATTTGGTTGCTAAATGTTGAAGTGTTCTATGTTATCTAATATAAAAAAGCATGGTATAGAGTAGAAAGGCTGTTGAAAGGGGAAAAAAGGTGGATTCTAGATAGAGCTCTCCACTTTCTACCTTGATAAGCTGAGACAAATCACTAGTTCTAAATCTCACTTTTCCCTGTTGTTAAAGTAGAGGTGATAATATTTCCTCTGCCTACCACAAAAGGATGCTTTAAGAAAAATGTAAAATACAGTAACACCTACATCTTATACTCAATTCTGTGGAGCTCTTAGAGTGTGGAAAAATAGCTTTCCACTGCTGCAAAAATTGTTTCTGAAAACCCCTGGTCTGTACCAAATATCACAAAGACAATTAGTAAACAAGCCCTTCTTATAGTCATTCTAATTAAAATCTTCAATTAGTTCTCTGATGAAATTACACCAAAAACACATATGCAAGATCTTTATTCGGATTCAAACTGAATTTTTCTTATCTTCAAACTTCAGCTCATTTTGTAATTTGTGCAAAATGTGGACATTTCATGAGTCATGTTAATAATTTCTAACTAAATTAGCAAGAATGTAAGATTTTGGCTTGTGTGGACAGTTGGATTTTCAATTTTTCAATTTGTCCTGTTTTTGCATATGATGCAATCCAAGAGTATTCTGAAGGCACTGTCTGGTTAAGGAACAATAGCTGTGATATCACAGGGAGAAAGGCTTATGACTCAATTAGAGCAACAGACATGTAGATGAACTGAGAGCATGTTCGTTCGTTAAAAATTTATTGATTTAACTGGGTCTTGGAAGAATAAATGGGTTAAGGGATTGAAAGAAAGTCAGATTGGTAGCTTATTTTCTACAATTTTAACTCATGGTCTTCCTAAAAACAAAGATCAAATTCTCCTGGTATAAAATTCACTTAAGCGGGTGTGTACGCAGAAGACTCTCTCTCTCTCTCTCCCCCCTCCCCCATTCCCACCCTCAACACACACACGCACATATGCATACACTCACACAGATGCACACACGTGTGCACACACACTTTTATTTATTGCGATACAACTTTCAAAATCTTTGCAGATAAAACTTATTTAGCTACCTTTTTGTGGAAAGAAATATGAGGATACTTCAGCAAATGATCACAAAGGCCTAATATACTGATTTTTTAAAATATAGAATCACTTACAGTTCTGTGACCTGAAATGTTCTTTAAACACTTGTAGCGTAGTCCACTTGGGTGGATTCCATGACTGTGCTGTTGTGGCCTCACACTCCTACGAAGGCATCCACAGAACATGACTTTGTTCCTGGTCAAGTCTACCTTCCCCTTAGACAGGAAGAGATACTCAAGGGCACTTAGTATGCATTGTTATTTTCTTATATACATTTTCCCAGCACAGTGCCATATCCAGAGATCATACTCAGTAAATACGTTTTAAAAACAAAAAGATCTTCTCTCTTTAATACTTTTAACAGGTAGTTAGCCAAGCATTCACTTTTCCTGGGCCACTGGTTTGTTTTTGCCTGGTGTATTTTGGAGTATGTTGTAACTAATCTGCTTTTTTCCTCTTTATGCATATACTAAAATAAGTGACTCATGTTTGCCAGTGCAGTGCTTCCCGTGTATAAATTCTTTTGTGCCTCCATTTTATTTTTCTGCTCCTATTTTATCCTTGTTTATTTAACTTTTTATTTTTTCTTACTATGTATTAACTTTGGAAATTTCCTCTGATCTGTTTTTTGTTTGTTTGTTTGTTTCTTTGAACAAGAGAAGGTACAACATCTTTCGAAGTGATTATAGATTTTATTTAGAGTTAGTAAAACTTTATGCAATACAACTTGGCAATAGATACTTGCTAGGCACTCAGAATTGAGTTATGTGCTACAGGAGATACAAGGGATATTTATAGTAATAGGAGACATTGCAGTTGCATACTGATGTGAAATTATACTCCAACTTTCGTTGCTTTTGCACTAGAAGACTGAGAGCAGATGGTCAATATCTATATTCTCTTTGGTGAACTTTAATAATAGGCAACAGGGAAATATTCCTGTTGAGACAGCCTTATCCTGTCATGTCATTGGTAAATTATAATTTAGTCTCCTTTACTCTTGCAATTTCCTTCTTCTTCATAGATGTGGTATATGCTCTGTGTCCATTTGGCTAGAAGTATTTAATGTTACATATTTTAAATAATAAAGACTTAGACGTCCCAAAAATCAAAAAGCAGATAGTATTGATTATATTATGTAGATTTGTCCTATGCTGCAGACTGAATAATTTTAAAGCTGCTGCTGCTTCTGTTTAGAGAGGGCCAAGGTGAGATTAACTATCCCAAATCATGAATGTCTGTTTCATTTTAAGGATGACGTAATTTCAAACTATTTCTAACTCAAGATTAGTAAGTTAGTTAGGAGTACAGCTAAAACTTGAACACAGATCCCATTTGTCATACCAAATGCTAAAATCATTCATCTTTCCTGCCTTGGAGAAAAAGTAACTTCTGAGGAGTTAAAGAATAGGTGGAAAATGGTCAAAGGTGTCTCTGGTCTAGATAATCAGAGGAAAAAATAAAATAAGAACTTAATTTTTAAGTATCCTCGAGCCCTTGTCCTCAGCCACAAGCACCCTCCATTACAAGAGAGTTGAATATTACCTAACTAAACTCACTTTCAAATTAGTATTTGAGGAAAAAATTGAGGACAAGCCAGATTTTACAATCCAGCCAGAATGACATGTTGAGAGGTGGAGACGGCCTCAGGCCCTTGGTCTTGATCCCCATGGATTTCTACAGCTGGACATTGTATCCAGAGCTTACCACTGAGTTGTCTCCTTTGAATTTTGGTAAGAATTCTGTTAATTTATATTTATATCTAAAGTATAATTTATATCTAAAACATAATTATGAAGAATATGACATTTCTGACTAGCACTCATTTGAGGCATATTAGAAAATAATTCAAAATTGCATTTTTTTCTTCTTTTAAATTTGATTCCTGCCGAAGATTGAAATGAAATCAATCAACAACAACAACGAAAAGCACACTCAAGCCCAAAGATGGCAAGTTCTCTATAACTGGATTTTAATTCAGTTTAGATAGTAATGTCATGAGGCTGTTAGAGCAGGGATGGATTGTATCAAGTGTCAGCAAGCCTTGCTTTAAAGGGCCAGATACTATGTGACTCACACTCCCTGCTGGAACTGTTCAGCTTGGCTGTGGGAGCAGGTCAGCAGCCACAGATGGTATGGAAATAGATGGGCATGGCTGGGTTCCAGTAAAACTGGATTTACGGGCACTGAAATTTAAATTATGTGTATTTATCACGTGCCATGAAATACTATTCTTTGGATGTATATTTAGTCATTTCAAAAATATAAAAATGATTCTTAGCAAATGAGCTGTCTGGATAAATTAGCAGGCCATATTTAATTGTTAACCGTAGTTGACCAGCCTGGAGAGTTTGGATTAGAAAAACCTCAGGGTCCTTTCTAATACTGAAGATTTCTAGTTGTAGTACCTTGGTATTCACACATTCCAGCACATGGACCATGAATAATCTGGATATGACAATAAGAATGTAATATTCCATTATTTTATACTAATGTGAACTGCTGAATTTCCAAAAGACATCTAGTCAGTATGAAATACATATTTTCAAAACACCGAGGAAGAAAAGCCCCCCCCTCTTACCTCTTGACTGAATACATGGACCCATTACCTGTCTGCCTATCACTGCATATAGCCTCAGAACACACCAATGTAGGTCTCTGCTAGGAATGACCTCCCAGTGAAGGCCCAGACTGGTTTTGTGGAAGAATTATCATTTTAACTGGGGTGAGATGATATTCCATTGTAGTTTTGATTTGCATTTTCTTTTTTTTAATTTTATTATTATACTTTAGGTTTTAGGGTACATGTGCACAATGTGCAGGTTTGTTACATATGTATCCATGTGCCTTTTTGGTTTGCTTTGCCCATTAACTCGTCATTTAGCATTAGATATATCTCCTAATGCTGTCCCTCCCACCCCACAACAGTCCCCGGAGTGTGATGTTCCCCTTCCTGTGTCCATGTGTTCTCACTGTTCAATTCCCACCTATGAGTGAGAACATGCGGTGTTTGGTTTTTTGTCCTTGAGATCGTTTACTGAGAATGATGGTTTCCAGTTTCATCCATGTCCCTACAAAGGACATGAACTCATCATTTTTTTATGGCTGCATAGTATTCCATGGTATATATGTGCCACATTTTCTTAATCCAGTCTATCGTTGTTGGACATTTGGGTTGGTTCCAAGTCTTTGCTATTGTGAATAGTGCCGCAATAAACATACGTGTGCATGTGTCTTTATAGCAGCATGATTTATAGTCCTTTGGGTATATACCCAGTAATGGGATGGCTGGGTCAAATGGTATTTCTAGTTCTAGATCCCTGAGGAATCGCCACACTGACTTCCACAATGGTTGAACTAGTTTACAGTCGCACCAACAGTGTAAAAGTGTTCCTATTTCTCCACATCCTCTCCAGCACCTGTTGTTTCCTGACTTTTTAATGATGGCCATTCTAACTGGTGTGAGATGGTATCTCATTGGCGTTTTGATTTGCATTTCTCTGATGGCCAGTGATGACCATTTTTTCACGTGTTTTTTGGCTGCATAAATGTCTTCTTTTGAGAAGTGTCTGTACAGGTCCTTTGCCCACTTTTTGATGGGGTTGTTTTTTTCTTGTAAATTTGTTGGAGTTCATTGTAGATTCTGGATATCAGCCCTTTGTCAGATGAGTAGGTTGCAAAAATTTTCTCCCATTCTGTAGGTTGCCTGTTCACTCTGATGGTAGTTTCTTTTGCTGTGCAGAAGCTCTTTAGTTTAATTAGATCCCGTTTGTCAATTTTGGCTTTTGTTGCCATTGCTTTTGGTGTTTTAGACATGAAGTCCTTGCCCACACCTATGTCCTGAATTGTATTGCCTAGGTTTTCTTCTAGGGTTTTTATGGTTTTAGGTCTAACATGTAAATCTTTAATCCATCTTGAATTAATTTTTGTATAAGGTGCAAGGAAGGGATCCAGTTTCAGCTTTCTCCATATGGCTAGCCAGTTTTCCCAGCACCATTTATTAAATAGGGAATCCTTTCCCCATTACTTGTTTTTGTCAGGTTTGTGGGTTGGAAGAATCAATATCGTGAAAATGGACATACTGCCCAAGGTAATTTATAGATTCAATGCCATCCCCATCAAGCTGCCAATGACTTTCTTCACAGAATTGGAAAAACTACTTTAAAGTTCATATGGAACCACAAAAGAGCCCGCATGGCCAAGTCAATCCTAAGCCAAAAGAACAAAGCTGGAGGCATCATGCTACCTGACTTCAAACTATACTACAAGGCTACAGTAACCAAAACAGCATGGTACTTGTACCACATCAGAGACATAGATCAATGGAAGAGAACAGAGCCCTCAGAAATAATGCTGCATATCTACAACTGTCTCGTCTTTGACAAACCTGATTTGCCTTTTCTTGATAATTCATGATGAGCGTTTTTGAAAAATTTACGTGGCCATTTCAGATCTTCTTTTGAGAAAGGTCTATTCCAGTCATTTGAAGCAGTTTTAATAATTATTTTGGTACTTTTTGTTTTTGTTTTCTGTGACTTTATCATATATTTTGGATACTAGTCCTTTGTCCGATGAGTGATTTGCATGTATTTCCCCCATTCTGCAGGTTCTCTTCACTTTGTCACTGTTTCCTTTGCTATATGAAAGCTTTGTAGTTTGATGTAATTCCAGTTATCTATTTTTCTCTTCTTTATCCTGATTTCATCACTATACATTGTATCCATGTATGAAAATATTGCATAACTATGTATAATTATATGTCAAAAATAAGAAAATTGGAAACAAAACAAGAAAAAGATTCATATGCTACCTTCTAAGGTGTTCAAACATCCTTAATGCACATAGAAAGCATAAGTTCCAATCTAATTTTCATGTCCATTTCACCTCCAAACAGCAATAGCTGCTAATATATGTTAGCATTGGTCATCAATGCAGCGTCTTGCATTTAAGTAGACATCTGGTTCCACTGTTTTCTGCTTCTCGAATCCCAAATTACTGATCCGTTTAGCTCCCCTTGGCTGCCCCATCTTTTCTCCTCTTTCTAAGCCCCAACCACAGGCTGACTTAATCACAGAATTCTGAGCTTGATGTTATGGTATGGTGCTGCCTTGGAAAGTATGAAACATTGGCTAGCCATTTGTTTTCTTCAGTCCACAAATTCCTTTATCTGTGCACATTTGAACAGAGACCAACTGAGCACAACTTGTTGCATAGTGCCTGTTCTTGTCCATGAGGTATTCAAATTATCCTTATTGCTAGGTAAATATTTTTAAAGGTTCTCAAAATTCCTTTTTAAAGATCAGCTGCTATGTATCATATGCTAATGTATATTTCTTGCTGGTAAACATGTTTTGTTCTACAACTGTGAAATGTGAATGACAACTTTTGTATTCTTTTGCTCAGTGATGGATATGCATTTTTATTTTTATGAAACATTTTTAATATCTTTGTGTTTATTAATTAGATTGTTGAGCACTTTTAAACAAACCTTTGAGCATAGCTGTAATGTAACTCATAACTCAGCAAGTCATTTTCATATATATACTTATATATGTATATATTTTTATTCTTATACATATTTATGTATATATACTTCTGACAATCATTTTTATGAAAATGAAAAAATACTTTGAGAGACAGAGGTAGACATTTGTAAAAGAATACATTTTTGAGCAGTTCAGTTTTAAAATATTTCTGCCTTTGCGCAAGAGAAGATAGTTAAGTGCTCTCTCAGCTTCAGCGTATGTGAGTATTAAAAATAATGTACCAAACCTGAAAGATGTAAAGCTGATTTGAAGGCCACATCTAAAATGTTTTGTTAAACTAGACACATGACAGAATGAACAACTGAATGAACACGTGTAAAGATGATTTTGTCGGAGCCACCTTTGGGAAAATAGAGGAAAGTCTCCATGGAGACGGTTACAGAGAAATCTGAAAATATATGAAAAAGCAGATTAACAGGATATTTCTCAGTTGCTAATAATCAGTGTGTTTTTTAATAGGCCTTTTACTCAAGGTGCTGGTGTAGTGTGTTAAGCCAGAGTATGTGTGTGTGCACACGCACATACACACGCCTATTTATATACATTCACAATTTCGCAACCCCAGTGCTTGTGGTATTATTGGCAATGGCTTTACTAGAATTTATTGTGTATATGAAAATACTTATTATAATTTTTAAAACACTTCTCTTGGCAGTATTTAAAACTAAATAAGCCTTCAAAATTAGTATTGAGTTAACCAGGGCCATGTGCTGCAGGAGATATAGGAGAAAAACAAATTGAACTGGTAGTGTCTCATCAGAACTGTTCCACATATTTCTAATACAGAGTGTGTAGGATGAGAAAGATGAGCCCCAGTGCACATGCCAAGATGACATTTCCTTATGACCTAGTCGAAGCTCCGCTGGTTAAAAGAAAAAGCCGCAAAGATCAGATCACCAGACACAGACTTTGTCTCCTAGGAGATGACCACATGCTCTAGTTCACATAGTCTACTTTTTGGGTTAGTTTCTATTAGATAATAATATACTTTATTCCAGCTCCATTGATATATAATTGACAAGTAACGTTGTATATAAGTTGTACAGTTTGATGTTTGATATGCATTGTGAATCATGTACGCATGTATATCACCATGATCAAGCTAAATAACATATTCATCACCACACATAGTGATCATTTTTATTAATTTTTTTATGAGTCAGCTCTCTTAGCAAGAGAATATTAAATACAGTCACATTGTTCTACATTAGAACTCCAGAATATATTCACTCTAATACTCAAATTTTGTACCCTTTGGCCAATATCTCTCGATACTCCCTTCCCCACAACCACTGGCAACCTCCATCCTCCTCTCTCTGTATTTGATTATCATTGTGCTTTTTATGCTCAAACAAAGCAAGCTGAACCACTCCTTGTATTTTACCAAATATATTGCCTATTTCATGTGGCATCTGTTTTTATGTTTTGGAGAGTTATAAAGTACCCCATATCCCTTGGTCACTGAGATACCATGTGATGTTGAAGGCAACTCGAAATGTTGAAATGTTAAATGCTGAGGGTTGGAGGAGGCACAACTGATGGGCGCTGCAGTCTACCCTACAGCTTGGAATTCTCTACCTGACATCTACCTGTCAGAGTCTGAAACCTACAGATCAGTGTGCAGCATATCTTGGACTTCTCTAAAACATAAGTCCTTTGTTTTTCCTGATATGTCACATGGGTGGCCTTCGGTGTATCTAGGGTGACTCACTTCTTGCTTTTTCTTTGCTATGTTTTGGCAAGAAAGAACCACTTTTCCAAGTCCCTTGAGCTTATATTTCTTTTTTTTTTTTTTTTTTTTAACTCGTCTTCTGCAAGCCTGTCTACTGCGGAATGTTCTCCCTGTGATAACCTCATGGGAATCATTGGCTCCATTGCTCAGCAGCCAGTTCTTATTGAGCATCACATGTGATGAAAATGAAGAATGTCTGCATGTGAATCATTTTACCATCTTTTTTTCCCAATAATCTTACGGGGAAGTATCCGTCTGAGAGGATTAGTTACTGGGCAAATATCATACATCAGGAAAATATCAGAGTTGGGAATGAAACCTACCCTGGCTGATTGAGTCCTATGCTTTTCCTGCCAGTTTATTGTCTGCTGTTGGGATAGCCAGAATAGTCTTCAACACTTCAGAAGGGGATTACCTGTTTTCACAGATTTATAATATAATAGACATATGCGATAGTTGTAGAGTGTATACACATATTTTTCTGTGTGTATAATACCTGTGTTGTACATATATTGCATATGTTTGAATCTTATTAAAATATCCCTCTACACACTCACATCACACACACACACACACACACACACAGCATTGCCGCCGAGTTTGCATAAGGGAAATAAGAATGTGGCTTGGTAGACAGTCTTAGTTTGGCTTCTTGGCTTGTTATAGATTGTGGAGTTACCATGGAAACAGAGATGGCTTGCACTACTTGAACTTGTAGGATCTTCAGGATGCTCCAAATTCCTATCAAGAATTTGTGTCTTGAGACCGATTCTTAAAATGACTGCATGGTGGAAATAAGGCCAGTTTTGTCCCCTGAGCCATGGTAATATGTGTCAGTCCATTGGACAAAGCATAGTACTAATACCAAGTACAGAGAATGAATAATCAGAAAGTAGGGGTGTGGAAGGTTAACATCAGCTGTGGCTGCTGTGTGAAGCATCCTTCTGTTATTCTGCAGATGGGCTTGTTAAGTCAAGTGAACAAATTGTGGGCACTGAAATCTGCAGAATATTATTGACCATTATTAATCCACCCTAACTGCCTACTTCTAATTTGTTGAAAAACATATTGACTAATCTTAGGTTTCCATTTATCTTGACTGCATTGCTTTGTTGAAAGATGCTTTTGGAACACAGGACAATATCCTACATATTTTTCCATAAGTTAAAGTTTTACTGGACAAACAAGGAACCACAGAACTTAGTATTTCTTCTCACAATCACACTGTAGGAAAAATACTGTTTCCCTGGGTTTGCTTCCTAGAAAGGGCCACATTCGTGATATGCAGAGTAGTCTGTCCTTTGATCACAGAGGATACTGCTTCCTAAGCACAATGAGCTAAACTTATCTTCAAACATTTTCTTCTACGTTTTGAGTCCAAGGCCTTCAGTACTAAATTATTTCCTACGATAGTGAATATGAATCTCAGAATTGAATGTGAAAGACTTTTACCTAGTGATATAATTGATTGCTTAATATATTTGAGCCTGAAATATGCCCATATGACATACAACTGCCTTCTAAAAAATACTGGAAAACAGTTATGTAATTGCTAGTACCATGGAAACTTGCCTTCATTGCAGATTTGAATCCCCAAATATAGATGATCAACGCCTACTAATTCAAAATGCTTAGATAGGCCTTGTTACCTAGGCAACAATGTATTAGAAATGAGATATCTGTATTCTCTCACTATTCCTTCCCAAGTTTTACCTTTTACGTTGCTTTAGTGTATAGATTTTAAAGTTGAATACATAATTTTCTGAAAAAAATGGGATGATTCTGATAATTTTTAAATCCATCAGATTGAAATAAACCCTCAGAGTAGAGACTATAACCTCCCAGGCGTAGAAATCTCTCTGCCTGAGTTCCCCTTTAAATGGTAGATAATATTCATTAATAGTTAATATTAAATATAGTACAGTGTAATTAGCAGTGAAGTAATTTAGATTCTAGACGTGAGTAAGCAGCATAGTCAACTATCTAGAAGCAACTAGAATTAAGTTGAGCAAGATACCCTAGGTTTTAGGACCAACCCTGGTAACATAAGTATTAGAGAAATTAGAGTTAATCTTAGAAGTTCTGTTAATCTCTCCTCTTCAGGGCTCTTATTTAACACGTTCCATTTTCTTCATACCTTCTTTTATGATCCAAAAAACTAATGACACCTTTGCCAATAAGAGTTTGCTATGCCTTCTCCCCTTTTCCTCTCAGTGAAGCCTGGAAGATTTGTCATTTTTCCTTCAGACTAGTCATCTGTGTTTGAAAGCCATCTCCATCCAAACCCTTACATTGGCTGGGATAAGGTTTTAGGGGCTGCTGTGCCCTATTTAAAAATACAGAAAATAACACTCTTGACATGAGTTTGCTTGACCATTGGCTAAATAAACTCCTCAATTAAGCTGCACATTCCTTGAAGGAAGTATGGGTCTGTCTAGGGATGATGAACTTCTCATGGTCGAGTCCCCAGTGTCACAGTTAAGACTTTATTGTATGTTGGATGAATCATAGCAAGATTGTCCAAGGGCAATTTCAGGGACAAAACCTGCCATGCTGATTTCTTCACATTACTCTTGCTTGGACGCTCCTCCTCTGCCAGTGAGCGAAGTGGAGCTTGGTAGTGAATTATATTAACCTAGAGAGTAGGCTGGAGTTTACTAAGAAGTACATTTTAAACAAAATATCAGCGTGTGGAACAAACTGAATATTTTCTGACCATTACAGAGAAGCCATAAAGATGTTAGTAAGAAGCTAAAGAGATGTTATACCACTAACTTCTTAGGATTTCTCATTTCCCCTTGAGAAATATCTGCCCTTACCAAGACTCAAAAAGTCTTTGTCTCCCATGTGTAACTGGTGTATTTTTCTCCTCTGGGGTCATAAAAGTCACGTGAGGGGTCTCATTTCTCATTTGTGTCTTGTCCATCTGGCAGATCAGGTCATACTTGTTTTAAAGATATTCAGATACCCTGATGAAAAAATTCAACTTTTTCTTGTATTTGCCACGTTAATTCTCTCCTGGTTCCTCCCTCTCTCTCTCCCTCTGTGTCTCTTTTTCTCTTTTTTTTTTTTTTTTTTTTTTGGCAAGGTTTCACTCTGTTGCCCCGGCTGGAGTGCAGTGCCTGGTTCTGTTGCCCAGGCTGAAGTGCATTGTTGCTATCGCTGCTCACTGATCCTCCAACTTTTGAACTCAAGTGATCCTCTTCCCTCAGCCCCCTTAGGAGCCAGGACTCCTGGTTCATGCCGCCATGCCAGAATAATTTTTTTTAAGTTTTTGTAGAGATGAGGTCTTGGTTTGTTGCCCAGGCTGGTCTTAAACTCCTGGCCTCAAGTGGTGGTCCCACCTCATTCTCCCAAAGCACTGGGATTATTGGTGTGAGCCACTGCACTCAGCTTTCCTCTACTTTGTATACCATCATCTTTAATTTTCTTCTAACTCATACAAACCTGGAAACTGTTTTGCCATCCAAGCATAACATATTGAATCATCTGATGAATGTTTTCCTATGTGGGCAGGTAATCATTGAGTGATTTCCCACCTGTTCTTAGCACGATGAAATAAACAACCGAAAGTTATTTATGACAGATTCAGTAGTCTTTAGAAATCTAGGACTGAAATTGAAGTCTTATAAATTTAAACTCTTTGTCACTCTGCTCCAGTATCTCATTTCGTGGTAGCTTTGTACAGCTGATTCAAACACCAGCCTCTCATTTACATGAAAGAGAGCCTGGACTGAGATTAGCACAGGGCATGACAAGATAAAAAATAGATTCATTATTTGACCAGCTGATGAATCTGCCAGCATAGCTTGTGAATTTAAATCACAAAATGGTAAGAATTGAAAGGGTTTGAAGTAGTTATCAACTTTCTGCTTTTGTCTCTGGCCAAGACCATAACTAAATTATTTCCTACGGATTATTTCCTGGGGTATACTTGCAGATCTCCTTTGAAGGAGGTAAAGCCTGGCTCAAGAATTTATTTTCACAGCTGATAACATTTGTAGTTGGAATATATTTCTGCCTCAGAGATGAGCTCTTTGGTCCAGACTCAGAATCCATGCCTCTACCACCCAAGCAATAGTTCCCGGTAGATTTGAGGATCTACAGTAATTGAGCCCACACCTTGCTTTTCACAGAATCTGAAAGCATTTTCTGAGTATTGACTGTATGCCCAGACCTATGTTCAGATATGTTTACCCTTACTTTAACTTTACTCATCATGCCTCTGTTTTCAGTTCTAGTAGAAGGTTCTCTTCGAAACCTTCCATAATTTATTTCAAAAAATAGAAAGCTTAATATTAAGGCAATACAAGAGTAATTGCAACATTAAACTAATATCAATATGATTCATTTGGGTTTGAGGATAATTTAATATTTGGTTATGAATTAGGTGAAAAACAATCTGAGTTTAAAAAAATACTTGTAGACCCAGAACTTTGGAATTGTTGCTTCTATTTCTGACTCACCCGTGAGCACATTTTATGACAGCTAAATTTATGGACCTAATTTAAACATTTAATTGCTGTGTTTCTATTATGAGTATGTCAGAGGTCTTATCAAACCCAGAAATTAGTTGTGAAAATAGAGTAAACTAGAAAAAGCCAAAGTACTTTGAAGATACAAAATACAATATCGCGAGGTAGATTTGCCATGAACCTAACCAGGTGTAAACGTCAAGGTTTCTTGCTTGCCTGGCTCTGATGAGACCTTGATTTGTCCACACAGGTATGTACTTATACATAATTTGCAAACATAAGATATTTTTGTATGTTTCCTTAAGAGGACCCTGGAACAGACCACATGCAAGGTAAATGTGTAACTAACTATATTCAACCACTGCACTGAACTCTTGCACTTATTCAACTATGGAATATTGCAACTATTCTAACTTAATATTAGAAATATGCAAGAGCTATTATATGCATTTCTAATCTAAACTCTTGCATTAGTACCAATATTTTTGTAATTCACTACCATGCATTGGAATAAAAATCATAGTAACTCTCTAATTGTGCACCGAAGTTACACATAAAAGTGCATATATTAAAAAGAATATAATGGGGCTTTATTGAAGCAAATTCTCGGAATAAATTTGCATTTCAACTCAGAACACCTCTGTTTGGGAATAGAGATATTTTACAGTTGAGAAAACTGATATTTAAAAAGGTTGAGAAATACAATATCATTAAATGATAAACTATTTGTTCAGTGATGGGATCATGTTGTCTTAAGCTAAAGAAAATGCCTATTTTTACTCTTGAGGTCTTTACCAAGGAACAAGAAGTTTTATACTTACCTCGTTTATTCTACTGATTAAAAATTTATCAGAGCTGTGTGATTACAATAACTCCAGCCCAATGAAAGCTGTACTCCACTCCATGTCAATGGCAAATACTTGAGTATACTATTTTAAAAGTTGGCATGCTTAAAGAAAAAAAAGTCTGTAAGAATAATTTGCTGTAAGTCAACTGAATAGTTCAGAATGACACTTTTCTAAAATATTTTACTTTCCACAGAATTTTGAGTTTGAAGTATTGATATGCCTCTTATGTACTTCATAGCTGAGTTTATTGTTAAAAATAATGTTATGATCTGAGTATTATCCTTAGAATATAAGAAAAAGGAAAGCAGAGATCCCATCACAGCTTGGTTTGCATAAACATCTAGATTTAACACAGAAGGCTAAGATAGAAAAGCAGTCTGTAACGAAATATCTATTTACTAAAGAAGGGCAAAAATGACTTAGCCGGAAGTTTGCAACAATGTCAGTTGCTGTGGTAACTGGGATAAATTTTGGTCTTGATGGCAGAGAAAAATGTCAAGCAGAAACTAAGCATTTAGTTGCCTTGACTGTTATGTTTTATCAGGCACTGGAGTTTTCTGCCTCCTGGGTAAAGATCGAAAGTCATCTCTTTTGAGAGAACCCTGCTCCAAACAGAGGTATAGATAGAGTAGTAATGAAGGTGATGACAGAAGAGCCCAGTGAAATGCTTCGGTCTCCTGTACGTGGCCGCAGTCTCGGCAGCCCTCTGGGACAGTGAAACAGATGCAGAATGCAATGTGTGGACAAAATTCAGTTTATAATTGCAGATTTAGTAAGCAGGCCAGTCAGCCATTCTGGGCAGAAAACATGCCAAATCCTGAGGGTTTGCTCCATTTGAACATTGTACCCTACAGAATTTCTGTATTGTTATTATTTATTATGGAAATCAGGCAATCCTATTCCCATATGTTTTTAATAGAGTTTATTATCAGAAATAAATCTCAACCCCATCTTCATTCCATCTCTGGTTATTGAGAGCCTGCCTCTCAGCCAGACAGCAGCTCCCTCAGGGCACAGCTTTGCTCATTGTGGTTCCAGTCACCACGTTCCTCCGAGTAATTGGATCCTAGGAAGAATAAACCGCCTCATCTGTACTTTGTCTTTGAAGGGCTATGTCACAGATGCCAGAGCAGTGAAATGAAGTGTGCCTGTGTGCTCATTTGTGCAACACAACCAACGCAGGTTTTGTGTGTAAAACAAATTCATGCTTCACCAGGCCACGGGAAGCCATCTAGAAAACAAGCAGCATGACATTCATTGAACAGGTTATTGGCCAGGCACCACGTAGTTGTGTCTGTGTTTCCAGGTCTGAATGCACAGACATCTACACACAGCACAGATGCTGATGTTAACTGATCAGAGGCCTTAGGGTCATTCCATCAGGAGTGGCCATGGGTCAAGCTTAGTCAGGCACAGTTTCCTGTTAACGACCGAGTTGCTGCCTGCTTCCTAACTAAAAATGTGCCTTTCTACAGAGGCTATGTGGCATTAAAAGTAAAGCTTCTGACATAAAATACTGTCTATTTTTGGACAAGCAAGACCTTTAACGGGTCTTGAACCTACAGGTGCATTCATATAGCCTGAGCTCCCCGAGTCAACTAGCGCCGACCGCAAACCAGGAGTATGGTTATTCAGGGTAGAGCTTAAAGTGAGAAGTTTATACAGAACAGGAAAAATACACTATTTCTCATCAATTACTTTTTTGCCTTGTGGAACTTAATCATTACTGAAGACAGGGGGAAGTTTGGAAATCTAGAAGTAAGTGTTCCGCGTCTTAACTTGACAGTGAACGGGGTTGACCCTATAGTCTCATGTATCTGTGAGAGCCTCCGTGTGCTTATCCTCCAAATGGGGCTCCCTCCCTATTTTGGATCATAATGCAGGAAGCCCTGGAGGTTCTCCACTTTCTCGTCGCCGTGTTCTCCCCAGCTTAGATACCCTAATCAACCCCTGGGCTGAGTAATGTTGTAACTTCCATGGGCTCACAGGTAACAGGGTGTGTTTCTCTTCAGGTGTTGATGACTCATCTTGTTGCCATGAGCCCTATTAAGGTACACGATCTGTTATTTTTGAGAAACGCTGTATTCTGTAACAATGCACACAATATACTTCATGCTCCAAGCAACTTTTCATTTTATTAAATATTTGAATAAATACATGAACCAATAATAATCATAGAGTAGTTTTAAGGAAAAGTTAGCTCAGAGTGATAGTGAAAAGTTTTAAGCTAATTTAGATGTTGGTGCTGATATTCTTATATGGCAGGTGATGACTTCATTTGTTCAGAAAATTTGTATTCCGGAGTCCAAATAAATTCAGTGATTTCAAGAAGTGATTCTATTAATGAGTTTCTGCTGTCTTTGAGACAGAGATGGTACAATATTTATATATTCAGAAGATCTGTATATCCACGTTGCTATAGATTGAATGTTTGTGCCTCTCCCCACAAAATTCACAGGTTGAAATCCTCACCCTCTAGGTTATGGTAGTAGGACAATAGGGCATTTGGGAGGTGGTTAGGTCATAAGAGTGAAGTGTTCACAAATGGGATCAGTACCCATGGAAAAGACAGCCCAGGCCAGGCATGGTAGCTCACACCTGTAATCCCAGCACCTTGGGAGGCTGAGGAGGGTGAATCACTTGAGTCCAGAAGTTGAGGATGAACCTGAACAACATTGTGAGAGTCTGTCTCTACAAAAAGTACAAAAATTAGTCAGATATGGTGGTGTGCATTTGTGGTCCCAGATACTCAGGAGGCTAAAACAAGATCACTTAGGCAAGGGAGGTTAAAGGAAAGCCTGGAGAGCACTGGTTTTTTGTTGTCATGTGAGGATGTGGCAAAAATATGGCATCTGTGGGGTAGAAAGTGGGTCCTCAGCAACACCTGATCTGTCACCTTGATCTTAGACTTCCCAGCCTCCAGATGAGTGAGAAATAAATGTCTGTTCTTTAAAAACCTCTGAATGTGTGGCCTTTTGTCATAGCAGCCCAAACAGACTAAAATGCCCACATTCAACTACAGTAGAGTCGAGCGCATTGTTGAAGTATTTATGCAAATAAAAATTATTTTTTATGGTAGGAATTCGGCAGTATAGGCTTTGAGGATTTACAACTTGTCTAACCCTAGAAGGTATAAAGCTATGTATTAGTCACCATTCTCCAGAGAAAATATAGATAAAGAAATAAAAATAGAGATGTCTCTCGGTCATCTATCAATCTTTCAAACTATCTGGAGAGCTTTATTTTAAGGAATTAGCTCATGCATTTATAGCGGCTGGTAAGTCAAAAATCGATACGGCAGGATGAACACTCAGGCAGGAGTTTTATGTTGCAGTCTTGAGAAAGAATCTCTTCTTTGGAAAACCTCACTGTTTGCTCTTAAAGTTCCCCTCAGATTGAATGAAGCCCACCACCTAAGGAAGGGTCACCTGCTTTATTCGGTGTAAATGTCATTCACATGCACAAATACCTTCCCAGCAATACCTGGACTAGTGTTTGACCAAACACGTATAAGGCATACTTTTAAGCACCTTATCATATGCATTATGTTATTGGATGATACAAATAGAATTTTAAGGGCCAGGCATGGTGGCTCACACCTGTAATCCCAGCACTTTGGGAAGCTGAGGCCAGAGGGTATCTTGAGTTCAGCAGTTTGAGACCAGCTTGGGTAACACAGTAAAACCCGGTCTGTAATAATAATAGTAATAATAATAATAATAAATAGATGTTGTGATGGGTGCCTGTGGTCGCAGCTACTCAGGAGTCTGAGGCGGGAGGATGGCTTGAACCAGGACGTTGAGACTGCAGTGAGCCAGGATGGTGTCACTGCCCTGCAGTTTGGATGACAGAGTGAGAACTTTTCTCAAAGCAAAACAAAAAGAAATGAAGGGGAAAAATTGTATTAGAATCCCCATGTTAAAGATGAAACACCATAAAGCTAATGAGAAGTAGAGATAATATTTGCACACAAGCAATGTATTTCCAGAGGCAGACCCAGGTCAAGTCTGCCTACCCATGGCAGGCAGTGGACTGGATCTTGGAATCTCTCATTTTAAGCAGTCCTTTCTACAACTATTTCTCATTAAATGGTATCATAGAAAAGCACTTATAAAATGATGTGTTCTCAGTGTGTCTAGATTTAGATCACTATCCTTAAATACATGTGCATCAATAACAACAGCAACAGTAATCATAACTAATGCATATTTCGTGTCACAGTGTGCATATCCTGATTATTTCACTGTTTAAGCACTTGATGAAATGAGAGTAATTCTGGACACATAATCGTACTATTCTAATTTCCAAGATGAGGAAATCGAGGCTCAGAGAAGACAAGTTTTTCAAGCATAGGCAACAGGTAGGTGAGGAGAGAGAAACTCAGCCCCTGGCAGCCATCCCTGGAGCCTGTGGTAGTAACTGTGTGCTTGCCCTTTGTGTATCTTCTCTCCTGGATCTAAGTGTTCAACAGCATCCGAGACGCTTCTTTCAGGTGAGGACTTAGCTTCAGGACTGGCTTTAATAGAATTGTGTCCTGGGTCACTAGGCAGGGTGTGACTTCTGTTTTGTTCAGAACTGTGAGTGACAGGATATCCCACCTTGCAAAGGATTTTTTGAGGAATTCTTCTTTTCAGTCATGTGTTACTGGATTGCACCTGCTATTTTCAAATTTTTGAAACACAATTCTATCCTGAAAATAATATTTTTGTGAAATGCTCTTGACATTTAAAATGGTTGCTGTGTGTGGGATGAGAAATACATTGTTGCTAGGCTCTTCCGTATGACGTTTACCTCCAAACACTAGGCAAAAATCTTAGTGTTTTTTTTTTTGTTTTTTTAAGATTCTTACAAGGAAAAAAAATGTGATAGTAAAGTACCCTTTTCAAGTCATTCTGTTCTTTTTCTCAAAAACATTCCTTTGTGTAGATGATTGGGAAAAAACTTTTGATCAGCTAAATAAAGTTTCCCTGAAAGCTTCTCCTGTCTCCGCACATAACTATTTTGAACTTGAACATTCATCACATGCAATCACATGTGTGTCCAAGAGTGATAACTCACACTGAAAAAGTACTTAATACTTTTTCGTGTAAATTAATATTCCTCCAGGGGTGCCAGCTGGCAAAAAGGCAGTAATGAGAGCTCCATGTGTGTGTGTATCTGAATGTGTCTGCATATGACTGTGTGCGTGTGTGTGTGTGTGTGTGTATGTGTGTGTGTGATATCATGGCAGAAGGGTATTGCTGGGGGAAAAAAAAGCAAAATCCATAAGAAGAGCTCTTATCTGTGAGGTGCTCAGTTGGGGACAGTACACAGTTTTTACCTACTCAGTGCCTACTCGCTGGTGCCTAGAAAGAATTTATACTATGCTCCTGCCGCATGGTAGGAATCGTTAATTTGAGTGCAATGCTGTCTTCCTTTTTCAGTGTTCTGGTGATCCTCATATGAGAAACAATCGAAAGAGGACCTCCAGGAGAGGCTTGGAGGGCAACCCTTTGGCTCCTTGGCATTAAGATGTGGCAGTGGCCAGTGCTAGCTTCGTGAGGGATCCACACCTGTTCGCTCACAAACCTCATTATTTCTGTCCACAGTTGATTTGCACCATGACCTAAGCACCCTGACATTTTCACGACAACTTTGGGGTAGAATGATGCATGGTTTTCGGCAAAATTAAAAATAGATGATTCAGTGGAGCCAAACTGATAGGATAAAAAATAAAAACCACAAGCATCAATCATTGTTTGTGGGTTTGAGTGAATTACTCAACATTTTCATTTCAGATGTGGTTTGCATAAAAATGAAAATGAATTTTAATGCCATGGCCATGGAGACTTTAAAAAAATCATTATATGTGGGTTTTTAAATAGTTAAATTCTCAAGCTTTGTATTATGTATTTTTTTAAGCAAATGGACTATGCTATGAGGAAAGAGTAATAATTATTTGCTTGGAGGAAAAATACTGTGAGTCAAATATAAAAACCTCTCCTGGGAAGACTTGGCACATGGACCGACGCTGGTTAATATTTAGAAAGGTCATTGTGAAGCCTTTAGGAAAACAAGGAACATTGAAATGAGCTAACTGGGGCCTCTGGGATGGCTACCTTTTAGCTTTATTGATTATGACTGAGGCTTTCATGGCAGAAGAAAGCCACAGTTACCACCTCAAATTTTGTCCCATTCTCTGCACTCTCCCAGCGGTGGATTTAATTCATACTGCCAGTTTTCCACAAATGAGAATGGGATACAACAACGCTCAAACATGTTTGAATTACAAAACTCAAAACCCAAAAGAAGCCTGCCAAGGCTCTCCTTACCAGAAACCAGGATGTATTTTTAAATCACTGAAAGACAACTAACCATGAAAAGCTGTAGACACCTAGCAACTAACACAGGTGAGAGCAAGCTTTGAGGGGCGGGGTAAAATTAGTCTGAAAACTACATTTGCACCCACCATGCAGCATGATGCTTGTGCCACTCAGCACCTCGTGCCACCGAGTTCCCTGGTTTCTCTCTGAAGGGGGGCCTCACCGGGATGCATCTGGGCTGCAGTAATCTTGTCAACTCTTTGAGGAAAATTTTCTGGTTTATTCTTATCAGGCAAATAATTTGGGGAGGATAGTTCAGTGTTTAGTTTGGGAAAATACATTTTCATTTTGCCATTGTATGTAGTTGCATATTGGAGAATAAGAAAAATTATGTAGAAATAGTTATTGAGCCTTCAGCATGTGTAAGATAATGCACTAAGAACTTATGGCAAAGTAACACAAAGCAGGTGGCTGTATATATCCGGGGGTCTTGCATTTAGTTTTAAAAATGAACATGGGGAAAAGTGAATCCAATGTAGGGTGCTGGGCATACATAAAGAAGCTTTCTGAGAGAAACTGACATTCCTGCTGAGCTGCAGAATCTGGGAAGGTGGGATATGAGCTGCATCTGCAAGAATGAGCAGTGCTTCAGAAGATAGATAGGGCAGGAAATGATAAGCAGGAAGGAGGTGCCTCAGGAAAGAGAGGAATTGTAGATATGTCGTGAACTTGCTTGGGGTATTCTCAAGCTACAGAAAATTGAGCAGGCAGCTAGGAGTGTAAAACTTACAGGCATAAGAGGTTGTGAAAACAAATGAAATATGATTAGATTTATGAGCTATTACAAAATACTTTTTTTTTTTTTTTTGAGACGGGATTTCACTCTGTTGCCCAGGATGAAGTGCTGTGGTGTGATCTTGGCTTACTGTAACCTCTGCCTCCAGGGTTCAAGTGATCCTCCTGTCTCAGCCTCCCAAGTAGCTGGGATTGCAGGCACCTGCCAACATGCATGGTTCGTTTTTGTATATTTGATACGGGGTTTCTTCATGTTGGTCAGGCTGGTCTGAACTCCTGACCTCGAGTGATCTGCCTGACTAGGCCTCCCAAAGCACTGGGATTACACTTGTGAGCCACCACGCCCAGCCCGAAATACTAAATTTAAAATACAGTGTTAGTTTGTAGAAGAGTACAACCAGACAGAGTCCTACTGGATCTGATGGGTGGATCTGATGGGTGGATATGACTGGTGGAACTGACAGGTGTTGTGGAGAAATTGTAGATTTCATGACAGCATGCTTCCACCTCTGTTCCTGTTGTATATTTGTTTGGATACTACTCATTGTGAAGTTTTAAATGTAGTCAAATGCTGACTATATTAGACTGTTCTTGCATTGCTCTAAAGAAATATATGAGACTGCATAATTTATGAAGAAAAGAGGTTTAATTGGCTCACAGTTTGCATACTGTACAGGAAGCATGGTGCTGGCATCTGCTTGGCTTTTGGGGAGACCTCAGGAAGCTTCCAATCATGGCAGAAAGCAAAAGGGGAGCAGACACCTCACATGGCCAGAGCAGGAGCAAGAGAGAGAGAGAGTGTGTGTGTGTGCGTGTAAGCAGGGTGGTGCCACACACTTTTTTAATTGACCAGATCATATGAGAACTTGGAGCAAAAGCTCACTCATCACCAAGGGGATGGCCCAAGCCATTCTTGAGGGATCTGCCCCCATAGTCCAGATACCTCCCACAAGACCTCATCTCCAACATTGGGGATCACATCTCAACATGAGATTTGGGTGGGGATACAAATGCAAACTGTATCACTGAGGTTTTAGCATACATGTAAGTAGTAAGTAAAGAAAAATAAGTATTTTTTGGCAGCGTGCGGTGGCTCACACTTGTAATCCAAGCAATTTGGGAGGCCGAGGCAGGCAAATCACTTAAGGTCAGGAGTTTGAGACTGGCCTGGCCAACATGGTGAAATGCCGTCTGTACTGAAAACACAAAAATTAGCCGGGTGTGGTGACACGTGCCTGTAGTCCCAGCTACACGGGAGGCTGAGGTGGGAGAATCACCTATACCTGGGATATGCAGGTTGCAGTGAGCTGAGAATGCCTCACTGCACTTCAGCCTGGATGAGATACCGAGACTCCATCTCAAAAAACAAATGAGTATTTTTTTGTTCAAACATTTTAGTAATATGTATTTGTTTGCATTCTGTGCATATGTCAACACTAATAAGGTCCAAATAATTTGTATTTGAAACAACTCTATACTTGTTATTCACCATTATGGGCCTGATGAGAACTGTGCATTCAAGACAGATAATACATGTTTGGAAGCCATACAGTTTGTAGACTCAATACAAGGCTTGGATTTATTTGTTGTGCAATTTTTATTTATTATGTGATTATTCTCCAGGGCTTGACTTATAAAGGAAGATTGATGTTGGAAGCCCAAGAGGAATAGTAAACACAAAAATAAATATCACAGAAGAGTGATACTCTACTAAACTTGAAATCCCATTGCAAAAATAGCAAATGGAAACAAAACACTGCCAATATGTACAAATGAATGTTATAAGGACATTTTATGAGTTTCAGTTATAATTATTCTAGCAATAATTGCTTAAACTTTGAAAACCACAGTGTTATTTTTTAAAGTTTATTTTAAAGAGAATAGTTGGCCAGATTGCTAACTTAAACGATGTAACTTTTTTGATAAAACAAGAACAATAAAGAAATAGCGTTAGTATAGCTAATAAAGCACTTCCTATTAGGTTGAACATGTAGACATGCCTTTCAAAGAGAAGAGGTAATGTTATTCTTGGTAAGTAAGCATGGTAAATATTTCAAAACAAAATGACTTCATTTTTATTTTTTTCCTTTTTACTTTTTAAATTGTTGTGGGTACATAGTGTGTATATTTATAGAGTACATGAGATGTTTTAATTACCAAAAAAGCAGGAGCAATATTTTTCATTTTTGTAAGTTCCCTGTTAACTCTTACCTTATGTGTGACAACCGAAATTTATATAAATTAAGAAATTAAAACTACTCAAAATTAGAAACCACAAGTAATAAAAAGAAATCATGCCTCCATAGCTTATGTACACTAAGAAAGAGAGAAGTCTCAGTCCTCAAAATTGACTTAATTGAGTTGTGGGGAAGTGGTAATTCAGTTAAGAAGAGAATTCCTCTCAAAAAAAAAAAAAAAAATTGTGTTGAGTGCAATGTAATTGGGTGCGTAGAATTTGGGTCAAATATAAGCTTACTTACTGTCTTATAATGTGACCTCAAATGAGGCATTTAATATCTTTGACTATTTCTTCATTCATAAATGGACATAGTGACTTCTTTGCATAGTTTATGTTACATGTGTATATTATGGAGTGCAGCGCTTAGTACTTGGTGGATCACCAATAACTCATGCTAAGTATCTCTTATTATTTCCCAAGTGAATAAAGTTTACTGGTAAATGTTAAAACAAGAATTTCATTCAACTTCTGGATCACAGTGGAAGATGTACCAATTATATGGAGAGCAAGGAAAATTAGGGACCTGGAAACGAAAGATTTTAAAGTTTTTTGTTTTACAAAATGTGTCTTCTTTCAAACAAAAATGTACCTTACTTTATACTTACAGGAGACATTTTAGCAAGAAAAGTTACATTTGGTTTTATGATTAAATAAAAATAATGTATGTAACAATTTTTTTGGACAGTGGGTCTCTTGTTCATTTTACACTTTTGATATCTATGTCTAAACAAAAAATACATTCTAGAAACATTCATCGTGGAGCTTTTTGTTGTGTTGTTTTTTTTTTATTGTTGTTGTTTTTTGGGGGCTTTTTCCCCTTTCTGACTTGGTAACATCTTTGTAGTATGAGTGTCAGTGATGAGCACCCCACAGGAAAGCAAACGTTGGAGTTGGAACCGCCTGACACATCACACTGCAAGAAATGCAGGCAGCACAGAGAATGGCTCATCACCAGTTACCTACAGGCAGCAACCTGGAGGCTGCAAACAATCTGACTGATTGTGCCAGTGTTCTGCAATTTGCACAAGGAAATACGTTAGCAGAGTCTTCCCATTTTCATTAACCTTTCTTTTAACTCTCTGCCTATTCTGATTCTCTCTTAAAATTGCTTTTGAAAAGGAGGAAGACAAAAATGTAAAAGAGATACTTAAAGAATAATTGACTATAAAATGGATGTTTGTATTAAACACCAATGAACACTAAGCTATATCGTTTTTAAAGATACGTAATGGGTTATTTCTGCATTATATATACAATAATGTATCTAACATTTGTTGTCTAGTAGACCTTGTCAGTGATAACATATTACAGCTGGATTTTCCTCTGCTTTATAAGAATATGCTATAATCTCATCTCTGATTCGAAGTCATCTTATGAGTTGGAATCCATACCACTGACCGTCTGTGGTCTGGTTCTCCCAGTTCTTTCTTTTTCCTTCCCAGGTTCCTTCATTGACCAGTTTTTTTTTCACCTGCACTTCAAAAGTAGACATTCCTTGAGATTATGGCTCCTAACTTCATTATCCTCCTATACATGGTCTATGTAAAATAGTCCAAGTTAAATCTTTCCCAAAGCTTCACCTGTAACCTTTTTTCAGTAGATTCTCAAAGCAAAGTTTTGTTGGTGATTTCTTTGCTGAATTCCATTTCTGCGTGCCTCACCTTCTTCTGAAGATGGGCATTACTATTCCATCAAGGCCCCATTTGATATCACCCAAACTAAGTGTTTCATCATCTTGAGTCCAGACCTTTTCCTTCGGTCTTTGAGCAAAGGTGGGATAGATCCATTTATCGTATATGTTCTGAGGTTTCTTACTGTTTGTAGGAAAGATAAAGAAGTTTAGAATTGCTTCTAACGTTCACTTTGCTTTATACCCACCTCTGATTACTCATTATGCACTGCTTCTCATTGATGGACCTTTTTTCCTATCTCCTTTTGGTGCTTCCTTATGTCAAGCGTACATGGATTCTTTACCTCTTGCTCAGTAGCTGCCTAATTGGTTTTCCCATCTTTTTAGCTACGCTGAAAATCTGAGTGCCCCATGCCATATTTGTGATCGTCCTCAGATTGCCCCATGTGTGAAATCACAAGCCGTGTATTTTCAAAGTACTTCTCTGCTATCCTTGCTATGTCCGAATCTCCCACCATATATGAAGATGATCTGCAATCTTTTGTCATCTTAGGCCAATGGTTTTCAAAGCAGTGTTCCCAAGTCTGCCCCACTGGCATCACCAGGGAGCTTGTTAGAAAGCCAGATTCTCTGGCACAACTCTGAACTGAATATTTCAGAAACTCTGAGGGTAGGGCCCTGAGCTCTGTTTTAACATTCCTTTCTGGTAATGCTGATGAGTGCTAGAGTTTAAGAATCCCGTCTTAGGTCAACAAATATTGCTTTAAAAATACTGATCCAACGGCTTTACTGAGTTCCTACCCCAGGTGAAGGAAATTGTGCTACTGTGGACTGATGTGACCACGAACAGAAAAAGCTGCCCCAGCCAGCATGTAAATCTGCTCTATCATATCCTGACCATGTGCATATACAGAGCGGAACTCTTGATTGCAGCCATCAGGTGGAATAAGCATTTGTTAATCTACAGTCGTTGGGCCATCAGCATTTAAAATGGGCCAGCTTTCAAATGGGAAGTGGAGAGGAGTGCAATAGGAAAAGCATTCAAGTCTTCTCAGTGTTGGATTCCACCTATAATAATTGAGGTTTATCCTGCATCTAACTTTCTGGCCCTAGAGGTGAGCATGATGTTTGTTTTGTAACACGGGAAAAATCTTCAGATGCTTTCATGTTGCCCTGCCTGCTATAATAATTCTTTCCTCACAGGAAAAGCTAACAAGGTAGGCATGCTTTCAGTTGCCATGGATATTCATGCAAAGTGAGTATGCAAAAATGAGCAGAGAAACTTTAGCCACAGGAACCACTTGAAAATAGACGATTCTTACATAAAGTAAATACCATGTATTACCTGGCTTCCGTAGAGTTCCTTCTAAGACAGATCACCGTGGGATTTAGAGGCCTGTGTCTTGTGATTATCTAAGACTTCCTAGACAACAGAACTCCCCACCCCCAACTACTTGTTTCTTGCTAGGTCCCCATTTAGTTAATGGAATACGTGGTCAGTGGGGAGGAACAGAAGGTCTCAAAAGTCGCATGTTCCTGGTTCAGGGGAATCCCTGGACGTGCATCACCTCTTCTCATGACAGTTTCCTGTGTTATATTTATTTTTCTCCTCTTTCCCCTGTGTCTTGTCAGCACTCATAATTGCATACACTGTGCAGTGTTGTCAAATGGGTTAGTGATGTCTGATTTTTTCCGTCCTGGCTCCACTGGGTGCCTAACTGCAAGCCATTTTGAGGAGCCATAGGGCAGTACTCAATGAGTGACCACAGCAGTAATGCAATGATGCGTCAGTAGTGATGCAATGATTTCCTTTCCAAATACAATCGCCTCCTTCCGTGAAGAGGGCCCATACCTGGAATCAACTGAGGAGTCACAGTGCCTTGAGGATCCAGGACCCTGTGGTGTGCTGGGGTGGGAGTCCCTCCTCTTCTTTGTCCCACTTATGTTCTCTAGCAAGATACAGGAAGCAGGCCCCAGGTAAACATAATTTCGATGTTTATTTATGAGGCTGAAACAAAATAAACTGAAACTCGTTAGCCATATATAACAACACCTTATGGAAAACAGGGTAAATTCGATTTTGCCCTTAGATCCTCTGAGCTGGAACTTCCAGGAGCAGTGTTTGTCTGTTTTCTTCTATATGGGAGGTCATAAGTGGCCACTGACCTGTCTTGTTCCTAGTAGGTCTGTCAGTCCTTTGAAATTATTCCCTGGCGTTGGGCACCAGAATCCAGCTCCTAGGTGGTGGAGAAGAACCCTCTTTTGTGTGCACTTACCTGCTTCCAAGAAGATTTCAGAAAAGAAGCTTGGTTTGCTGTGTTCACTCACAAACGCTAGGCTTCTAGCTTTCCTGCCAGGATGAGAAACCCCTCCTTGCTCCTGCCCCACCTCTGGTGTCCCATCCATGGATTGGCTGCTACAACAGAACCTTCCAAGTATCGACATCTTTCTAGGTTGCTGTTTAGTTAATGGAATACGCAGTTAGTGACGAGGAAGAGGAAAAGGTCTTGGAAGTCACACATGCTTGATGCAGGGAAATCTCTGCAGATGCATCATACATTCTCATGACACAGTTTACTTTGTTCTATATTTTTTATACTATTTCCACTGTTTTGTCAGCATTGATAATTGCACAGCAGCAGTTAAGGCAGGAGATTTTTAGGTGATGTAGGTGATGTCATTGGGAAGGTAAAAGGTGTAAAATCTAAGCTCGGCCTCAGGTAAATTTGAACCACACAGAGGAACTGGACTGCTAAGGGTGTGGCTGTGCCCATCATTCCCAGGATCACAGTGAAGTCCTTGAGGCGGAAGGCTGCACTGACAGCCCAGTAGTCTGAATGCCTGTGGCTGGAACACCTGCCACCTCCAGGCTCAGGACTCCAAGACTCAACATGTGCAGTTTCTTCACAGAAGTTGCCTTAAGCTAAACTCTCAGTACAAGGCACCTGGAGGAGGTTATTAGGAGCTGCCCATCTTTTATGGTTCAATAAGTCAAGATAGGAAGGTATGGCCAGGGGAAGAAGGGGAAATTTGAACAAGCCGATGTGAAATATCCACATCATACGCTCTCTGCTTCTTTCTATTTTGTGCATTTCCTATATAATTCTTATTTGTAGAGTCCACTGTCCCTTATTTTTTTTCTCCTTATGTCTTCTGGTTTCTGTTGCACTGTTGACTTTGAGTATCAGCCACCCAAACACCTTGGAAAGCAGATATATGACCCAATATAGATGAGCCACACTGGACAGGGTCTTTATGCCAGACAACATTTCACATAATAGGTTTTAGAGAGAGTCCTAGTCCCATTATGTATGGTAGGTCGTGAATGGTTACTTAGAATCAAATGGGGTGACTTGTGAAGAAGACATGGGCCAAGGCTGTACAGGAAAGAGCATATATTTTTATTTCTCACTTTTCACAAATGTTAGGGGTTTAAGTACTATATAGGTTATGACTGTGTGAAATAAGTCTGTTGAACGTGCTACAGAACTTCCTTTTAAGCAAAATTGGTTATACATGATGCCTAACTTCTCTTACAATCACATGGGTGGCCATAGGCGTTTAGAACAGGAAATTAGAATTGTATAACCCAATAAGATTATGGTTGTACAAATGAGGAAATGACTTTGGAACGACCATCTAATGTCTCATTAAACTCATATGATTTTTTTCCATTCCTTCACTACTCAACTCTCTACTTGTAGGCTGGTCAAAATCTTTCCATCCTCAGATTCCTACTACATTTTATTTTATTTTATATTTTAGTTTAGTTTTTTGAGACGGAGTCTCGCTCTGTCACCCAGGCTGGATTGCAGTGGCACGATCTCAGTCCACTGCCACCTCCACCTCCAGGGTTCAAACGATTCTCCTGCCTCATCCTCCTGAGTAGCTGGGACTACAAAAGCCTGGCTATTTTTTTTTGAGTTTTTAGGAGAGATAGGGTTTCACCATGTTGGCCAGGCTACTCTTGTACTCCTGAACTCAAGTGATCCGCCTACCTCGGCCTTCCAAAGTGCTGGGATTACAGGCACGAGCCCCATGCCCAGCCCCTACTGCATTTTCAACCTTGTCAGCATCTCTTTGAAAATAAGCAATATTCTGTAGACAGTGATTATTCTTAGATTTTTCTTAAATATGTCCAGCATTTTTCTGCTTCTACAATGTTTCTCTTACGGTGAAATTTTCATTCATCAAAATATTGCTTATTCCCTTCAGGGCCTACCTCAAATGTTATATTTTCATACAGCCCTCCCTGAACCCACAACTGCATACAACTTTTCCTCTTTTAATCCCTAAGAGCTGTAGGTTTCTCCTACTATTACCATGGAATTTTCTTCCATATGTAGTCACCTTGCTAATAGATGAGATGCATTTGGCAACTGGGGGAATTCTAATTCCACTTTAAAGTCTCTGCAGTGCTCAAATTGTTGCAAAAAAAGTACTCTCTTCACATATGTAGATAACACGCAATTGAGTTTAGGTATCACTTATGTTTAAACTACTTTAAATACAGTGTGTTTTAAAATAAAATTACATGTGAATTATCTATATGCAGCCATAGAGTGAAAGGAAATTGTTAAAATATGAAACTTTTAGCAATGTTATTTCAAATATAAAGAAATAGGATAAAATGATCCAATTTTTTATATTAAATATTTATGTAATTAAAGAGTTCATTTCACTCAATGATGAAAACTACCTGTGAATTAGGCATTTAAAATATGATCTAAATTAATGGAATAACTTTTTTGAATTTATTCTTGAAGATAATTAAAAATGTCTATTACCATGGTAATTTCATAGTGATAATGTGAAAAAATGTGGAAATAAAAATATACTGTAATAAAAGTCAAAAGTCTAATAAGTCACAATGATCAAATATTATTTATTCATTACTTCTGAATGAATTATGTGCGAGGTAGTGTAACTACGTTACCGAAAAAGATATTTAATATTTTGTAAATTAAAAAAAATTGTAAATTTTTAAAGCATCCTTTTTGAAAATACTCTTTATTTCTATAGTAATCATTTGGAAACTTTAATCACCAAAGACATTGATTCCTATCACTACCTTAGGAATGTTGAACAGCTCTTTTATCTTTACCACTATCAAACTATGCAGAAGAAGAGCAGAAAGGGGAGGAAAAGGTATTTGATTCCTGTTATATACCAGATACTCACACCATTTATTACCTGTTATATCTGTTATAAACCAGATAGTCACCCCCTTAAACCTTAACATATCCCTGTGCTGTGGATTTGTTTGTCTACATTGCATCAGTGAGGAATTAAGAGAGTGATAAGGTAAGATTCCCAAGGTCACACAGTCAATAAGTGGGAGCAGCAGGTTTGGGAATGAAAAAACTCTTCCGATTGCTCAGTTCTTATGCTTTAACTGCCAAGGTGGGAGAGGAGAGAAAGCCTATGGCCATTTCAGGAGGAAACAATAGGGAAGAGACTGGGTCAGCTCTGAACAATCAGTGGGCCACAGGGACTGGATGTAGGCACGCCTCATTAACGTGTTCATGCACTGGACACACATGTTGAACACTACACTTTGATCACTGTGCAAGGTGGCAGGATAAAAAAGAGGTTTGACACTCTTCCTGCATTTGGTTGTTTTAGACTCGAGTTTACAAAAAAACTCAATATAAGAGTATGGCAAGTCTTCGTAAGAGATCTGTGTGTAAAGCAAAATGTGAAAATATGAATGTGTATGGGAAATAAATAATTTACAGGGGAACTGGTAGAAGGCGATGCTGAAACTGAACCTGGCAGAGTGCCTAGGGCCTCACACTGGGGAGGAGAGGATACAAAGAAGTAGGTACTATAAGTGAAAAATAAACATAGGTGTGCATGTGTCTTTATAGTAGAATGATTTGTAATCCTTTGGGTTATAGTAATGGGATTGCTGGGTCAAATGGTATTTCTAGTTCTAGATCCTTGAGGAATCACCAATTCAAATGCCCATCACTGATATACTGGGTAAAGAAAATGTGGTGCATATACACCATGGAATACTATGCAGCCTTAAAAAAGGATGAGTTCATGTCCTTTGCAGGACATAGATGAAGCTGGAAACCATCGTTCTCAGCAAAGTAACACAAGAACAGAAAACCAAACACCACATGTTCTCACTCATAAGTGGGAGTTGAACAAAGAGAACACATGGACACAGGGAGGGGAACATCACACACTGGGGTCTGTTGGGGGGTGGGGGACTAGGGGAGAAATAGTGTTAGGAGAAATATCTAATGTAGATCACAGGTTGTTGGGTGCAGAAAACCATCATGGCACGTGCATACCTATGTAACCTGCACGTTCTACACATGCACCCCACAACTTAAAGTATAATAAAGGTTTATTTGTGTGATGACTTGTGGAGGGAAAACAAATAGCCTGAAGTTATTATAAGGTGAAGACTGTTGTATTATTTTTATTTTCCTCCTTGTTATGGGTCTTATTTTCCTGTTTGTTTTCATTCCTGGTAATTTTTGCTTAGATGCCAGATATCCCACATTTTACATTGTTAAGTGCTGTATATTTTTGCGTTTCTCTAAATAAAGTTTTGTGCATTGTTCTGTTATACAGTTAAATTACTTGCAAAAGGTTGGATTTTTTTGAACATGTAATGTTTGTTGGGTAGAACCAAAGTCTTTCATTTACAATTCATTTTTTTTCATTGTTGAGGCAGTACTTGGAGTACTTAACCCAATGCTCCTATTTTATGATATTTTTCCACTCTACCTGTAAAAATCCAAACATTGGCCTGGTGCGAGCTCTGAAGATGACCTCCTCCTCTTTTCGGGTGGATCTTTCTGTAGCCTGAGCTCAGCCTTGGGTACTTCTGTTATCTGCATAATATACAGGTGAGCTGTCAGCTGAAGACCTCTAGGGTCCTCTGCACATCTCTTGTGAAACTCTCTCCTCTCTCTGGTATTTTGCCCTGTAATTCTAGTAGCCTTTGGCCTTCCCCAAGTCTCAGTTCTTTTTCCTCTAATCCGGGAACTGCTAGATTCTGTTTGGATCCCTTCCCTTCTCTGTTCCCTGGCCTCTCTTTCCAGGCAGCGACCTGGGGAAGTAATTCACCCTTTTGTTTTCTTCTCTCAGGAGTCACCGCTCTGTATTTCCTGTTATTCAACACCCAACAATTATTGTTTCCTTTATTTCTGTGGCTTTGTTTGTTTGTTTAGTTTAAGCTATGAGAGTAAATCTGGTCCCTGCTATCCTAGCAAAGCCTTAAGAAGGAGTAGGTATTATTTCGATTTTGGAAAGAAGTGTAGGTATATTGGTTAGGGCACACATATGGATTACGGACACCAGAGGGTCAGTATTTCAAAGAAACATTTAGCAAAAGGGAAGGAAGAAAATCATAATATGCTAAGCCTTTTTAATTCATTTAGAAGAAACTACTGTTTAAAAGCAAGGAGAGGACATTACTAAGATAAACTGAAGGAAGGCAAAATGGAACAATGACAGGATTTAGTGTCACTTTTCATCAAAATTTGTAATTGGTATTACTGGGGGAAATTTACTAACAGTTTACATTTTCAGGTATCTTCCCAATTTTGATTTAATCTGCTTTTAAAATCCTCCTCACTTCGTTATAATGTGCATATATATGTGAGGACCACTAATGAAGTAAAAGATGTTTATTCAGTCACACAAGGAGTTAGTACCTTCAAGCTGCTTCGTTAGCCTTAAGGCCTCAAGCTGTTTAATATGTAGATAATACATTGTCGTTATTATTGTGGTTTTATTTTGTTTTTAATAAAGAGAGTAAAATTAAAAACCTGCTTCTGGCTAAATTTTCAGAATGTACGTTCATTTAGAACAGATCTCTGATATTATCTATTTTGTAAATTGCATTGTGATTTATGGGAGGATGTTAGCTTTTCAAATAGTTTCAAATTAACTTGCCTGTAAATACAGTGCCAATATATGGTATCTGTTGGTTGATCTGTACAACCAGAATGAGAATGGCTTTTTTTTTTTTTGAGGTTTTAAAATAATATTCAGCCTTTGAGTTAAAAATCAGTGATATCAAAAACAGAATCAGTGACGTCTTAAATTTAGAAGGTGTGTCACTTTTAATTACTTACTAATTCAATAAGGGTAAACATTTCAATCGAGCTGGTTTTATTCTTTTTAGTGTAAAAGCCCTTGTTAACGTAACTTTATTAATCAGTGCTTACTCAAGGTTTCTCGCCAGTTAAGTAGGTCCTGAATGCAAGCTTTGTTTCATTGCTTGCTAATGACCTGCTAACTCAATGTAAGTTTCACAATGTTACTCTTTCTCACACACATGGAAACTAAAATGCGCAAATAGAGATGTGTATAAGAGTGTGCAAATGTGTGCATAGAAAAAGAGAGGAGGGGTGGATGACCTAATGGTAAAGATTTTAGATTTTGTCTGCAAAGATAAGAAAGTAAAATTTTTAATTAAGGAAAAATCTTATCAAGTGTCATTTCCTTCTACATTGACAAAAAAGTTCTAATAGTTGTAATAGTTATCATTGACATGTAAACCCATAGAAGGTTAGTAACAATATTAGAATGTTCATATTATTTAATAAATAATATTAACAATGTAGTTGCATAAAATTTTGGAATGGGTACAGCTTCAGAGACAGGCAAAACTAAGTGACACACATGAGAAAAAACTGACACACAATTTTATATATTGCTAATAGAATTAGTTCTGGATTCTAACTGTATACCCAAATATTTATTCAATAACTATTATAGAATACCAAATACATTAAATTCGGAACAGCAACATATTACATCATTCTTGACATTTTGTTCTGCTTTCCAACACATCTGAAAGACAGAACATATTTTCATCCTGCCAAAATCGGTTTAACTTGGTCAAAAAATAAATTAAACAAATAATTACTGAATGCCTACAGTGTATCAGGCAGTTTACTATATAAAAGAAATCTTCTGGGGCAGTGTGGAAGTAACCTAAATGATACAGACATGTGCTCAGCTGAGCTGTCGCTTCTCTTTTATGTTACCCCACCTCGAAGTCTATAAAGAACTATTGATCTAAACTTTCTGCTTGTCAGTAAATAAAATAGTCTATCTCTCTCTTTCTCTCTCTCCTCTGTCTCTTGAGTACTGACACTTAACTTGGACACTTTAAATCTATCTCTGGAAAATGAAGAAACAGCCAGGAAAAGTCACTTACCTCAGCAGGCATAGTGATTGTGCATGTACATGCCTTATATGGGCAGCATATAGACCATCTGTTACATTATATGACAACAGAGATATACTTACTGCTTTTGTAATCATTTGAGTTTTACAGCAGGGTAGAATGAAAGAGCCATAGCTTATAACACAGAGGTGGGAGTCTAATCTCACTGCACCCCACATTAGCCAGCAGGAAATTTACACCAATCACACCAGCCCTTTCAGCTTTCTTTTAAAATCATATATAGTAAAAAAGAAAAGAATTCCCTGCCTGTCTTACCAGGTTGTTATGTAAATAAAATATAACCCATTGAGCTGCTTTATTAACTGTAAAACTTTAGAAGGGATTTGGGGATTACGGTTCAACACTAGATAATGATGATGTGCTCGGCCACTTGGAAACCTCTTGCTTGTGATAAACACTAGCAGCTGATCAATTCCACAGGGCCCGTATGTTTTGAATGCAATTTACAAGTGTAGTTTTTTGCCTCAACAGCATATTGGCATGCTCAATAAGAGTTGACTGTATTTACTATTGAGTTTTCGTATGAGTCTGACATGTGGCATATTTTCATTCAGTACCAGGCTTTTCTATTCCTTTGAAGATTCCCCCACCCCAAGATTTGGAGTATAACCACAAAACATCACTAACAGAAGCAGCTACCAATTATTTTGCATTTACTGAGTGCTGAGTTTGAGGGAAGCACAATATAGATTTATTTCTGGATTTGAAAAGGATTTTAGGGGCTTTGAACCACTTTCCTATTTAACTATCATTCTGAAAATCCCATTATTTTGAAGCCCATAAAGGAAGCCCCCCCTTAGTTTGCATTTGAGTCCTGCATCTTGACACAGCATACCCCATTCTCGCTCACCTTGTATTACGGGTGTCTCTGACATCTACACCAAGACTTAGGACTCGATGGAATATTAGTGGAAAGTAATTGATTATATATAATTATTTTACCAGAAATTTATTAAGGAATAATGGTTCTGTTTGTATAGGTTGGTGCAAAAGTCGTTGAGGTTTTCACCATGGAAAGTAATGGAAAAAACCACAGTTGCTTTCACGTCAACCTAAAATATAAGGAAATTGTCTTGGTAAGTCCAAGAATTAACAGAGGTCTTTGGCAGCCAAGAGTATAAGGCCATAATCTAAGAAACCGTTTGGAGTAAAATATGCGGATTATTTTTTGTGCAGCATTCCTCGAGATATCTTACAGATCACAACAAATTCAGACTCAAGGATGAAAAATCACTAGAAATGGAAGACCATTCGAAAATCATAAAATTTTAGAATATGTGATCCTGCTCTCTTGAAATCTAAGTAACCTATGTAATTTAAAGGGATTATTTGGATTGTTTAAGGTTTTTGAATGGTTAAGAGGGTTAACAATAATGAGTGCTTGGCTTTTAGTAAGCTGTTTTATTTTCTACTCAAGGATTCATATATTTCTCAGTGGGATATTTTCAAATTTCAACAATGCCTGAATATTTAAAGGAAAGAAAAAAGAATAAAAGATGACGTTCACAAAATTTCCCATTCTTGAGGAGTTAAGAGAAGGTTATATTTCATTTTGTACCTTTGAGTACATCTTTAGCTTTATAAAGCTGTTTTTAAAATGTTACTAAAAAGACTGAGAATATAATATGAAACAAATTTTTGAAAACACTTCTGAATACAGAAAAAAGTTTGAATTTATGCAAAATATGTTCTGACATGAAATAACCAACTAGTTGCTTTGATTCAGTTTTTTTTTTTGTACAGCTCAATCTATATCTACAAATATAACTTCAATGGCTATTTTATAATGATCATCATATTTATGCTCATGTGAACCTTGATTCTCCTTAAGCACTGTATGATTTTTAGTTGATTTCTAGAAACCTAATTTTCTAATTTATTGGTTCACTTTTTATCCTTTTCCTTGAGTCAGGCATTGGAATATTTTTTTTCATTCACTCATTTATTTTACAAATATTTGCTGAACATGGGACACTCACCCCTTGCCTGGGGACACATTAGTGAATGAGGCATGCTGGTCCCTGCTGCCTGGGGCTCACAGTGCAGCCTCAGTAGCTGGAAGACACTGTGGACCTCAGGGTAAAAGGGTCTCCTCGCATACTGTCTTTGTTTTCATAAATCCTGTCTCACTCTGGTCTTCAAGCCAGAGCGCTGGGCTCTGCTTTGAGCAGAAAGTGTCATCTTCCTCTGGCAGGTGTGGAAATTGGGCAGAAAGCGTCATCTGTCTCCGGCAGGTGTGGACGAGGGCAGAGAATGAGTGGCAGTCTTGTGATGGTGTAAGAAGCCCTGTCCCCTTCCCTTCCTCAAGATGCCCATTGCAATGGTCAGGGCCAGTGTGAAGCCAACGCAGTCACGATTAGAAGAGGAACGTCTTAGGCTGGGACTGTCAGTATTTTTAGCCATGTCGGAAGGTGAAACATCCTCCCACCATGTAGAATGTCAAGCCCACCTTTCCCTTGGTATAACCTCTGTGTTTTTAGGGGCTCAAATATGTTCTTCACTGCAAGACGAAGCCTTTTCTAACACCCAGCTTGTCCCAGCTCCCTCCTCTTATGAAATCCTGTGCCCTTTTCCTGTGGTCTTGTTGATAAATGCTGAGTCTTTTCTGAGGATACATCATTAGAAGACATGGGTCAGATGTGTGTATATAAGAACACATAAAAATTTTAAAGGCATTTTGACCTAATACTTAACTCACAAATGGTAAAGTAATATTACATTACATTTCTCTTTTTTGTGTGTGTGAAGATGTAATACAACCAGTAGCATAAGTAAAAGTGATTGTGGACTGGAGTTTAGAATTATGTTTAGTATTTCGGGAGAATTCCCAAGGCACTAGCAAAGTCCAGACCTCTTAGAAAGGTATTGAAGGAACTGATGCAATTGAAATTGGCTTATGTTTTAAAATATCCCATACTGCTTCCTGAAATAGAACACTTATTTCTATTAGTCTGCCTGTGAACTCTGGCCCTGACAGAAACATGTAGGAAATGTCGTATGGCAGTCAGAGGCACTGGCTGTTGGCCTACTGACTGTATTTTCTCCTTCTGTAATCCTATGGACTTGGTCGATTGTAACTAAGAGTTTGTGTTGTTGTATTCCATGCTGCATTATGTTGTGACTTAACTATTACCATGACTGAAGTCTTGAAAATAATGAGGGAACCAAAGAATGAGACGCTTTTAAGTCTTTAGATCTTGGATGTGTTGACAATCTCTGCATGCTGGATACATGGTGGTTTCAGTGTTGAATCCCCCATATCTAGGACACAGAAAGAAAGCAAGTTTAACTGGAATTATTATTATTATTATTATTATTACTATTATTATTATTTTTGAGACAGAGTCTCATTCTGTTGCCCAGGCTGGAGTGCAGTGGCACAATCTCGGCTCACTGCAGCCTCTGCCTCCCGGGTTCAAGCAATTCTCCTGTCTTAGCTTCCCAAGTAGCTGGGACTGCAGGCACCCACAACCACGCCTGGCTAATTTTTATATTTTTGGTAGAGAGATGGTTTCACCGTATTGGTCAGGCTGGTCTCAAACTCCTGACCTCAGGTGATCCGCCCACCTTGGCCTTCTGAAATGCTGGGATTACAGCTGTAAGCCACTGTGTCCAGCCTTAGATTCCACTTACAAGTGAAACAGGTGGTATTTAGTTTTCTGTTCCTGCATTAGTTTGCTAAGAATAATGGCCTCCAGCTCCAACCATGTTGCTGCAAAGGACATGATCTCATTCCTTTTTATGGCTGCATAGTATTCCATGGTGTACATGTGCCACATTTTCTTTAATCTGTCATGGATGGAAATTTGGGTTGATTCCATGTTTTTGCTATTGTGAATGGTGCTATAATGAACATTCACGTGCATGTGTCTTTATGGTGGAATGATTTATATTCCTCTGCTTATAGCCAGTCATGGCATTGCTGGGTTGAATGGCAGTTCCGCTTCTAACTCTTTGAAGATATGCCACACTGCTTTCCACAGTGGTTGAACTAATTTACACTGCCACCAACAGTGTATAAGTGTTCCCTTTTCTCCACATCCTTTTCACTTTCTATTATCTTTGTACTTTTTAGTAGCCATTCTGACTGGTATGAGATAGTATCTTCCTGTGGTTTTGATTTGCATTTCTCTAATGATTAGTGATACTGAGCTTTTTTTCATATGCTTGTTTGCCACATGTAAGTTTTCTTTTGAGAAGAAGGCATTTCTTTTGAGATGGCCTTGCTGCTGAAATAAGCAAAGGTGAGAGCTAATGTGAATTTCTTCCTTTGGCAAGGCTGTATATGGATGGAGCCTCCCTCTCCATGCTTTAGCTACTTTCTGCCTGGTATACAATGTTCACGTGTCTTGCAGGTTCTATGATTGTTATGTCTTTGTTTTGCCACCCCTAAATTTTACAGTCTTGGTCAAATGTTTCTGACTCATTTTTCCTAACATATCATGTTGATTTAACATCATCAAGAGCTGTGAAAACTTTCAAAAATGTAATTGTGATAGAAGTATTGAGATATTATTGTGTCTGAACAAAGATATTTTATTTAATGTGGAAGAAAAAAAATGTTTCAAATTAATAAACACTAGATAAGAGATAACGCATGCCATTCATCCTTCGTACTTCTGCACACAATTTATCTTTCTTGAATACCAAAATGTTTGACTGTGCATCATATAGGCTATTTGTGAGTAATACTGTGTATGAACCTTTTGACCAAGACACATTCACTCCAGTGAGGAGGCTTTTTCCCTTCCACACCCACCCATAAGAATTTCAGCTCTAACCAGCAATGATGACAATTCTAACTTCATATTTTTCTATGTGATAACTTAATTGCTAATTCCTGAATCCTCCACTAGATGGAAAGGAGATTACCATTGTTTCTTTATGGTCTGATGCAATATCTGGGTGTAATAAACGTGAAGCAGTTACTAGAAGCAGGGATGAATGGGAGAAGAGTGAATCTCTGAGAGGTGATCACTGCAGACCTCAGCATTCCTGATATTTCATCTTTCCATTACCCTCTGTCTTCTAAGGTTTCTCACACCTTTTAGAGCATTTTCCAAAGTCCTTAGTCTGGTGTGAAAATAAAACACTATGTAAAAATAGGGGTAAATATAATCAACTATCACGCTTCTAATGAGCTTCTTGAATCACATCTCATAGTTGAAGCACATGTGAGACCCTCTGAAGCGACACTCAATGTCTGCAGAGAAAATACTCAGACATCTACATTTAAAATGAAGTAAGAGTGAAGGGACCTATATGGAGGTGAGGTTTATATGCTTCATTGATCTAGTGAAACATTAATATCAATACACTGTGATAGGTTATTTTGTATGTATTGTGTATGTTACAATCCCTAGAGTAAAATCTAAAAAAATGTGTAAGGTGATAAAGTCAAATGCGGTCTAATTTCAGTAGCAGTATGCCCCTTCCCAAGAGAGTTGGGGTGGTTGGTTGAAGTGAGCCTATGATTTATACTTTGTCTGTGTTACAGAATGTATATTTTAGTTTAGAAATTTGATGAGAGAAAATGCATTTAATATTTTTTCTCATCTTTCACAATATTAAAATTATTAAAATTTTGAATTTACTTTCAAATTTCCAAAGGATTTGAGTGTCTTCTCTAAAGGACTACAAAAATAAGATTTTTTTTTCTAAAAAAAGTTCTCATCTCACTTTATAAAATAACATGCTAAATAGACAATGCAATTATATTGCATCTGAAGAAGCTGAATAATTAGTTTGTGTGAATTAATTAAAATTATGGGTCTTGCACTTAACCAGAATATAAAACTGACCCTAGGAATTGAAAACCTTCAGAATCTCTAGAGATCTCCAGAAAGGTGTTGAATTGACCTGTGTGTGCAAAGTACACCCTGATACTGATGAAACTAGATAGAAAAGAACAAGTTACTACAAAAATAATCTAACATAAAAAATAATAAAAAGTAATATAGGTGTGAAGAATGACATCAGTAATCATCTGCTGTTACGCATTTACTCATCTGGTTTTAGGAATTAGTTCAACATTATGTCAGAAGTTTATAGGGTATATTTGACATTCTTTAAAATAGAAGAAATAAATGGACCTTTGATATTTTCTGAGTATTTTAAACCATGTCTTTGTAGCTATCATATAATCATTACATTCCTTTGATATGGGGTGTCATTGCTTTATAAACGAAGGAAACAATAGCATAACAACTCATTTGTGAATTAGTTTTGTAAATAATCTGTAGTCATCGCATTCAAACAGCCAGTCTTACACATCTCAGATAAATTACTCTAAATAATACAAATGCAATTAAACTCCAAAAGCACCCAGATATTTGTGTAAAGCCTCTTATAAACTGTTCTTGGAATAAGAATCCTTAGTTTTCCAAAGCAGGCTTAGCAAATTGTCTCCATTATTCTAAGGAGCATTTCCTATAAGAGCACAGGAAGATACAGCAAAGAGAAAGTCTACCTCTACTAAACACAGGATGGTCTTTTAAGTACTGAAAGGGCCTTTTTCGGTTTTTTACGTTGGCCCTCGCTGAAGATCAAATATTTTTTTAAACTTTTTCTAGTATCATCAGACTTTCCACATAACACACACATACATGCATGAATACACCACAGAGTGTGCACAGAACACACACACTACACACACTGCACATGCACCACAAACCACACACACCAGGTATACCACCCCAGACATACACTTCAAACTTCACACACACCATCAAGTATACACAAGAGACACACAAATACACACACACATAAAAAACATACATGACTGCACACCAGACACATCCCACACAGTCTGAAATGACTTCACCGTCTAACTCAGAGATATTAAGGAACATTCGGAGAGACGCTGTTGTTTCTATAAATAAAACACATCTTTCTGCTTTGCCACACTCTCCACTTCTGCCACTGTTCAAAGCGTGAAGACCAAAGTGTGTAACTGACGCTGAAAGTCAGATCCGTCTCTGGCATTGCTTTGTACCATGCCCACCATCACTGTCTACATCCCAGCCTCCTTGAGCCTCTGTAATTTCTTCAGGTGTGTCTCTCCTCTCTTAAACCCAAGACCCTTGCATCCAGCGGTCCTGTTGCTAAAAATTTGCCTCTGCTGCCTCCTCTCTATTGAACACTTCTACCTCAGTGAAGATTTCTCTTGAGTTTCATCACAGTTAAATCATCATATTATAGTCTTTCAGACTGTGGTGTAGACAGGAAAACTGACTGGACCTTGTTCCTCCCTGGCTAAACTCTCTGGTTGCCCGTGTAGGTATTCATTCCCACTCATGGTCAAGAGCATTGTGCTGTTCATTGGCAAAGCGACCAACTTTATATTTTAACCTATTTCCTGTAGTCATTGAGATGCAGAATTCGATAAGCTTGCTTATTTCACAAGTTGGTTGGGTACAGAGACTGGACCCTGTAAACACAGATAAGCAGAGGCAACATTGTAAAATATGCTATTACTTGAACAGACCAGGCATGGTTGACATAACAGGGTAGTGAAGTTTTATTTCCTGTTAATACTCTTGGGGGATGTAACATGGGCTATCAGAAGCTCGTGATAGCATCTCAACTTGGGGTGATAGGACAAGTGTGGTGGAGAAAGGGGTGCAGGAGGCCACGCTGTGCTCCACCACCTCTCCCATTGCTATGACTCATTTTCAGCCTCAATGTGGACATGTGTGACGCCTGTGCTGGAGGATTAATACATGTGAGAGCTATCAACAGCCCTATGTGCATGATTAGCATATGTTAGACTCACAAATGAGCTGTATTATAAAAATAATGAGCCATAGAAGGGGGTTGATACGGGAGTAAATGGAGCCTGTGCTGAAGATTAGAACTAGAAATGGGAACTCAGTTCAGAGACAAGGAGGCAGCCGGCCTTGTAGAGATAAAACAATTGAAATTGGAAATAGCGGGAGCAGGGTTGTGACGAGGATGCCACAAACCCCACAGTGGACATGGTGCAGGCGACAAAGAGGGACTGAACCAGGACGATGACAGATGGGAAGAGACAGTAGATCTGAGAGATGCTTGGGGGTAGAATTGACGGATACTGAATCCCACACTGAGGGATTTGAAGTATATTTTTAGAGTAAAGAAAGCATTACTGCAGATTTTGCAAAAAGAGAGTGAAAAATTATTAGGATTTTTTTCTTTAATCTGGAGATGTTAGGAATTGATGGGTGCCATGGAGAATGGAAGAAAGAAGGGCTGATCTGTGGAGTCACACCAGAACCCTACCCTGTTGTGGCTGGGGACTCATTTAGAGGTGCTGCTCACTATGTGGAGACGTTTTGGGAGAGGAGAGCATGTTAAGTGTACGATCACCTACATGTGATCAACAATGGATACATCCCGATGTGTGAATGAGATTGAAGAGGCCAAGAAGGAAAGCATCAGGATGCTTAATACACCATGGGCAGGGAGATGTTTTTTTTGCATAAGGAAGAAAATTTTGTTTTCAAGATGAACAGTGGATACCGATGTTTCCAGAAATGACATCTCACACCCTGCTGAGGCATTCACAATATGGAGGTGACAAAATATTTTTTATCACCTGAACTTTCACAATGATATTGTATTTTTTGTTTTACAGTTTTTTAAATCCAGCAATATCAGAGTGAGGCTAAGTGACTAATCACATAAAGGAGCTAAGGCAGTACAAATGGTGATGATGGGAGGATCGAGCTGAGTTGTTGTTACCTATTATTTAGTGTCTATGTAGGAAGGGCCATTCTACAACTTGTGCCACCACGTATTGTTAGTGTCGTGATATGGTGGAGGAGCTCTTTTGAAGGTCACGCTAGCATTTTATTGCAGACAACTTTAGGGTGTTTTAAACCAGTACTCTTTCTTCTAAAAATGTACACAGACCATATAGTACCAACTATTTAAAAAGCAAAAGAAGATTCATTATAACAATTCTCACAATCATAAATCAAAATGTCCAATAATGTGCATACTTAAGATAATTACAGCAAATGCACCGAGTATAAATATTACAGAACCGTTAAGGTAATGTTTGGGCACACTGTGTATCCGTATGAAAGTTATTTTGCATTACTATTAAATAACGGTTATAGAATGGTAAACATTCTGATGCTTGAAAACACATGCGTATACACATGTAAGGAAAGACTGGAAGGGGATCCATACACGATTGGCGAGTTACAGTATGAGAAGCAGTTTTTCTGGTTTTGAAATCCCAATTTATTTTCGTGATGCGAAATTGAAAATACAGATCAGTAGTGTCTACAGCTGGTGTGGCATCTGTACATGTGACAGATCATTCCATCTTTGCAGGAGGACACATTCTGAGCAAGCACTTACTCTCTGCTGGTTGAGGATGTTAGGCCTTTTTGAGTCCTTCAGCTAAAATGGTCTTAAGTGGATTCTGTATTGAAAGGTTAATTTTTCACTCTTGCCTTTTCATTCTTGCCTGTTGTTCCAGAGAGAACACCAATACCGGGAAGTGTTCTGCGACACGGTTCTGCTCTCAGGGAAAGCAGTGCCTGTAAAAGCACATTAATTTTACAGTGATTCCAGCTGCTCAGTGGCTTACATTACTTCGAGTCGATTATGCCTTTCACTTAAGCTGATGGAGGCCTCAGAAAATCTCTTGCTCTATCCCTGCAAGCCCCTTAGATTCCAGTTCGGGTCTCACTTCTCTTGCTGCCTGGCTTTGTGGCTTCCTGAGTTTCTCCTAGTGGGAGGCTCGTGCAGCTCAGTTCCCAGGCGTTGGAAATGGCCGATTTAGCTAAGCCTTAAAGTTTTGTGGCACTTCATCCTTCCATGTTGGAGAGTGTGTTTATAAAGTTACTTGATATAATTGGGTTAAAAACTATATTTCAAAATAGATACCAATGCACATATCTAGAATATTATTTTTGAAATTTTATCCAGGAGGCATGGAATCTATTTTGTCATTCGGTGCCCTAAAGCAAATAGGTGCCTATGTTGAAAAGGGACTCTAACCTGGGGAATTATGTATTTGTGGTGGATCCTGTAAGAACAGGCATTGGCATTATCATCCAGAAATTAGTTTAGCAAATACCACAGCCTGATAAAAGAATACTTGTTCATCATCTCATCATTCAACCTTAATATATATTTTGATAGATTATTTTTGAGAAATGATCAAGGTGAAATAGGGTCTCAGACAAAAGTTCAATGGTTTTCTGAAAGATGATCTGCACTAAAGTGTGGCTTTGGATGAAGTTACTAATTTATTGTAATGTATATTTATTTTTTAGTCTTTTCTTTTACCAAGTGATTCAATTGGCTCTCCTTGTAGGGAGGTGTGTCATCTTCAAATTTGAGATGTTTTCTTAAGCTGAAGAGGGAAAAGTGGCAGCTGGGGCTTACTGTTTCTTCAGAAAAGTAAAACTATTCTAAATGCTGATAGGTGCATTATTTAAGTATGAGTAGCAATGAGCGGAACCTGATCTGTATATAATGAGAAAATGTTAAAGAGGAGTTGACATTTTAAACGAATTTTAGACACATCCCAATTGATTATCACATGAGCTAGCAGGTGGCCCAGTCCTGACACTGAAAGAGTAAAGCTTACGTTTGCGTCAGGATGAGACTCTGTACTATCTGGGTGACTTCCAGCAAGTCACTTAACTTTTGGAACTTACTTTCACCTTCTGTCGCACGTAGACGATAATAATTTCTCTATCTACAGCATGAGCTCATTGTGATAATCAAATGGAATGTGTCTAAGACATTAGTTTGACATATAAAATCAATATCTTCTATATATTGTATATTGAACATGTTACTCGTTAATAAAATATAAAATCCTTGACTTGGGCTGCAAAGTCCTTCACATTTAGAATAAAACAGTTTTAATCTATTTTCATGAAAACGATCTTATTATCCCAAACTTGAATTGGTTTATGTCCATCTAATTGTTTTATTAGAAAATTCAAATAGCAGCCTACATAACAATGGTTTACTTTTTAAGACAACACAACCCATTTAGGTCAAGGGTTTCGACGAGGCTTTGTGATCCCCTGATTGTCTCATCACTGCTTTCTTTGTTCTTTCATGGACACTTGCTAGACATCATGTTCAGGATATAGGCAGGAGGAGGGAAAAGGAAGAGGGAAAAGTGGCAGCTGGGGCTTATTCTTTCTTTAGAAAAGTATTGGGAGGCTGAGGCAGGCAGATCACAAGGTCAGGAGTTCGAGACCAGCCTGGCCAACATAGTGAAACCGCGTCCCTACTAAAAAATACAAAAATTAGCCAAGCAGGGTGGGGCGTGCCAGTAGTACCAGGTACTCAGGAGGCAGAGGCAGGAGAAATGCTTGAACCCGGGAGGCGGAGGTTGTGGTGAGCCGAGATCACGCCACTACACTCCAGCCTGGGCAAGAGAGCAAGACTCAGTCTCAAAAATAAATAAATAAATAAATAAATAATACAGTGAAAAACTTCCCAGTCCCCTCTAGTAGAACTCTCTTCATATGACATTGTCCAGAAGATACCACACAGTCGCCGAAGTTGCTGAGAAGGAATATTTTTTTAAAATTTATTTTCCTTTTACAGTATCTTTGAATATAGAGATGGTAGAGATGGTAAGGAGGTTGAAAACGAACATGGGTTCAGCACAGAGAACTCAAAAAAAAAGAAAAAGAAAAAACTTTCCAGCCCAACATATAAATGAGACAATAAAAAATTAATAAATTATTTGAAGATTTTAGTGATGGTAAGATGCTTATTTTTGCTTGTTTTAATACGTTTGTTCAGTACCAGGCTGTGACCAAGTAAAAATAATTATTTTTGTTTTCTTTTCTTTTATATTTGATGAGTGTAGAAAATACTTATCTGAAATAGTTGGTGCCTCTGTTAATAGAGGTTATTCTCATTTGCAAGCCCACAATATTCATGCTCTATTATATGTTTGAGAGAAACTTTTAGTTCCTAGAGAAAATCACGATGTCCTTATTTTAATTCCTTTTAAATTACTCAAAAATTGTCTATGTAAAATAATTTTTATACCTACTTGCTTGTATGTATTTTCCCTAAACAGGAAATTGCCATTCCTGATTTTCTTGGATTTTGTATCTATTTGACATACAGAAGGGTGAGCTTCTGGTCACAATTTTATGCCTAAAGGGAAGCAGCATTTTCCAGAAAAAAAAATAAAAATCTGTCTTTTGAGTTAATATGAATCAGCATAGAAGGCAACATTTGAACTGCTGGTCCTGCCTGCTGTTAGTCCTGGAGAACACAGGGTCACTAGGACCCTGTGACTTCACTGTCTGACTTGTAGTGGGGCTGATGGTTATAACTCTGTTTGGACTCAGTTGGGACTGCATTAGGTAGTCAGTAAAAAACTAAATGATTTAATGAGAAGAAAAGAGTGTTAAAAACACGCACATACAAACAAGTTTAGTAGAGATGAATGCTTTTGAACCTTAATCAGCTATTAGTTTTGACCTTTCTGTCAGGCAAAAACACAACAGCATAGGAGAGAACCCACTTACGGTGCTTCATGGTCTAGGGGTGAGAGAGAGGCGGAAAGCGGACTTTAAAGACGGTCTCCTAATCTGACTTGCACATGCAAGCACACTACTGTGGTCGAGTAGCTTACATTTTCACAGACTGCTGTTCTGTCGGCACAATATGTGCAATAAAACCACCTTCATTATGGGACGAAAGTAATCACATATCTAAAGCTTTTCAACTAGTACCTGAATAATATGACCCCTTAATATATTATCACTACGAATCACTATTATTGTTATTTTTACAGTTATTAGCTAATGAGCTAAGGAAAACCATTCCAGCGATATCTCTTACCTATTTTCCCAGAGTATCACCTAAAATACTACATTTTTCTTTTGGGCTTTCGTTGCATCTATTCAAAGCTTTGATTTTTATTAGGTACCACTTGAGTTCCACTTGGCAGTTGACCTTAAGTCCATAAACTGCTTTTTGTTAGCAAGATAGCTTGCTTCTACATAATGAACGTGATGGGCTATACAAGGGGTCTTCATAAAGTTTGTGGAAAATTCTAATGAAAAAATTATTTATGGATTTCAAAAAATATTTGTACCAAAATAAACTCATATTAACTTGTTATAACATATCTGAACAGGATCTAGTTTGAGGCACTAAGAAGGATAAGGCATTAGTTTGCAAAGAGCCCTTATCAAAACAACATGAATTCTGATAAAATTGAAGCCAGAACAAACATCAAATTTATGGTGAAGCTTGGGCAGGAGAATGGTGAAATCACTGATACTTTATGAAAAGTTTATAGGGACAATAAACCCCCCTGGCAAAATAAACAGTTTACAGTTAGATAACTAGCTTTAAGCAGGCAGGAGATGGTTGTGAAGATGAAACCTACAGCAATAGACTATCCACATCAATTTGTAAGAAAAATAATAATCTGGTCCATGCGCTAACTGAAGAGGCCTGAAGGTTAACAGCAGAAAGCAGCCAATGCCTCAGACATCATGATTGGATCAGCTTATACAATCTTGACCAAAAAATAATAATTGAGCAAACTTTGACTTGAATTCCAAAACCATTGCACCCGGATTAGCTGCAAACAAGAGCAGAGCTTTCAATAGAAATCTTATACAAGTGATATCAAGATCCTGGACCATTCTGGTCTCTGAAGAATTTTTACAGGAGATAAAACATGACTTTCCGAGTACCATCGTGGAGACAAAACACAATCAAAGCATTGGCTACCAAGAGCTGGAAGTGGTCAAAGCCAAAGCAGAACAGTTGAGAACAAAGGTCATGGCACCAGTGTGTTGGGATGCTCAAGGCATTTTGCTTGTTGACTTTCTGGAGGGCCAAAGAATGATGATGTTGGCTTATTATGAGATTGTTTTGACAAACTAGCCAAAACTTTAGCAGACCACCACCCAGGAGATCTGCCCCAGAGAGTTCTTTCCCATCACAACAACACTCCTGCTCATTACTCCCATCAAACATGGATAATTTTGCAAGAGTTTCAGTGGGAATTCATTAGGCATCCACCTTACAGTCCTGATTTGGCTCCTTATGACTTCTTTTTCTTTCCTAATCTTAAAAAGTCTGTAAAGGACATTTACTTCAGTTAATAATGTTAAGAAGACTGTATTGATGTAGTTAAATTCCCAGGACCCTCAGTTCTTTAGGGATCGACTGAATGGCTGGCATCATCACTTACAAAAGTGTCTTGAGTTTGATGGAGCATATATTGAGAAATAAAGTTTATATATTTTATTTTTACTTTTTAATATTATTTTTCCACAAACTTTTTGAGGTCCCCTCATATTTCCCCATCTGTGCCTGAGTGTAGGAAAATATGTTAGATACAGAAAGCTCTGTGTTTACAAACAATTTTATACATTATCAAAACTGAACATTACACACCTTCTGTGAGACAGGCAAAAAGGAAATTTTCTGTTTTGTTGTTGTTTTTATCAAAGATAACTATGCAGTCAAAAGCACTCAGCTGATGTTACTTAATTAGCAAGTGGGCAAATCAAATCGTAAACCCAGATCTTCTGACATTTATGAGAAGTTCTTCCTCTCACTCTGTGTGGCCTCTTTATACAAAGTTGTAGATTTATGCTTTCTACAAAGGATAGAAATTCTAATAGCTATTATCAACAAATAGTATTTATAACTTGAAAGATAGTATATGGGCCAGGCATGGTGGCTTATACCTGTAATCCCAGCACTTTGGGAGGCTGAGGCAGGCAGATCACAAAGTCAGGAGATCGAGACCATCCTGGCCAACACGGTGAAGACCTGTCTCTACTAAAAATTCAAAAATTAGCCAGATGTGGTGGCACGTGCCTGTAGTCTCAGCTACTAGGGAGGCTGAGGCAGGACAATCGCTTGAACTGGGGAGTCAGATGTTGCAGTGAGCCAAGATGGCCATTGCACTCTAGCCTGGCAACAGAATGAGACTCTGTCTCAAAAAAAGAAAAGATAGATAGTGTATGATGTATGATATGATATAAAAATATTGGCCAATATGGGGCATATTTCTAAGTGTAGAGTTTAAATTTTATAAGAAGCTGGCAACTGATTTTTCATTGCCGTATACTCAGCACTTACAAGGTGTCTACCACATGATGACCTTTCAGTAAGTATCTGTTGAATGAAAGAACCAATTACTAGTGGCTTTTTGAAAGACTGTAGGAACCCTGAAAATCACCTCTCTTGTTGAGACTACTGGTTATCTGCAATCATTTCGGACACTTACAACATGTCAAGGAAAACCCCCTCTTGGAAGTGATTATTTAAAAGGTGCATTCTCTGGGGGTGATGGGGGTGAAGAACAACTTTAACTTATCTGACAGTTTTAAATTTAAATATTTACAATGTCTTATTTTAGTCTGATTACTTACATTACCTGGCAGAAGTATATTTTCTTCTATAAATTTCTTATAACTTTTTTTAAAGAAAAGCATGATCTCTTTTGGCAAGGTCTTTTAAGGTTTTCTGTATTCTATCACCTTCTTCCCTCCTTATATTGTCGTAGGTAAGAAGGAGGATTAACAGCAGAATATTTCCCACAGTTCTTTTATTCTGCTTTTTAAATGACCAATTTAACATTAGACCTGCTAAGCAACACTTTTAGTCATTGTTCTATTATATATTATATGTATATATGTATTGTGTGTATATGTATTTGTGTATATATACATATATATAATGTGAAATTAACTCATTTAAGTCTAATTAAAGAGTTATACCAGTATTTCCAGAAATAATTTTTTATTATACTTTAAGTTCTAGGGTACGTGTTTTTTATAAACACATTCTTCAAAATAAATTTATTCGAAAGCACAAATATCACCTTAACATTAATTTCTTAACATCTAGTGGGAAGAAAATACTTGAATTAGTATCAAAGCAGCCTGCAAAAGTAAATGAAAATGAAATAACTTCTTAGAACTGTATTAAAACTAAATTTTGATGTTCTATAACATTTGCATATGGTTAACATTAAATATGTATGTAAATGTTTGTAAATTTGCATAAATTTATTGGATACAAGCATAATTTTGGTACATGCGTACATTGTATATAGGTCAAGTCAGGGCTTTTAGGGTATCCATTATCCAAATAATACACACTGTACTCATTAAGTAATTTCCTGTATAGGGGATTATTCACAACTTTGTATAACGGTCTAGTGTCTAGTATGGTATTCTTGGATTCAAAGCAAATATAGTAAATACAAACTATTCAAGCAAACTAATGTCATGGGGCATTTTTGAATGAAGGACAACTGAGAATAACAGTTAAGGAATTAAACATTAATATTGTAACTTCTTACCTTGTATGGTATATGTTTTTAGTTTTAATTGCAGACACAGGAAGCAAAGATTTGCATTATTTTGGAAACTTCATTTAATTAAGGCAGATTCCTCAAAATCATGTTTTTCTAAACTTCTCTTCCATGCCATTTTTTAATATGTCTCCAGGGCCCTGGGATGTTCTCCAGATCCTTTATACCCTGGGTTTTCACCAGAGAGAGGCTAGCATGTAATAGTTAGCGATGCTTTAGTTCAACATAAAATCACTTTATTGAAGGGGAAGCAAGCATTTGCTACATTTTAGCAACTGTTTGCCATATTCACTCTTCAGGCAATCAATCACCTAGCCTCTTATTTTCCTTTGCTAATAAAAACCTTTCTGATTATATACTTTTAAAATGTTTGATAAATTTTCGTCTTTTAAAGTGCAGGACCACCAACAATGTTTATATAATGGCATATTCAGAAATCAAATTTAATTATATAATTAACTCAAAATCCTTTTGAAATGCAACACCTCTCACAGGATGTTCTTAATCAATAGTGGTGCAAATGAATGATCTTCCAACACAAAGGGGATAACCAGTGTCTTAGGGTTAATGCTAAAACAGTAGCAGAAAGTAGTCAAAATCCAAACCCTAGTGTGAACTTTTGGAAGGAGAAGTGCAATTTCAGGCTATCTTAGCCTCACAAGAATTTTAATTATCTAAAAATAACAACTTTTAGCATTATAAATTGATCGTATGTGAGGGGCTTAACAGCTATAGAAGCAAAAATGGCCTGAATATAACTTTCATTAACTGAATAAAGTATTAGCCTGTGGACGTCCAGCAACTGAATTCTGTTTTTCTTTAATGCCATTTAGCATTCACTTCTTAGTCAATAAAAATGAACTACAGTATCCTGAACTTCATCTTTTTTTTGTTTTTGTTTTTTAGATTCAGATTAAACAGCTTTTTCCTCGATATCTTATGTAAGATACAAGACTGTTTCTTCATGTACCCTTGGTACATTTCAAGCTCTACATTTAATTATTTCTAAATGTTTGGTCCCCAGTTTATCCAGGGATTAAAAAAAATACATTTCTAGATTTTAAAAGTATATTCATGACTATTTTATGTATTTTATGTTTTTATGCCAATTAAGATTAAAACCTACGACACCTACAATGCCCTAAAGAGTCTCCCCAAGCTCTTCAACCTATCTGTCCCATCCTACCATTTTTATTGGCATAAAAACGTAACATTACTCTTTCCCAGCACTTCCTATTCCCGTCTTTGTACTCCTTTGCACTCTTGTCATCTGACTTACAGGTTTTTATATTTTCATATTTGTGTACCGTTGTCCATCAGTCATGCACAGGAATATATAATCTCCATGAGATCAGCATTTTTTAAAAAAATTGAGAGTCTAAGACAAGTCTGGAAGATAGCAGGCTCTTCACAGATATCGTCAGATGAATACAATAATCATATTTTCTGCTCATTTTCACAAGCATAAAGCTATTATTTAGAAATCATTATACAGTAGAAATATACCGAATAGAGTGTAAGCCCTGGAGAAAAAAAAAAAACACATCCCTTATTTGCATGTGTTCAGGGACCCAAGCCTGGTGCCCTCCACATACTAGTTAGTAGTGAATATTTGCTAAATAAACAAAATATTATAAAATACAAATTAAATTTACCTGCCTTTTGCACATAGAAATACATCCATCCTCTGAATTAAGAATAGTGAATAATGCTTAGCATCAGAAATAGATAAATCCTCTCTTTGGAAAAAGATATGAATTATTTACAATATTTAAATATTTTACCTCTGGCCATAAGTCCAAATGCCATGCTATCTCACACTCTTGTGAGAACACTTTATTTTAAATCATTATTACATTTAGAAATAATGGATGTGGTCCTAAAATATACATAAGTTTATAGTGTATAATGCCTGAAGTATAGAATTTATAACCATAGGGACGACGTGATTCTTCCTGCCTTGGGCACTTAACGGATTTTGGTGCCATAAACTCCTCCAGCTCTAATCACTGATCAAGGTTTTAAGCTGTACCCAGCTGGAGATGAGTTGAGGGCTAAGGTGCCAGGAGGGAGACCCTGAGCATGGTTTGACCACACCTTCCGTTTGCACTGCTTACTGTATTTTTGATTAAGATTTCTCTCCTTGCAAAGAGAAAAACAACAGAGCACATCATTTTAAGGGCTCCTTCAGTCTTTTTTGTAATTAACCAATTTTATGTTTAAGATGTTGGGGGTAAATTCTATAGGTTTTTGTTTTTGTTTTTTTCAGGAAAATGTTCTACAGAGCAAGTCTGGGACGTGCTGTGTTCCTGAGAGGGGGTTAATTAGTGAAGCAGGCAATGGAGAAAAGACAAGAGCATTGTACTTGTTTGGGATAATGGTTAAGCGAGCCAGAAATTTGCATGAGGGAGAATTAACTTTAAATTTTCTCTCAAGATGTGTATAAATATACATATATATATATATATATATATATACGCACACACACGCGCGCACACACACACACACACACACATATATATAGAATCTTAACGTTATATATAACATATATAACGTTAAGATTCTATATTTATATAATGTTAGGATTATATATAATCTTAAGCTCTTAATAAGCCCCTAAAAAGATTATATATAATATTAAGATTATATATTTATAATATATATTATATATAAGATTATATGTGTATATATAATCTTTTTTATTATTATACTTTAAGTTTTAGGGTACATGTGCACAATGTGCAGGTTTGTTACATATGTATCCATGTGCCATGTTGGTGTGCTGTACCCATTAACTCGTCATTTAGCATTAGGTATATCTCCTAATGCTGTCCCTCCACCCTCCCCCCACCCGACAACCGTCCCCGGTGTGTGATGTTCCCCTTCCTGTGTCCATGTGTTCTCATTGTTCAATTCCCACCTATTAGAGCATGCAGTGTTTGGTTTTTTGTCCCTGCGGTAGTTTACTGAGAATGACGGTTTCCAGTTTCATCCATGTCCCTACAAAGGACATGAACTCATCATTTTTTATGGCTGCATAGTATTCCATGGTGTATATGTGCCACGTTTTCTTAATCCAGTCTATCGTTGTTGGACATTTGGGTTGGTTCCAAGTCTTTGCTATTGTGAATAGTGCTGCAGTAAACGTACGTGTGCGTATGTCTTTATAGCAGCATGATTTATAGTCCTTTGGGTATATACCCAGTAATGGGATGGCTGGGTCAAAGGGTATTTCCAGTTCTAGATCCCTGAGGAATGGCCACACTGACTTCCACAATGGTTGAACTAATTGACAGTCCCACCAACAGTGTAAAAGTGTTCCTATTTCTCCACATCCTCTCCAGCACCTGTTGTTTCCTGACTTTTTAATGATGGCCATTCTAACTGGTGTGAGATGGTATCTCACTGTGGTTTTGATTTGCATTTCTCTGATGGCCAGTGATGATGAGCATTTTTTCATGTGTCTTTTGGCTGCATAAATGTCTTCTTTTGAGAAGTGTCTGTTGATGTCCTTCGCCCACTTGTTGATGGGGTTGTTTGTTTTTTTCTTGTAAATTTGTTTGAGTTCATTGTAGATTCTGGATATTAGCCCTTTGTCAGATGAGTAGGTTGCGAAAATTTTCTCCCATTCTGTAGGTTGCCTGTTCCCTCTGATGGTAGTTTCTTTAGCTGTGCAGAAGCTCTTAGATTGGGTTCAGATCAGCTGACTTGGCAAAATACAAGAAAAATATCCTTGGCACTTTACCTGAAAGAAGAGAGAATAGGACCACATGGTTACCTGAGTCTTTCGTTCCATACACATTGACAGCTACCAAAAAGACAAAGACAGACAAAGTCTTCTGGAATTATTTCAGAAAAGTTACTAATTACACATGGGTTGAAAACTAAACACTTTTTTCCTGGTTTTTATTTTACTCATTATTACAAATAAATTTAGAAAGTAATCTAATGACAGTAAGAAAAATAGATTATATGAGAAGAGAAGCTGAAATAGACGGTCATCTTAGAATATTTTTAAATTGTAAAATAGCAAGAAACATGAATATAAGTTTCTATCAACTCGGTCTGGAATGCTCAGGGTCTGTAGTCCTCAGACCTGGTTTCTGGTTTCACTTCATTCTCTAACATGGCACCATGGACAAGTGATTTTGGTTTGCTCATCTGCAAAGTGGTGGAACTCATGGCACCTGCGCATTGTCCTGGGGATCCATGAGACAACAGAGATCAGGGATTTAGATCATTATCATTGCCTGCGATGTTTATTGAAGTGTTTGATAAACATTAGCTATTCAAGTACAATCAGGAAGCAAGGTGATATCCTTCCCTCTTTGCAATACTTTCTCTAGAGTCTTGGGTTTATTTTGAAAACTGTCAATGCACGTATTATTTATTAAAAGGATATGAAGCACAGAAGCCTCTATTCATACATAATTGTTTGTGACACGATTTATATGCCATCAATTCAGAGATGTTCAGTTTTTCCTGCATTTTAGTGTCCCTGAAATTGGGGTGTACTTGCTGCTGATGGCATCTTCCAGTGGCTGCTGGTTGGCGGTAATCAGATGTCAGTGTCATTGCCACGTTGCTTTTTCCAGTGACGGGATTATAGAACTTCAACTTCTCGGTATTTCTGTCCGGTAGTCACTTTAGGACCATGAGATAAAGAACATAAGTCCTGATTCTTATCATAAAACGTTTTGTACACACTATTTGATAAGTTCAAAAAGCACTGGCTTTAGAACTTGTGGAAAGTGTTTAATGGTGCGGAAAGCTGTACGGGAGACACTGGTAGGATATCTCTCTAGCAAACCTTAAATCTGGTGTCACCACTGAGTCAGAAAGTACTAGAACAGCTTTGGACACTGAGTGTAAAATGGCTTAGAGATGCATGTTCATTTTGCTTCAATGTTCCTTGTTTTATATTAACCCAACTGATATGAGACAAAAATATCTATACTTTAATATGTTTAAAGCATCTGTTTTAATGTATGGAATACAATTCTGAGCAATAAGAAATCATTGTTATTATTTATTGGTGGTTTATAAGAGAATTATGTGTCTTACAATCAAAATATAGGATTACAGTATTGCTCAGTTCATGACGAGACAAACTCTTTTATTCCTAATTTGGAAGATAAGGCATAGGGGTGACAAGTCTGTTTCATGGTTAGTGTTCTTTTAAATTACAGTATATAAAGAAAAACGCATACTGAGCTACATATATATATATAATAATTTTCACATATTAGTGTAATTAATTTATTTAAAACACTTTTTAGCCCTAGCTTTGGTTAATAATGCAGGAGCTTAAGAGTTGCTCAATACATTTAGATTTGACTTATTAGTAAGATATTAATGTTCAGACAAGTAATTTCAGCATCGTCAGTTTCTCATTGTGTTGGCCAGTTTTCATTTGCTGCTTCAAACTTCCTTGTTTTGTGTGTCCATTAATCTGTGCCGTTGGAGTTTGGCCCTTAAGGGCTGCATCGTTGGGCTCTTTTCCTGTCTGTGTGCCAGGGAGGTTCAGTCATCAGGATATACTGCACAAAGGGCAGGTGCAAGACAGAATTGAGAGGGGGATGTTTGGAGCCCCCTCCTGCTGTTTCTGCATGCAGAATGCATGGTTCTACTCCCGGTACTGCTCTGGTGGGATAGCCCCTTCTCTAGCTGTAGCCACACTTTGCCTCCCTTGACCCTCTGCACCTGAAAAAAGAGATCGTTCACCTCTTTTGCCTTTGGAGTGCTTTGCCGGCCCCCTTGTTGGTTTCTGTTAATACTATCCATGCATTTGCAGAACTAACAAATTACCTTTTTACAAAAAGCCACTTCAGTTAACCCATTAAATATTCTACCTGTATTCTTTAGGGACCCCGACTCTTCGATAAATCTTGTATATAATAAGATGTATTGTTGGGACTACTTAAGATTGCATTTAATACTCAGTTTCCACAATAATGAAGATGCTAGAGGCATAATATTAAGACTATAACATAGAAAAAATAAACTGAAACATTTTTCCAATGAATATTTTCCTCTATAGAAACATGTTTATGATACAAGGGTGAGTTACAGAAAAAATAAACATGTTTACATGTATTTTAGAGTGGGTTATTACAAATTCCATTCAATTGAAAAAATCGGCTGGGCGCCATGGCTCATGCCTGGCCTGTAATCCCAGCACTTTGGGAGGCCAAGGCAGGTGGGTTACAGGGTCAGGAGATCGAAACCATTCTGGATAACACGGTGAAATCCCGTCTCCATTAAAAATACAAAAAAATTAGCCCAGCGTGGTGATTGGCACCTGTAGTTCCAGCTACTCAGGAGGCTGAGGCAGGAGAATGGTGTGAACCCCGGAGGGAGAGGTTGCAGTGAGCCGAGGTCACGCCACTGCAGTCCAGCCTGGGCGACAGTGAGACTTTGTCTCAAAACAAAACAACAACAACAACAAAAATTCTTTGGAAAGCAAGAAATAGCAGCATAGGCAAATAAATAAGTCCATCCCTTCTGAAATCTATGATCGGGCTTGCCTGTGTCATTTTCGTATTTCTTTGCTGTTGGTGTGGCCAAGGTCTTCAACGTTCCTGTTCCGTGGCACAGCTCTTTGGTGTTTTCATTGAATGATCGAGTGTCCAAACCTCCCTTATTAAACTAACTAGGTAATAATGGGTCCATGCAACAAACGCACTCTGGCATCTCAAACTGTTTGATGGAAGAAGTTATTTCTGGACACCAGGTCCCCTGCCTGCTTTTTTACATAGGACAGAAGGTTCTGTTTCGGCTTGATGTGAAAAACAAATTGTCCATCTGAAAGGCAAGTTAAATTTAAATGAAACTTCTAATTTCACATCAGTTAATTATTTTGCAGAGGACATATGGTTTATATGACATATCAGAATCAGATATTACTTCTCTCCTCATATATTAGCTCTTAAAAGTAGCTAGTTAGCCTAACAGTGTTTAACTTTTGTCTCCCCATGTAACTGATTAGACTGGGTTTATGAATTTTACCACCCAATGAATAAAGAATTTTGTATCTTTTTGATAGGAAATGTTCTCCATATTGAGGCTACAATTTAAGAAAGAAACATGTCCCAAGAAAAATGACCACAGAAATAAAATATTATACTTTAGGTTTAATAAAATTTCTACACTAAGCTATTTTTTGTGTGTAAATCAAAATGTACTTTCTGAAAATAAATGCACTGTCAAAAGCAGTGGGAATTAGTAGATAAAAAAGAAAAATACTTCTCTCTTAGTTAATTCAAACTCTTCCATGCTTTGGAGGTTGTGTTTTAATTGTGGAGGTTTACTTTAGATGGTTGGGTTGTAAGTATAAATTTGTATTTTTTTATTTTTAATATATCAATTTAAAGGAAAGTATTATGTTCATTATCCCCAGCTTTTAAATATGTCGACTTTTAATCCATATTTATCCTTTTAAATATTCTCTTTATTACTTACTATTAGCACATATTCATGAGTATATTATTTTTAAGTTTTTAAAATTAAAATAGCAATAATGTATTCCAATAATGCAACACTAAAGAGAATATAGATAATCCCCAAACCATATTAATTCTCAGATTCCTGTCATAGAAACATTTAGAAGTTGTGTTTCTATTACACAAAATAAAATAGGAAATTCGATTATTATTCCCTTAATATCTTACACAGGGGTACAAAGAAGATCTTATTTTGACATCATTATATATACATTTAAATAAAATTTAGGGAGATGAAATTTTGTCCCTCTAAATTTTAGAAAGAAATGAATTAAAGCAGTTTAGTTGAAGTTGTGAACTGGTGGAATTATAGAGAGCTGAAATTGTAAAGGATGATGAGTCACAAGAACAGATGGATATTTTCGTTTTGCATTGAATTATTTTAATTAGAAATTGTGATTTCCTGCAAGTAAAAGCTTACCAAAAAATCAGACTCACAGAATAGAAATCCTAAATGAAACTATGACAGATAGGGAGATAAAGTTAATGAATGTTATCAATGTCATATGCTCATTATTTTGTAGCTGAAGTTGCTGCTTAAACTGGGATCATAATTATGAATATATTTCTCCCAATGAACCTTTCCTAAATACAGCATCTACCTGTCCTTGGTAAATGTATGAAGCATGGGAGGCAGAAAAGCTATGAATGGCCCTTCTTCATCTTTGTTTTCCCCTGTAACTCAGAGAAGCATCATCTGTCCTTTTTTTCTCATGCTATGAAAGATGCAATTTCCCTGACCCTTGTTTAAAATTGCCCATAGGACAGCCTGGAAGTTCAAAGCTCATGTTAGAGACCTTTCTGATCTATGTCTGCCACTTTCTATGTTTTTGGACTTCTCACCATCCGTTCAGATGTCATAGAGCATTACTGTGTAGAAATTCAAACATGCCCATCTGAACTTCTGCATCTGTAGACGTGAGTGTGAAAACCGTGCTTTTCTACTCACAAACATCACCCTCAGGCCTGAACACATGCGTTTTTGCAGACACACGTACAAGTGTGTTCCCTTTGACTGCTTCTTTCAAAAATCCACGTGACTCTACTTTACCTGGGGAGCATTTCCTCACCACTCCTTGCCTGTTTGTATTGATTACATTTGTTTTTGTTGCAGATCTATATGACTGTATAAAAAAGATCATGCAGAATTCGCAGTTGTTGGTTCTGATTAAACCATAACAGTTGCAGTGCACAGAGTGCTTAGCACATGACACATCCCTTCAATATATAAGCTGAATGAAATAATGGGTCCTCTCTCAAGAAGAGGTCAATAATTCTTCTAATTACTCACCTGGACTCAGAGGCACCGTTTGATTCATTCCTGTTTTCATTTCCCATTTGTGGCAAATACTCTTTAAATATCTACTCTGAGCCAGACATTAGATTAGTCTGTGAATACATGGCAGACAAAGGTGGATGTCTCCTTTTAGCTGTGGATCTTCCAGTACAGTGGAGATGTTTTATTTACAATGCATTACCAGTAGCAAAATCTCAGTATCTGAAGAAAGCAAAGCTGAAAGTTCTGCTCATGTCATGAGCCCATGTTACTCAGGACCATGGACAGCTGCTCTACTCGGTTCCCCAGATCCCCACCGTCATCCATGGCACCATCGTCACTGCCAGACCTGGACAAAGTGTGATGAGTTCTGAGTGGGAAATACGTGTCAGATCTGAAAGTGTTACATCTTGCTCATACTAACAGTGGGCAGAAGTCAGTTTATGTGGTCCAAATCTGGCTACTACTGGACTTGAAGGAGTCATTTAGAGTGTTGGGGAAAAAAAGAGGAGAGAAACAGGCATTTTCGAGCCCTGGCTCCCTCTGCTTTAACCAATTGGTTGATGTTAATCTACCTTGCCTATAACAAAAGTTAAGTGTATTTTAAATGTATGGGAGTTACATGATAGCAATCCCATATATAATGGTTGAAATTATGTAGGCAAATTAGCCTGAAGAGGCTTCCAGGGAAAACAGTTAAATAACAATATGAAAAATGAATGAGAGGTATCTAGAAACTGTTAAAGAATATTTGTCCCATAAACTATTATATACACTGTCTTAGAACGGGTTTTAGAAGAACTGGAACTAGTTAATTCATTTTGTAAAATTTTTCTTTTGCTGTTATACCAAATATAATTTGTTTTATTTTCATCCATATGTGCACTATTTTTATCCTCAGTATGAAAGTTATTGCTTGAACAGATAGCTTGAAAGATGGTGCTGTGCTTTTAATTTACTTTTATGCACATATCACCATTTTTATAGCTGCCACACAATTAGTGTAATTTAATGTTTTATATGGATTGAGGACTTTAAAAGTAGTTGTTAAGTAACTAATATTTACTCTTAAAATAATTCATAGCATACTGGTTTCCTATACCAGTGCTTCACTGACATAATGGGACTTGGTTTTGCTCAATGTTGGCTGCTATGTAGACCTGACAGGTATCAGATCTTAGAGTAGGGAGACTGACCATCTGAGAGATCTTGGCATCATAGATTTGCCTAAAAATCCACTAGCAAGGTTACAAATGTTGAAAAGAAATTTTGTTGGGGAGGGCGGCAGAGTTGGTGGCAAAATCCCTCACTTTGAACGCAGTGGCAGGAACTTCAGCTGCATGAATATAGCTGAACTTGAATCCCTTCACTTAGAAGGACATGTTACAAGGACAGGACGTGGTGTCGGCTACTACTGGGAAAACCTAAAGGCAGAGTTGGATTACCCCATGGCCTAAACACCAGCAGTGCAGGGGAACTGGCTGCAGCATTTAATTGAGTTTGTGTGAACAAGCCTGAGATATTTGTAGGTCATTCTTGTAAGACAGCCTCTCTGGAATCATTAAGGTTTGCTCAAGAAAATTGAAGAGTGAAGGGAGCCCTTCAGGGTGGCCAAAAAAATAGTATATTACCTACATCTTAGGAAAGGGAGTTTACTGTTCCCAGTGGGGGCATCTCAGAAACTCATGAAGGTACCCAGCACTGCCAGGCCCTGAGTGGACAAATCCTGCCACTGCAGTACCAGTAAAAAAGACAAGTGTTCTAATCTCTAGTGTTCTCTTTTCTCCCTCAAACATTAATGCTTTAATGCTGCAGGAACAGAAAGCATGGCTAGCAAAATGAGTAAAACTAAGGTTCAGTAAAAGTAAAGTTTTATATCCTCCTTGTTTTAGCTTTCTGTCTTTTGATGGTTCCAGCTAAAAAAGGCAGAAGTTTAGCTTTAAATCAAACCTTAATTTTATTATCATATGGTCTTGGGATTTGTTATCTGGAGAAAGGTTTTGCAACTAAACATGACCATAGATTATGTGATGGCTTAAGAGTAACCTGGGATGTCCTGAGACTGCCCTTGTTTTTACCTAGTAACAGGGGAGGCTCTTCCCGAAGTAAATGCATTGAGTGGGCCACAGAGAGGTTGGAGGAGAGATAGTATGAGTCCAGCTCGCTCAACCGACCGGGTCCACTTTCAATGGCTGTTTGTGTGATGCTGTGTAACTTGCTAACCCTCTTTCATACACTTGCAAAATAATATAATAATAATGATAATAATACCTATTACAAGACTGCAGCCAACATTTAATTAAGGTTATGTAAAGTACTTAGCCTGGTCCCTGGAAGGTAATAGAAGCTTGCAGACATTAGTTCCCCCTCTTCGTTATCTATAACAATAATGGGAAGCTGCAACATGTGTGGTATAAATATTAAGGCTTAGAATGTAAAGTTAATTTCCTGGGCTTGTCATGTCTAGTATTACTCGATATTGGAGGTAAGAAAGGGTAGTTAGAAAGAAACCTTCTTGTGGAAATCATAGGATGTTTTTCCATTATATTGTTCATCCGGATTGTGTGCTTTCTTAAAAAGTATCATTCAAGTAACTTCCCCAAATGTGCTTGATTTGTCTGAAAATAAAGAGTTACGCAAAAATACTAATTATATTCAAGGAATGTGAGGGGGAATCTTTTAGAACTTTCCAGGAAATAGAGGCAAGACATCTAATTAGCTATGTGAGTAAAATTAAACTGTTTAGTTTTTAAATTACACAGAATCGGTCCACATAGTTCCACATTAACAGACCACGTGTTGAATAACCCTCGTTTGCTTTGTGTGAACTGGTTTGAAACTCTTTTTTGTTCTCTCAAGTTACTAAGCCTTAGTGTACAATCATACTCTAAGTTTGTTATTTTTCAAGTGAAATCTGTTAGCCCTTTATCTTTACTTGGAGTGGATGTCAGCCTCCTTCGGCTGCCTCTGTGGAACTGTTTTTTACCCCTGTCAAATAACAAAACTGATCCATTTGAATCAACTCCTCAGCCACAATGGAATGAAGTGGCCTCTATTGTAATTAGTTCATATCTCTTAACAACAAACAACAACAGCAACTCAAAGATCAACTTTTGGTTTTCTAGGAAATATTCTCAGCCAAACAGGTGATGGGAAAGAAAACTAGTATTTATCAAGTATCAGATGCCAGGGATTCTATGGTGTGAGCTGCGTACATTCTCTTGTTTGATTTCCACAGCGGCCCTACAAAATCGCTATGACTGCTATCCCCTTTCATGGAGGATAAACCTGTCTTCGAGGTCAAGCGGTGTTCTCACACCTAATAAATGAGGCTATCAGGGCCCGGTGTTGGGTGTCCTCATGATCCTGCCCGTATTCTTAATGATGAGACCATATGATCTCAGAAGAGTGTCTTCCTTCCTGTGCCACAACCATCTTATTAAAATGAAGAGGCACAAGTGGTAACTCATATTGGAACCAACTAAACATTGTCTCCATGATTTTTCTCTGTCTCATGTTAACCTAAGCCCTTGGTGAAGGGCTATAGTTTTGAACTAACATACAAGGAAAAACGTTGTTCTGTAAAAATAAGAGAATGTTCCAAAGTGACAAGAACAACAGCCCCTGAGGACAGATAGCACTAAGTAAAAGCAAGTGAGACGTGGAGAGCACGGCGGAGAGACGCAGCGGAGCTTGGCAAGAAGGAATGAGAGAATTTGACGTCAGGAGAAAAGAAAACTGGAGCTGCTGTTGGCTTCCGTTTATGGTTCCAGAAAGAACTTAAAAACATCGTGTGTGCACTTCATTGATGTGAACAGTCATATAAAGAATAGTGTGTATTTCTCCACCTGTACTTTGGACTTAGGGATGTAACTACAAATTCCACTAAGCCAAGGCAGAGATAGCTTTTTACAAACCTGCCTGCTGTCAGAGGTAAAGGTGACTCACTGCATATGTGTAATTATAGCTTTATGGAGATAGCATAGCCAGTTAAAAGGTTTGTGCAGATGGTATTTAAAATACTTCAGTTGGATTACTTTCCAGGCCGGAAGAGACCACAAGTAGATTTTGTTCCTGATTAAAATAGCCAAGGACACATGGTCTTATGTGAAATTAGAGGGACGCCCGGAGAAGAATTAGAGGCTGCAGGTGTTAACAAAGCTATTTTGACCTCCAGAGTTGCTAACAGGACGAGAAGCCAGTGGCCCTGACTGTTTTACTAGGTCTGGAAAGCCCGATTCTTCCTACACCACTGCCATTCAAGAAAAGCAAAGACAAACCATCTGTGCTATTCCATTTAGGGCAATGCTCATGAAATCAAATTTCCCAGCTTCTCGGTCCAAAATCAGCATTAGCGAAACCTGCCCTCATCCATGGAAAGAAAGCCTTGATATCCTAAAACAAGAGATCTGTCTTCATTCTCTTTATATTTGGAAAAGCCTCCTTTTTTTCTGTATTATTTCATAATTCTGAACTAATACCCTTGTGTAGGTGGTTCTTATGACAAATGTGGTTCAAGATTCATGGCCACAAATTCATTTCCTTCTAGAATAGAAAGGCTGCAGTTTGAGATGGGAGTTCTAAATGAAATGTACAGGACCGCGCATGGCTTCAGAGAGTAATTGGATTATTTAAGTAAGAATGAAGTGGCATTTAAGGCTGCAGCTGGCCTGCTGTGTAATGAAACTGGATTATATACAAGCAGTTTGAATTTTAACACAGACACTCCTTGACATACAAAAACATAAAATTCATAGAGTAAAACTTGTGGACAACCAAAATAGCTCTAAGTAAAACATTCATAGTAATAGGAAATATTTCCTACACACTAGGCATCATTCTGACTATTGTATTATGCTTACAACACTTTTGTGGTGTGGACACCATTATTATCCCCATTTTACTAATGAGGGAACTGAGGCATGGTGAGGTGAGGTTACCTTACCCAAGGTCTTACAGCTAATTAACTGCTGCATCCTGAAATTGAATTCAGGAAACCAGGGGACAGAAAAGTGTTTTTTAAACTAGTTTTTTTTTGTTTGTTTTTTTGTTTGTTTTGTTTTTTTAACATGGCCACATATATTGAAGTTTGTGAAATACGTGTGGCTTATGGGAAGAGCCAGGCAAGTGGTTAGAAGAAGGGTATCATCTGAAACATGGAGTTACCCTCCTGGAGTGGTACAAATCCAAATTTTAGTCTCTTATGTCTGCCAAGAGTGTTTTGGGGATCCCCCAGGAGTCCTGAGTCCACCCTTGGAGAACAGTTGCTGTAAGTTTTACCATCTTTGCCTGACGAGAATGTAAATATTTTGCTTAGGCTGCCCAATAAACGTTGGGGCTGGCATATGTAAGTGCGTTGCAGAAGAACCTATACCATATGGGAAGGCACAGTGCACAAAAGCAACACGTGGAAAGAGAAAGCCACATGGTGACGGGGAGGGAACACGGAGTGGAGGTCCCCTCCCGCAGTGTTCGTGTCTCCTTAAGAACAACCTTTTTCGGGAGGTTTGAGGGGGATGTAGTTTTGCTCTAGTCCCGCAGGCTGGAGTGCAGTGGCAAGATCTTGGCTCACTGCAACCTCCGCCTCCTGGGTTCAAGCAATTCTTCTGTCTCAGCCTCCCAAGTAGCTACCATCACAGGCACGTGCCACCATGCCCAGCTAATTTTTGTATTTTTAGTAGAGGCGGAGTTTCACCATGTTGGCCGGCCTGGTCTTGAACTCCTGACCTCAGGTGATCCACCCTCCTTGGCCTCCCGAACTGCTAGGATTACAGGTGTGAGCCACCACACCCAGCTAATTTTTGTATTTTTACTAGAGACCAGGTTTCACCATGTTGGCCAGCCTGGTTTCGAATTCCTGACCTCAAGTGATCCAGCATCCTCGGCCTCCCAAAGTGCTAGGATTACAAGCATGAGCCACCACACCTGGCCAAACTTATTCTTAATGATGGTGTGTCCAGATCTGCAAACATTCTAGGATGAAAATGTATGTAAAGACGTGGAGAAAGACCTGGAGGTCAGCACATCAAACTGTTAGCCATGTTTCTGGGGCAGAGTAGGATTTTATAGGTGGGTAAAGTGGATTTTTTTTTTTATTCTCCTTTTGGTTCATATCCACAATTTTAATATGATAAAACATTCATGCATTCTTTGAGCAATTAAAAAGAAGAAAAAGTGTGTGCTTCTCAAAAACGTAAGTGAATGTGGAAAACTGAGGTGTGTCTGTTGGGTTTTGTCGCTCCCTAGCCACGTATCTTGGGAAAATTTCCTGTCCCCAAAGGCCTGGGTTTCCTAATTTACATGTTGAAGACTTTTAACTATATGACATATATAACTTTAGTTCTATAAAATGAGTGTCCTTAGTTCTATAAAATGATTGTCCTTAGTTCTATAAAATGATTGGACAAAAGCAAAATATATTTGTACATAGTGGGGGTAAAAATGCAAGAGGTAATTTGCATTTGGAAATCCTGTACCCAGATGAAAAGAATATTTTCTTATAATTAATTCACTTCACGGTACACATACCCTTTTCAGAGGCAAAGATGTTCGCATTTGTACAGGGCACCAGTGAAGGAGAACTCAAGCTACAAATCAATAAACAAAATCAAAATCGTTCTCCTCACAGATGGAGAATGTGCATTAAAAGTCTCCAGCTAAACTGTCTGCAAAAGGATAGTGGATACTTTAAATTTAGAAAAATCATATTCATACATAGTTTTTCAATGTTGTAAAGAGGACTCTACGTACCTTCACAAAACCAACAATTGAGTGTTTTTATCCATGATTACTGGTAGCAATTTTAAAAGTCTGCTAAAAAAAAAACAGGATGTTGACCTTAAAAACAGTCTGTTTCTAACTATCAGGCATTTTTTTTTAAAATGAAAATATAATCAAAGGGATACAATGCAGGCAGAATGACTATTTTGCAGTAGAAATAGTAAGAATATACGAGACTAAAAACTGTAGGGTCAGGTTGGAAATTAAAATGTTTCTACAGCAATGAACTGTGGTAAGTTCAACCATGAATGTAAAATATAATTACGATGTTTAGAAAATGAATGTTTGTCAGATTCTGAATGATGCTTGTTGAATCTGATACATACATGACACCATTATGAAGTGTAATTACTACAAAAAGCTCTCAAAATATTACCATTTGAACATATTACTGCTACAAGTAATTAAAATTGTTCCGATTATAAATGAGTTGTTAGGATTCTGTCACAACCAACTCAGTTCCTCAGTGGTGTTCAAATAAATAAAACTCAAAAGATGAATGCATACAATATACTATCTTTCTCCCTGACTGTAATCTTCTAAGGTCAACTCATTTAATATAATTTTATGGTGCTGCATAGAAAAACACATTACACAAACGCACAACTTAAAGGAGGGAGATAACGATGTCATGCTAAATTAAATAAGCACAAATGGCAACATTCCGTCCTCTGGCAATAGGACCTTGCTTGGAGAAGAGGACATCCTTGAGATATTAATGTGCTAACGAGTCCGAGAAAATGAAGAAGAGAGCCCTCTTGTCCAGTGGCCAGAAGATCTGTGTTACGATGCTGACCCTTGGGCATGCTCCAGTGTTCCTGGGCTTCTTTAGCTTTATCTGTAAAATGACAAGTTCACATGGATGATACTCACCTTTGCATGCAGTTTTAGGATTTTATGTTTCTGTTTATTTTCACAAAAAATCACTATTGATCAAAATGTGACTTCGAAACTTATCTATTTTGAAATAGTATTTGAGCAATATTTTATAACTCTAAAGTTTACATAATTAAAAATACTCTTGGATTAATAAAATAATGTTTTCCCTTGGATGCTACAGTGTGCTACAACCCGGGGAAAGGGTTTATAACAAAGGCTAATCACATCTCAAGAGAACATGAATTCACCTTGCTATAGTTGAATGCATTTGCAATTGGTAAACATGGTCAAAGCCCTAAGTGGCACATTTACCAGCATCTGTGTCATCAAAACGTCGCTTAACCTTTATAAGCCTTTGTCTTGTCATTTTCAAAACAATTTTTTATGCATGTTAAGTGTGTTTATGAGGCAGCTCTAGAAAATTAGTGTTTTACAAGGTAATAAGATAAAATTAAGTTTTAATACATATGTTAGTTTATTCCTTTACGTATTTTGAAAACAAGACATTACATTTATTCTGTGTAATGTTAATACATAAAAATTACATGTATGTATATGTTATCACATATAAATGTTACAACATAGAATTACCTGTCAAGTAAGCCCAACATAGAAGTTATAAGCTCTTTTTTTGGCTATGCATACTTTTTAGATTCAAAAAACAGAAAAAGAACAGTCGCATTTGTCATAACATTTTAAAGGACCTTTAATGTGAGCTTCAATGCATAAGATATTTCAGTAAAACTTCAGAAATTTGAAACCCAAGGTTGTAGCGTGCCAGTCTCAAATTATTTCCTTCTGAAATGTTAATTTCATAGCTTTAGATAGGTTAATTTAAAGCTGTTTTTTGGTAAGCCGCTGGCTTATGCAAAGACCCTATGCAGTCATCTTCTTCTGTGGGCCTGCAACCACCTGTTGTCACAATTACTATCAGATTTTCAAATTTCACCTTTCTGTTTTCCCATAATGCTGTTGAGTGGTGGCTTTAATTACCTGAGATCATACTTAAGGTAGCAAAGTATTTTGCACACTTGTATTTCCAGGTCCATTTTATTTACATTAGACCTGAAAACCATCAGTGGGTCAGATGCTCCCCAGTGCCTAGTGCCACCTAGGGGCCAGCAGAGGCCTCGCACCATCCTGTTACGCCCGTGGGGCAGCCTCTGCCTTGGAAGGTGAACACCTGAAGCCAGAGAGAGCAAGGGACAGAATTTTAAAACTCACTTCATTTTAATAAATTTAAAAACCACTACTTTATTCTATTATTGTGAAACTTTCAAGTGTGTTTGGAAAAAATGTGGATATGTATATCTACTTTTTCAACTGCAACTTTAATGACCAAAAAAGTATTTCCAATGCTGTATGATAACAGGAAATACAAGAAATGAAGATAAGTCATATAATACATTTTTGATAATTTTAACATTAATTATACATTCAAATAATATTCTATATATGATAACATGTTTTTAAAAATGTGGGTACTGGGAAAGTACAATTACATTTATGGCTTACACCGTATTGCTATAGAACTGTGCTCATCTAGACAAGTTTAGCATTTTGTGAACTGTTTCATACAAGCCTTAAAATTTATTTACAAAGTTATTATCGAGATAGGTTTACCTTCCAACAGTACCCATTTTTTTCCAGCATAGCTGCAGTCTCAAGTTCTAATGGTGTTGATATGCACATCTAGTCGCTGTAAATAATTTTCTTGCATATTTTAATTTTTCTAGTGAAATGTAGAGGACATTCTGAAACACTGACATGAAAGAAATGCAAGTGCTCAGATTGGTACCTGGTCGTACATTTCTGTACCAAAATTTGTCAGATTCTAGACTGCTGAGGAAAACGTTATGTCGTGTCTGTTCAATTAGTATTTATTAGAAATTATTCAGAACGTGGTAACATACCCACTCTCTTTAAAAGCTTATATACTAAATTACAAAAATGTGGCAATATCAAATACTGCAATATACAAAGCTAACTATATGTCTAAAGAGAGAAAGTAACCTTTGATTGGCCTATGATTGCTTAAGAAATAGCCCATGCTAAAACCTTCTTTTAAGCATACTTCTAAATAATTGAGAATATTTAAATTTTAACTTTCTGGTATAATAAAGGGAGCATACAAAACAAAGTTATTTTCAACGCATTAGTTAAGGCTCAGTGTTCTAGCTATGAGTTCACTGTGTTCTAGGCTGGGAAGGTAGCAGCAGATAGGCCCCTGTGTTTCAGTTTGAAACAGCAGTATCCTTTGATGTTCTTGCCCCTCTGTACTTTTCTCATGATTTGTGTCTTTGCTTAATAAAAAATGTATAGGACTCAAGGTGTTGACGCAGTTGGCATCTGTTTCAAATTCATTTTTACTGACAGTGAGCTGCTGATGGCAAGCGCTCAGTCTTTTTATCATCAAAAATACGCAGCCCGACACTCCTGGCCTCCTCCTTATCTTACATAGAGTTTTGTTTTTTTTTTCTTCTTTAGAAATGCTGCATTGAAAACTGCCGTGAATGACAAATAGAAGAAAATGCACATTCAGAGTTGGCTCATTATAAGTTCAACAGGGTTAAGATACTCAAATGAGTTACCACTTCCAAAATTAAGCATTTATCCTTTCGTTGAGTCTATTTGTTGATGGCAATAGAACTGTCTGTGTACAACGAGTCTGTTAGAGGATACATTGCTAAAGTTGCGCTTATCACACCGTGTTGACACTAAGTCATAAACTCAGTATTCCTGCTCATGAGAAAATGCTATTAAATGGGCCACTGAATCTTGTGATCTTATCCAAGGACCATACTGCCAAGAATTCACATTTAATGGTGATTAACAACCCAGGAAGAAATTTGACATTCTGTTTAGATGTCAGTTTGCCAGCTGTATCTGTCTAGTCCTGTGTGTGACTGTGTGTTTCTTGATGACTTGTTTGAAGCAATTGGCTTTTTACACTAAATATAAGAAAGTGTTTCAAAATGTGGCTTGCACACTTGTGCCATCTACTGCTTAATTGTGTGTGTGTGTGTGTGTGTCAGTGTGTATACTGTGTTTACAGAGACAGAGGAAGCTTGGCATAGGGAATAATTTGCTTTTCACGTCTAAACTGAGATGCTCAGAAGTTTGCTAATCCGGTGCTGTTTTTTTAAAAAAAACATGAAATTGTTCAAACATAAAAACAGTAGAGTGATGTTTATGGAAAGGAATGTGCCCATAGGTCAACTTTAACAACTGTCAGTAAATAGTTATTAACAATATAGCAATCTTATTTTATATATGGACATAATTTTAATATAGGCAAGGACAAGTATTTTTAAATGAGGGTTGTTACTTTCAGAGAAGTTATCCTAGCAGTCTCCCTTTATTACATATATACTGCACTTGAGAATGTATTTTAAAGTCTTTTTTCCTAGAAATATTCTAAGAGCCAATTTATAAACACAGATGAAAATATTTCACATATTCACACTTTGCTCCTTTATTCAGTTCTTGCTACCAAGTCAAACAGAGATGATAGTGGCAGCAAGTTACAACCTGGTTTTGTTAGCCATTTAAGTGGCTGTAGACTGTTTAGTGTGTTAATAAAAAGCTACACTTTATGTTGAACTCGTAGCTAAAATTTGTTTCCATTCTTGAATGTATTTAATCATTTTCTAAAAATAGGCATATATTATCTAAGATTTTGTTACATATTTAGTATTTTATTACCTTACTTTTGTGGTAAAACTCACAGTTGCTTTTTGTGTCAACCTAATATTAAAATGCTGCTTTCATGTTAAAAAATTATATTTTATATAGCTATAGTAGGATCAGATGTAATTCTATCATGTGGAGCAACATGTATTCATATTCTGTATAGCTGATAATTTTATAGTTTCAGTTTCCTTGTAAATTTTAAGTCGTATATTAGCCGTTTTGTAGATGACCAGCACTACCACTGTCTTTTTAACCTCCTTGAACTTGACACTCCATCCATTGAAAATAAAACTGAATTTTAATCACTACACTGAACACTTAGCGAGCTTTGGTCTGTTGAGCACTGGAATTATATAGAAATTGTGAATGTAGTCTGAAATTCAAGAATAGATTCTTCTCTTTGGGGGAACTTACATGAGCATAAGGAGAAAGAGAACCATAAAGGATTTTATAAAGGTAGGATTTTAATTATTGTTTTTAAAGTGAGGGAAAGGGGTCCAGGTGCGGTGGCTCATGCCTGTGATCCCAGCACTTTGGGAGGCTGAGGCGGGTGGATCACGAGGTCAGGAGTTCAAGACCAGCCTGGACAGCATGGTGAAATCCCGTCTATACTAAAAATACAAAAAAATTAGCTGGGCGTGGTGGTGGGCGACTGTAGTCCCAGCTACTCGGGAGGCTAAGGCAGGAGAATGGCGTGAACCTGGGAGGCAGACGTTGCATTGAGCCGAGATTGCGCCACTGCACTCCAGCCCGGGCAACAGAGTGAAACTCCATCTCAAATAAATAAATAAATAAATAAAAATAAAGATAAATAAAGTTAGGGAATGGGTAAGGTCTAATTATGTTAACAGTTTAAGGAGTTACTTAAATTCTGTCGCTTGTGTTTAAATCAGTATATGATACAAACAAGCTGTTTCTGCAAATCCTTGTGAGAAAGGAGAGTATGAGTCTCCTGATAGTGAACTTCCTGTTTTCGTGAGTATTGACATGCAGCTCTATGCATGTCTATAATTTCAAGAAAACTGTCTAGATACAAAAGAAAAACATGGCACCAGGAAACAGAATATGCTTTTTTAAGACGGTACCTTTAAGTACGTGTTGAGGTTGTTGACTCAAAGCTGATGGACAAGCATTACTTGATGGGGAAATGGGGGATGGGTCAAGCCATGTACCTTCAGATTCACAGATGAGGCACAAAAGAGGAGGGAAATGTCAAATCCCAGGGAAGTCAGTCCCGTTCCCTTCAGTGGATTTTTAAGCTTAGTTATTCAGAATACAACCCAACTTTGTGAGAAATTCTTAAAGATTAACAGCATTATGTATGTATGTGTGTGTGTATGTATGTGTGTGTATATATATATATATATATGTATGTATATATATGTTATCTGTAGATGACCTATAAATATGTATGTATAGTGTTTGATTAAATTATGGCTCTATATAGTAAGGGTTTATAAAGGAACTATTTTTAAATGGCAGAAAAGTTACATGCAATTTTATAAAACACAAAATATTATAAAACGGATAGTCTAATGGCATCTTGGTAATTTTTTTGAACTTTCTCCACATTTAAACTTGCCTAGAGTTTATCTTTTTAAAATATCTAGTTTGTTTTCATTTGTCGGTATATGAAAATATACACAGGCTACTTTGAAATGAATTCCAGCACTCTATTACATATTTTAACTATATATTTAAATGTTTTTAACTTCTGATTAAGGAAGTTGCATATTTATTGTATTTCTGAAAAGAGATTTAGTTTCCAGGGAAAACCACTGTTCTATTTTTTTTCCCCTGAGGGTTTTCCTTCTACACAGAAACATCAAAACACATACACATTTCTTTTTACTTATTAAAATTCGGATCCCACTGGAACTGAAGACTTTGTCTTTCCTAAATCAATGACCAAAAGGAAAATAAAAGACTTTGAATCACTACTTTACTTAAAATTATATCAATAACTTTTTTTATTAAATTTATTTTTATTATACTTTAAGTTCTGGGGTACATGTGCAGAATGTGCAGGTTTGTTACATAGATATACATGTGTCATGGTGGCTTGCTGCACCCATCAACCCATCATCTATATTAGGTATTTCTCCTAATGCTATCCCTCCCGTAACCCCCCAACCCCTGACAGGCCCTGGTGTGTGATGTTCCCCTCCAAGTGTCCGTGTGTTCTCATTGTTCAACTCCCACATCTGAGTGAGAACATGTGGTGTTTAGTTTTCTGTTCTTGTGTTAGTTTGCTGACAGTGATGGTTTCCAGCTTCATCCATGTCCCTGCAAAGGACATGATCTCATCCTTTTTTATGGCTGCATAGTATTCCATGGTGTATATGTGCCACATTTTTTAAAATCCAGTCTGTCATTGATGGGCATTTGGGTTAGTTCCATGTCTTTGCTATTGTGAATAGTGCCGCAATAAACATATGTTTGCATGTGTCTTCATAGCATAATGATTTGTAACCCTTTGGGTGTATACCCAGTAATGGGATTGCTGGGTCAAGTGGTATTTCAAGTTCTAGGTCCTTGAGGAATTGTCACACTGTCTTCCACAATGGTTGAACTAATTTAAAATCCCACCAACAGTGTAAAAGCATTCCTATTTCTCCGCATCTTCTCCAGCACCTGTTGTTTCCTGACTTTTTTAACTATTCATGGTTTTCTTTTTATACAAAGTATCATTTAAACAATCCTCTGTTTTTGTGCAAGTTAATTTATTGTTTATCGAATTATAATTCATGCCTTGTGGAATAACGTATAAAATATAACAGTATCACTTTCATTAGTATAACTCATTAGTCATGTCAAGGGTTATAGCATTTTAGAGTTTTCGTTCTGTGACCAAAGTGTTTTCCACAGGTGTGTGTAAAGTATACCCATTGTGAATAGATTCATACTGAGTATTATCACTAAAACAATCTTTGCAAAATATGTACAATTTGTGCATTATTTGCAGTTTTAGGAAGATTTGCACATTAATTTTTGTATGCTGAGGTTAAAAAATTACAATATTACCTTTTATCTATGCCAATTTTAGGAACACTCAGAAGTTTTGGAAGTTCACCAATGTGTAACAGTTACAAAACTAGCACAGATGTTTGTTTTCTTATCACTCCCTCTACAATAAGATCTGTGATCTACACATAAAATTTTAAATAAAGGACATTGTATCATGCACACAAATCAATGTGTTTATTCTCTCCTTTGTCCTTTCCTTTAAAACATTAAAGATGATTCCTTTAATCTTGGCACTGAGTTTCTTCCAACAAATACACAACACATAAGCTTACACCTTCTGACCTTACAGTTTCTGTTCTTAATAAAACATAAAAGAAGTCATATTGCTTTGATTTCTCCTCTATTTATTTGTAAACAACATCAATGAAAACAAACTAGACAATAATTTTGCCTTAAAAACTAGAAAGGAACAACCCCAGAAAAATGTAACTCTGCCGTAAAACCTACTCTTTTATTGAATATCATTAGTGACCTTTTTAAGGCCAAGGGCTTTCATTTGTATGTCTTATATCACTAATCTCATTGAGGAATTTCTTGGAGCAAGTAGTTTAAGGGAAACCAATGGAAAAACCTATTAACTGACTATTTATACCTGCCATTCTATACCCCACACTCTGCTCAGCTGCAAGCATGTTTGTTGATGGCTATCAAGAAAACATGAATGTGGCCAACACACAACAGTTATTTCTGGAATATCTGTGAGCAAACCTTTTGGGTACTTGAGTCTGGGAAAAATAAAAGCAGTACAATAGTTGTCAAAGCAAAGCAGTCGTAAATTTTGTTGAGGGTGGCAGTAGTTTTCCAAGTGGTAAAAAGTTCTAATAATCCCCTATCTGCTGATAACAAGGCAGTTTACAGACCCAAGCAGTGTTATATATTATGTTGACTTTGCACTTGATGTAGTTCTAAGAAACATTGAATTTTATTTTAGGTAAATTTATTGGAGACATATAGATTTTTGTTCCATATTTAATAGAAATTTCATAGATTAATCTATTAATAGATGTAATTTAAAGAACAGAAGGCCTTCCCTATAAACAAGACCTCTTACTATGATTTGTGAACTAAACAGACAAATATTAAAAGAACAGTTACTTGCTTGGATGTTTCAATTAATGGCATTACACCTGTGCTCAGGATTTATCAATAATGCATTTGCAACTCTTGGGCACCAGAGACATTTTGAGCACATTGATAGTGTTTAAAATTTTAACGTTGTGTTCGTAGTTTAGAAAACTGAAATGTAAAAAAATGATATGTCTTTACTCCCCACGTGTGCCAGTTGGGTGATAGTTCACGTTATAAGTCTGATAGTGGCATCTAGAAGAAGTATAGTGTTAATAAAATGCTGATCAGTTCAGAGGCCTGGACTTTAAACTATTTTCTTCTCTGGCTCTGTTTTGACACCTAATTTAACTTTGCAAAAAATACATTAGTGGGTATTAGAATCATTTCTAAGATAATGGTGGAGGAGAGGTTATTTAATATGTTCCATATAATAAATGAGTTATATATTACAATAAAGTCACAGTTTCTTCAACTCTTTAATTATTTTAAGTGACATAGAGTATGCTGAAAAAATGCATGCGATTATCACTGATTGCAATACAACTGTCATTCTAAATACCTCCAGGGCACTTGAAGAGCCTCCATATAAAAGTAATCCAGTGATAATGGTGAGAGTCAACACTTACTGAACACTTAACACTGTGTTAAGCACAGCAAGTATATTTTATCATTTCACCTTCACAACCATTTGAAGAAGTGACCAGTACAGTTTCACCAGACACATAAGCAAACAGAAGCTTACTGAGGTTAAATCATCTTGCCAAGGTGTCAGTGTTTTGACCCAGATGGTCTAGCTACAAATCCTCCCTTTTAACTGAATATTTGAATACCATATCCAGGTTATAAACTGTTTCCTACAGATTACTACTCTCTGTTACTCTTTCCAGATAAAATACAGAAAACCTCATTTAATTTGAATTTCAAATGAACAACAAATGATAAATATTTATATTGAAATATATTCATTGCCTAATTGAAAATTGAAGTTAACAGAATGTCCTCTATTCTTATTTGCTACTTAACTCTCAAAATAAACTTATTAGGCAATTATTATAATTTGCTTCTGAAACCCAGGAGTTGAAGATAAAAATGTATAATTGACCTGACCAGGGTTGCACCGGTTGTCTGATGTGCAATCCAGAAGCCCATCCATTTCTCTAATGACCCGTAAATATGAATGGAATAGCGCTTCCATGACTTTTGACATAAAACTGGAAAAATTATATACATATACTCATTCATCAGTGAACTAATACAAATATCCTCATTGCTTCTTTATAAGTTATATTTTTATGAGAAAGACTGTCATTCAAGTCTACATTCTTCTTACAAATGAGTTATCTAAATATCTTTTGAAAGATAAAGGTAAAAGGAAATGGTAATTTTTCCTCTATCATTTTGTTCTTCGGCTTTCATTTGTTAATGCTTTTTACAATTCTTCCTCAAAAATCAAATGATGACAACATAATGGTCACCATTTTTAAATGATAATATTTAGAAATGTCAGGTACATGACACAACAGCTGTTTCAAGCATCTGGTTTTCCTTTCTTTGTCATTAAAAATATTGTGAACTAATTTCCTTTCATATACAATACTTCTTATTTGATTTCTATGAGAAACTAAAGCTACAACTTAACAAATTTCATCTATCAATTTATCTCTGTGTTGAGACTTATTCATCAAGACTGACACCAACGAAGGTATATAGTGGTGAGTTGGAGGAAAGGTCATCTCATACTAATCTCTCTTACTGAGAGCTCATTCAAGAATTACAGAATGAAAATGTACAGTCATCCAATTATATTTTATATTAATCTACTGTCGGTTTGGAGTATTAGGAAGAATGCACTTATTTCTGACCTAATTCAACAAAAACAGGCACATAAAAACTCTGCCTTCAAAAAAGGTATACTGCAAGCAAATAACTGGTATTACAGGTTTGAAGCAAATTACTTGTTATACATGCTGTTTCTATGTATTTTTTGAAATACTGTGATCGTGTATTATTGTCTGTGCCTGTATATTCATAGAATCCTGGTTTTAGATAGTTTTTCCTATGTAATATGATATATGTAAGTCCTCATTATTCATAGGCCCTTGCAAACTGAGACTTCAGGTGAAAGGACGTACAGCAATTACTGGAATAACATGCTTTTGTTCAATGTAGTTTTCTTATGACTTTGGCAAGGAAAGAAATGTTTCTCTACGTATAATTTTTCTTAAAGTCACAGATTCGAAGAACTTATTAAGGGCATAAAGTAGTACATTATTAAACCATAAAGTACTATACCTATTAAGGGCATACAGTAAAACTAGCTGTACTACCGTGCTGAGATGAATCTAGCAAGACTCCACGTGTCCAGCCACGCACACACCCCTGATGGGTGTGGGTGTACAGTTGATTGACCCTTGAACAATGCAGGTTTGAACTGCACAGGTCTACTTAACTGCAATTTTTTTCAACCAAACATGGATGCAAAATAGAGTATTCATGGGGATGTGAAGTCCATCTATATAGGGAGGGCTGACTTTTCGCATCTGTGAGATCTGTAGGGCAGGTATTTTGCTCTGTATGGGGCTCCTGGAACCAGTGCCCTGTGGACACCCAGGGAGGACTGTATGCATTGTGGAACGCGCTGTGCCTTTCAGATACCACTGCCAGGACCAAGTAATCACATGTAAGCTTGCAGCTGGAGGAGTAATTCATAATATGGAAGTTGCATCCATTTTTGTTTTATATCTATAAATATGTTAGTCATATACAGGCCTGGGATTTAGTAGTATGATATGATTAATATGCATATAGTGATATATAGCTTAAAATGGAGGTATTTTACCATTTATTTTATTTCTCTTTCTCTAAAGCTGCTGCAAAAGAGCTAATTCTCAGGCACCTGAGATTTTCTTTGCCTTTTTCTTCTCTTTTAAAATGTAATTGTCATGGTCGTATTTCGTTGCTGATGCTTATTTTAGATGTCCTGGTTTTGATGCAGGTTTTTTGTCTATGAAAAATGTATTGCATTGCTGTGAATTTTTCTTCAGTTAATGATGAGAGTCTTCTACCACATTTCAAATAGGGCGTCAGGCAAAGCTAAGTATTTTTCAAGCTTTTATTCATTTATTTTGACATTTTCCAAGCACTACCAGTGTTTGTTACTCATGAACGGTTTCACCAACTTCTGTGGGTTGATGGTTGCCTCCTGTTAGAGCACCAAGCACTGCAGCTTCAAGGTCCTCAGTGCCCACCAGGCCCTGACTCGTGTATATCGCATTGCATATATATATATATGTATATATATATATATATATATATATACACACACACACACACACACATACACACACACTCACTCACTTATATATACATATACATATATCTGTGTGTATATATATACATACACATATATATACACATATATCTGTGTGTATATATATACACACATGTATGTGTGTATATATATACACACACATATACACACACACATATATATATATACACACACACACATATTTACATCTATCCAAGATGAAAACATATGTAATGCATATCAGATCTGTAGTGATAATAATTCAGAATCAGCTCCCGGCAGAATGAGGAAATAATAAAAGGAGTGGCCTTTGAATGCTTCAACATCCTGAACTTTCCGCACCAGCTCTTCTAGGAAATCTTTCTTTAACTCTCTTCCCATTACGACCTGCTCTCCTAACAGTTTAAAGTTCGATCTCAGTAAAGGGTGATCACGGTGACAGTTTAAACTGCTCTTTCTCTCTCTAGGGGAGTCTCATTTTTCACAGCAATCAGCACCTGGAGTTGTTTGCTGAAGGAATGAGGTCCTCAGAGTGGGATTTCAAGAATTAGTGAGTAAGTGGGGAAGTCACAGAGTGTGGTGGCTGAGAGGGAACCTTCTAGGTGGAAGAAGCCACAGCCACCTGGGAGGTCCCATGCAGGTGACGAGTAGCACTGTCCTCAAACACAGTTTTTCCATTTTCAACTTACAAATGAAAATAAGGATCAGACGCTTTTAATAGAAGGAAGCAGCTACATTGACAGACATGTCATCTTCAATTGAGGGGCAGGTTTAATTCTATCAGAGTCAAAATCCGGTTGAACAGGAAGTCGGGCAGTAAAATGTGTAGTCATCAAAAATAATGGGATTCAAGCTGTACTAGTCACAGCTGGATATCAGAAGAGAGGAGACTCAGAAAAGCCTGGAGAGATGCTACATGGGGAGAAGAAAACCTCTGTGGCTTCTCTGTGTTCTATCAAAATAGATGGTTTCAGAAAGGAGAACAGTCAAGGCAAGTATGGCCAAGGGAGTTCATGGATGGAGACGAAGGAGAACAGGAGATGAAGTGGAAACGAAGTCTGAATCGTGGTTTGGAGACAAAGCATAAAACCAGTATGAAGACTGGGAAGAAGGTAACCGTAGTGAATTAAATAAAAATGAGAACTATTTGTAAGAGACATGGGAAATGCCTGGTGTGATTTGCAGCGTGGCAGACACACCGCTATGTCAACCCCTTTCTAACCACTTGCCTCCTTCGAGTCTCTCCTCCACATTCCAGCCTTTCTATCACAACAAAAGACTCAGAAAGAGATTGCTTAAATATTGATCTGATCATGTTTCTCTCCTCAGAAACTTTTTAATAGTTCATCATTAATCATAAAACAACAATACACTGTAGAATTGAAGCTCATCTATTATATGGCCCCAAGCTCAGGTCAACATTCCCTCCTCTCTCCATTCTTCCATTCAAAGTATTTGCTGTGCCTCGGAGAGGTTGTGATTTCCCCCAGCTCTTGGCTTAAATGCCCTTCTTCCTCCATGTGTAATGGAATTCTGTAATATAAACTCCAGTAATGATGCAGTAACTTCAAGACATTTTGTAGGGGAAGGATAGATTGGCACTACTTGAAATTCTGCGACTTGGCTGGATATCACCTATATATAATTTTCATGCTTTTTTATGAAGATGTAATTTTGCAGTGTTTTAAGTAGAATGTACTTATTAAGAATTCAACAGATGCTGGTTAATAAGCTCAAAAGAAAAAACTAAAAATTTTATTTTGGATCAGGCAATCTGATAAAGTCATGTGTGATATTTAGAATATATGTGTGAAAAAAATCAGGTAAACTGTATGTGAAGGATGCTTTCAAAAGATTGGAGAAAAAGGAACAAAACTACCAGATGAGTGAGATATATTGAGGGCTTTTAGTTAGATAAAATCACGCTTCCCATATTCAGAAAAGTCAATACATGAGCTCTGATAAAAATACTTTACTAAACTTCAGAGAGAAAAGTCTGAATATGAAAAGCTACACAGCCTTAGGAGTGTGGTTCAAAGCACAATGAAGATTAAAATGGAGCCGGGCAGAGGCTCACACCTGTAATCCCAGCCCTTTGGGAGGCCAATGTGGGTGGATCACCTGAGATGAAGAGTTGGAGGTTCAAGGCCAGTCTGGGCAACATGGTGAAACCCCGCCTCTACTAAATATACAAAAATTAGCCAGGTGTGGTGGCTCGGGCCTGTAGTCCCAGCTACTCTAGGGGCTGAGGCAGGAGTATGGTTTAAACCCAGGAGACAGATTTCAGTGAGCCGAGATCACACCACTGCACTCCAACCTGGGCAACAAAGTGAGACTCCATCTCAAAAACAAAAACAGCAAAAAGATGAAGATGATACCTTGGAAAATGTACCTCATTGTGTATTTTACTTCGCAATCAGGAAATTAAGAAAATGTTTCATACATTGAAAAAATAAAATGATACAGCAGAATGGGAAAGTAATTCTAATTCTCCACATAGCAAGTATCTTGATGAGTATATGATGCATTATGAATAAACATTATATGTGGAAAGGGATTTGTTTTATGAAAGTCTCTCCCATATTAAGATTACTTGGGGGCTATTAACCATTTTACAGTGTCCTTTGTGATGTAGATGTTATTCAGATATTTGTGGGGTTTTTTTAGCAATTTAATAGAATTAAGTGTGGGTATTTGGTTATGTTACTTTAAAAAAAATTGAGGCACACATCTATCTTCCTTAGTTTGTATGTACTTGGAATTTACAGAGATTTTTAGGTTTTCTGTGAACTTGACTGTAATCCCATAGCTGCTCTTGCAAAAATAAGCCTTTGGAAATCAGGATATTTGTCTCTAATCTTTCAAGTAAGTGAAATAAAGTTTAAAAAATTATTTTGACTACTACTTGTTTCTCTAAATACTACAAAATACTTCAAACGTAAGCAGTGATACTACCTTTGAGTACGTCAGACTTGCTGTGAGCTATAAACAACAATTGGTCACTGCTACAGTAATTACTTTCTGTTGAGAGAATTAACTAAGTGTATTGACCCCAAGAGGAAAACATTAGTCAAAAAGAATCTAATTAATATTCAGGTTAAAATGGCTTTATACATAGCTGTAGTCATTTTGTTCAAATACAGAAACTCAATTAGGATTTGAATAGCATGTTTTGCTCACCTTACCATTATTTTCTTTAAACAGGATGATAATCCTTTATGGTGAGTTGATACAGAGTCCAAATTATCTTGTTGTGAAAATATATCTTGGATTTGGATATATCTTTTACAGTGTCAATGTTCTTAGATTAGTTTTTTAGTAACAATGTTTCCATTTGTGGATTGTGAGGATTTTAAAATTATGAACACACTTTTCAAGAATGATCTCGTATATATGTCTCATACCTACCTGCTCCCCTTCACCATCTCACCCTTGCTGACTCTAGAAAATAGATCCAAAAATGTAGTTTGAATATATATCAGGCATGAATAAGTGAGTCCTTTTTTATTTCAATCATTACAATGTTTAAAAAAATATTTAATCAGAAGTATGATGATCACAAAAAGTGTTGTCTACTTGTAAAAAAACAAAAGCATACACTTTTGTGATTAATATTAATAATTCAGGCTAAATTATATATATACTTTCTATTTTTTTACACCTACAGTGTGCAATACCTTTTCATACCATTGTTCAATTTAAAAGATGCATTCTTACACTAAGAGTGGCACCTTACAGTTTGCAGTATCTTCAGAATTTTGGTGAGAATGTAAAGGCATGTAAGACACTAAGGAGGGAATGAAGCCAAAGCCTAAACACGAAGTATGCAAAGATATGTATTTAATTATTAATATTTAATTTAAATGTCCATTTTTTTCTACCAAACAACAATGTGTCACTTATTGTGTCAGTGACAATTGCTATTTCTGTCACAATTGGAGGTGCGTTAGCGGCTGGAATCACCACAGATATGAAGACTTTAATATTAATATTCATTTATATTCGTTATATATTATTTAAACCATTTTTGCTCTGTCGTAGAAGCTTATCATTTTCTTCACATAGATATTTCAGAGTTCATAGTTAATCCGAAGACTCCCTTTTAAACTCTTGTTACTTTTTCATCGTAATTGCTATTCTGTAATTTTTAAGTTATACTTTCTAAATGGTTATAGCTGATAGATATTAAAACATGATATGTTTTGTAACGAGCAACTTCATTGAACTCACTTTTCTTTAGTAACTGTTAATTGATTCTTTTGGTTTCCTTTTTTGGAATTAATGAATATTTTCTTTCCTGTTTCAAATAATTATACTTAGTTAATTCTCCCAACTAATTGCATTAGAAAGCACTTTCAAAAAAAGAGTTAAATAATCTTGAAGTGAATAGACACTCTCTTCTTGCCTCTTTAACAGCAATGGTTTCTGTTACATTACTAGGTTTTATGCTTTTGTTTTGTAAAAATCACATAAGAGATTTTTATCTTCTTATGTTCCAAAGTTGTTAATTTTATTCAATAATAGATATTATATTTTACTAAATGTCATTTGGTTTTTATTAATCAGTTTGTTTCTTGTTCCATATTAACATGTTGAATTATTATGTTTTCAGATACTGAATCACATTTTTATTTTTGCAGTAAATGAAACCTCGTCACAATCCACTGTTTAAGTTTTCATCTAGATTGTCTGTGCTACTATTTTGAGGATTTATAGATCATCAAATTTTTATTAGAAAAAATTAGAATTTTTATATAATGTATAAAAATTACTACGATTTTTTTGATAGTGTATTTTTCAAGTTATATCAGTGTTCATAAATTACAAATAAAAATGTTCAACTGCAGGACAGTTCACTTTACACCGTTAGTAGGGACATACCTGTGTGGTGTATTTGTTTAAAATTGTTTTTCTGAAGGAAGGATATGAGGCATGAGTACGAAGATGTTCTACTATTTAAAATTTAGTGAATACTTTGTCAGAGTTATAAATTTTATCCTTGGCTTCTATCTAACCAATCATCAATATAAACTTACATATTATAATGAAATCACATTATTACGTACAAAATGAATTTATATTAATATTTTCAAATACCTTTTTCATTATATTAAAAAGTTGTGTATGTTTTTCTCCAAAATCAGTTGTTTCTAAGACCTAGGCAGTTTCTCTTAAATAGAAAACAAAAATTTATAAAGTTTTTTTGGTATTAAATTTTTAAATCAGTTTCATGAAATGTGTTGCCATTCCACTTAGAATAAATAGTGTTAAAAACCTTCAACTTGTTGAATAACACTGGGTTTTTGGTCCTTTGAATAGCTTAAGTAAAAAGGTGGTTTTAAGTCAGTCCAAATGATCAGTGTCAGCTAATACACCAGGCGAGTCTATGTGCAGTGGGTAAGTTTGGGATGACTTACAGCCCAAACGCACACAAAGTAGGCACGGAAAACAGTGGGGGCCATTGTTTCCCGTCCCCTGGGCAATGGGGAGAAATCTATTTCTTCACATTTTATTTTGGATTTGTGTGAGAATCTTTATCAGTGGGGAGACCATGGACCTGTACAAATACGTGGCTTTTAGGGTGACTAAGTTGATACGTAAAGGGTGTGAGTTTATAAAAGTCAACATCACATTAGGGAAACCTGAACACTGACTTGCTCTATTTAAAGTTTTCGAACAAATTTTATGATGATTAACTGTTTCCTAATCATAACATGTCAAATGATACTGTTCAGAGCCAGATCATTCATCAAAATGCTCACAGAATTTTTACCTAATACATTTGTTTTTAATCTCATTATTTTTAATAATTATCCTTCTTTTGTATTCCATAAAATATAGCATAAAATACAGGAGTATATTAATACAATTTGTAAATAAATAATTTTTAAATTGTACCATTAAATTTTGCTATTTTTGAAACAGGTTGCAATATTTATTTTTAGTAATAATAGTCGAGGTCAAATTAAGTTAGAGGACAGTTTTTCACCTGGCTTTGAAGAGCTCTGAATATGATGATTCTATATAAGGAGCAGCCTTTGTATCAAGGCAAATCTGACCTCACCAACGTTAACTTAAATTTATATACTTGACATATTGATAAGTGCTTATTAATTGTTGGTAATTCAGTTGCATATTTTTATCCTGTCCGAAATATTTGATTCGAGTAGAAGTTTAGAAATGGGACTTAAACCCAGTTCCTACATGTTTTCTGTGTTCTTCCTTCTACTTAGGGCACTTAATTTATTCATCTAGGATAGAAATTATCATTAGTTTATTGATGCACAAAAAGAAGAATTAACTTGTCCAAGTTTGTGGCGCAAAAATGACCAAAGAACATTCTAGATGTTACTGAGGATGTCTCCTACTCCTGGGCAGTTAATCGGTGTTTGTTTTAAGGCCCTGGTCACCTTATTCTGGGGATGACCACCTTGGTGAATATGGCTGTCACGTACCTGGGTGGGGCAGCAGGTGAGAAACCCTTACTGTTGTCTACCCTAGAACATAGAGGAACCAGTCTTCCAGAATAAAATGCTTGCTAACCCTTAAAAACAGGGCTTTCAGTAATGGAGCTGCTCAGCTTCAGGGGGGCACTCATTAGCTTGTAACCTAGAACGATGACAGAACTATGATCTGCAAGTGTGTGCACCAGTAATTTCTTTTATTAAACTGGATCCTTAGAGATGTGTGCAACCTCTATGGATGTTTCTTGTGTTATCTTCTAAAAAGCGGAAAGGCAGGATTCTCATTCCAAACGAGTATTTTTCCTGAAAATTGAATATCATACTTTTTGAAATTCCGCATACAATAATGTGTTACTATAGCAATGTTTGAGTCTATTCTTACAATTATTCCTAAGACGAGGAAATTGCAATAATCACTTGTAGTCACCGTGGAAATCATCATCATCACCACATAACAGCTTCTGCATAGTGCGCAAGAGCTGAATAGTAGGTGCTGTATTCTTTACCTACAAATGTCACTCCGTTTATTGTTGATAGTTTGATGTGATCATCCTCATTTTATAGATGAGGCTTAGGAAGGTAAAGAAACTTGCCCAAGTTCATGGAGCTACTCGATAAAAACGATCTTATTTACTTGTAAGACATGTTGTCTCCTGGGGCTATGATTCTTCTGCTGTGACAAATTGCATTATATAGATAGAAAAACACTGTATTTAGAAAACTAGAGAATTACTGCGTCTATAATCTTTCTGAGCATTCTGGTGAAAATACAAATAAGTTAATATTTTTGAGTGCTATCAAAAATTGGTTTAGAAAATATGTATGATTTAGGTGAGCCAGTCACAACTGGACTAAAGATTTTCATTTTTATTATTTCAGATAGAACACATATATAAAAATCTAGCATTTTATTATTTTTGCCAGTAAGATGCTTACTTAAACTAAGGGGATATAAATAGTTCAAAATTATGTGGGTCATAGAGTTAGTTATTGCTCAGATGATACTGTTTTGTATTCGACAGTTGCCTGGATTGTCGAAAGTCAGTGAAAATTGATTCATGATTGTTGATTATTTCTTGCCAAGAAAGACATCAAAGTAGCTAACATCAAGTGTCAGAGAAGTAAATTAACTGCCACAGACAAGGCTTCGGGATTTGGATTAATTTGGAAGGAACGACTATGTCACAAATCTAAAAACAGTCCCATACGATGTTTTTGTTTGCCTGAATTTAATAGAAATGTGGTCCAAGAAGCTTTTCTATTTTTATTCTCTTCTAGTTTGTTCACCGTAACTCCAGGGGAAAGAAGTCACAGAGGCCCCTTTTGGTGGGAGGAGTAAATCTGTACCGTACATTTTTGTTTAAGAAATCTAACCTTTCCGCTTACAGATTTATTTAGATCATTACCCAATAGCCTAGCCTTTAACACTCAACAGAAACTATACTGGAAAAAGTTTGCTTTAAACAATGCTTCTGAAACGGTAATTATTTTTCTTTCTCTTTCTCTCTTTTCTTGAGTGACTTTAATTTTCCCTGAGAAATTTTACCATAATGTAATGCCAGCTTGTACCAAGGTCGCTTGTACCAAGGTCACTTGTTCTTGACAATTTATTACACAGTAGAAAGAAATTTTAATATTTTGTTTGTAAACCAAGTGATTACAATTACTCTATTCCCATGTTTTCCCATTAAACTGCAAGTTGTTGAGAGCAAAGGTCAGGTTTTGTCATCACTGGGACTTTAGCTGTAATAATGTTTAGTGCAATGCCTAGAATACACAGCCAGTCAGTGCATTACTTTTACGTAACACAATTTTGAAAAAATAAGTGATACCGCCCACAAGAAATAATACTGCTTTTAAGTGAAAATTAATGTATCTTTAAAGGTGTTATCATAGAGAATAGAATTCTGTTCTAACATTCATTATACTATTTGGCCAAGACAGAATTAGTGACTGAGCTAAAGGCATATAAAATGTGATTCTACTTGGAGACTCAGCTTCCTTGGCTGAACTAATGTTCTTATGGTTCATTATTTATTTAAATTGAGTTGCAAATGCTGTTTTTATTGACTTAAAAGAGAGTTTTGATTAAAGCCAACACTTAGAAAATTCTCACTGTTTCTGGGTATTTGGTGGAACATATTTCCTTCCTCTCTATAGCTGAGTTTGCAAGGAAGTAAAGAAAAACCTCAGGGCCAAAGGGAAGTGGGCTTTGAGACCTGAGTGATAACTTGAGGCTGGAGGCTGAGCATCCTGGTTGGGCACATTTTACTCTTTCAGCACCAGGCTGACTAACTGGGTGGTGATGGCTGTTTGAAGCTCCAGGGTCCTGAAGATAAGTAGTTGGAGCTGAGTTTCTTCCGTGTGTGTCCCAAGCACTTCAAATGCATGATTCTCATAAAGACTGAGTTCAAACTTAAAAATCAGCCCACCGGCAAAAGGAAATAGCAAGGGAAATACAATACCTGTCTTTGCCTGTAGTGAGCGGGGAACATGAAAGGAAGTTCTTAAATTTGTAACCATAAACCTGCCTTTATTCTGGTTTGGGATTCCTTTCAGGCTGCTTATGTGTCCTGGGAATCCCAGATTGCAGAAATGAAAAGAAAGAGGCCAGGGCTAGTGCCTGTGGGCGCCTGGCAGCAAGAAAGAAAGAAGGTCAACAGAGTGAGGGCATCCTCCACCATACCCGGGAGTTTCACTCAGATCCAAGTCAAGTGTGAGTCCACAGGCTGAAATTCACCCACGATAGTCAAAAGCAAGTGCCTCTGAATGAGAATCTATAAATAGCAGAATTACAAGTCCAGGAATTCTCTATAGGAAAGAGAAGTAACAGTAATAATGACTAACTTCAGAGGTTAAAAAAATCAAGGTAAATCTAAAATATGAGTCAATAATAAGGAATGAGTACTAAGGATTAAGCAGTCTCAGAATTTCACTCATTTGCAGGAAATGATAGATTTTAGGTTTTAATTTTTTTTCTGTTTTGTTAAATTGCCATATCATTCGTTCATTCATTTATATTTGTATTAAGTTCCATATCTAGTTTTCAATATATTTTTTCTAGTTTCATTAGGGTATAATGAACAAAAACTTCATACATATAAGGTATGTAATGTGATGTTTTGATATAGATGAAGAAAGGATTACCCTTATCAAACTAATTAACATATTCATCACTTCACATAGAAAACATTTTTCTGTGTGTGATGGGGACATTTAAGATCTGCTCTCAGCCAGAAGAGGTGACTCATACCTGTAATCCCAGCATCTTGGGAGGCCAAGGCTGTAGGATTGCTTGAGTCTAGGAGTTCAACCCTAGCCTTGGCAACATAGCAAGACCTCATCTCTATAAAATAAATAAATAGGTAAAATAAGTAAAAAGGTCTACTCTCCTGTTAGCACATTTCAAGTATATAATAACAGTATTACTAACTAGAGTAACCATGCTGTACGTTAGATGCCCAGGGCTGATGCATCTTCGAACTGAAAGTTTGTAAACTTTGATAATTATTCCCCATTTCCCCTCTCCCCAGCCCCTGGGCAACCATCATTCTGATTCTGCTCTCTGCTTCTGAGAAGATTTTCTTAGATTCCACATCTAAGTGAGATTATACAATATTTTTCTTTCTGTGCCTGGCTCATTTCACTTAGAAACAAAAAGGAAAGAGAAGAAAAGAAAACAGAAAGGCATTCTTTTTTGTGACTACTACACAAGCTTCAGGAATGGCTGGGCCTCCCTTCTCTAGTAGCTTTTAACTTAATCATGATTATTAAACAGAATAGACAACTTTCAAGTCAGTAGAAGGGAGAAAAAAAGATTGTAACAAAGACAGATATGTGTAAATGACACATAGAAAAAATATATATAGCACAAAACAAGGGATCAGGAATCCTAAATTCACCATTAAAGCATAGTAACTGCTATCTGCATTGAACTTTGTATTTTAATTGAATAATAGGTTGTTTACAAAAGATGCAAGTCAATGAGGGTGTAAAGGCAGAGTGGAAAAATATACCAGGTAAATACTGACTAAAATAACTGTGGTGTTCCTATCATAACAGCAAACAAGACAAAGATTAAGATGTATCTTTTTAAGGAAAAACAATTACTGGAGACAAAGAGTGTCATAATAGACATAATAATTTTCCAGGACAGGTGACAGTCCTCAAGTTGTATGTCCCTTACAACTTAGCCTAGATTGTTTAAACCAAGTGTGATAGTATTATAAGCAGGTATTAATAAACCAACGACATGGCAATTTTTAATTAACCTCTTGCAAAAACTGAAATAATGTGAAAATCAATTACAAAGACATACCAATAATATCAAAAGTCTCAAAACCGCAAAAAGGTGTTTCCAGAAACAATATTAGAAAATTTTCTCTTGGATTAAATAAAACCCAGGTATTTTGGGTATGTGCTTGCCATGTGACTAGTGTTCTTTAACATGGTTTGCTTTGTAGTTACTTTAGGTGAACAGTGTTCACTCACATCCCCAACCCACACTCAGTAAAGTACATACTTGTATGTTGGTAAAAGTATAATTTTTATTGTTAACAAAAACGCAATGTTTACAAATAACGCCTACAAATCAATAGCAACTCAGTGGGAAATCAGGCAACTAAAAACAGACACATCATAAAAAAGGAAATTGATGTTCAATGAACAAATAGAAACATTAATTTCAGTAGTAATAAGCAGAATGCAAGCTGAAATAGCGAAGAGGTAGCGTTCACCTCAATTCAATAGGCAACACCTGATAATAATCAATACTGGCCAGGATGTGACACGATGGGACTTAGCCACTGTAGATCAGGTGCATTGATTCAGCAATTTGTGGAAGAATCTAGCAATTTCTAGTAAAATGGATGTTTGTGATCTCCAAGACAACACTTCCGTTTCAAATATATGTGTTAAAAAATACTCAGATGTGCACAAGAAGACATGTTAACTGATGTGCTTTATAGTTCTGTTATCAATAGTGAAAAACTAGAAAAAATCACACTTGTTAGCAAAATGGATACAATTTTGTAGTATTATACAATAGAATACTATGCAGTAGCAAAAAATAAATGAACTTTAGCTGCGGTATTTTAAAGTGGATGAATTCCAAAACAATATTACGAGTAATGTGCCAAATAATTCCTGTAAATTATTTACATGAATATTTTAACATTTTAATCTCTTCTTCTTATAGTTTATGAAATATATGTGTATATGTATATATTTGTGGCAAAATTATTGAAATGTGTGTACATGATGAAAAGAAATTTCAGGACCCAGTATTGCCAGTAGGGGAAGAATGGCATTGTTTTTGGTAGGGACTCCGACTATATTTGTAAAGTTTTGAAGTTTATTTTTAAAACAGTCATAGATCGGTAACAGAGTATTCCTTGGTAAATTTTTTTTAAAAAGGACATTCTTTAAGAACTTGAACTTTGTTGAAGGATGGGCCATAAACTTTATGTATGAAGATTTAATTTTTAAGCCAAAAGCTTAAGGCATTTTCATAGCGTTGGGATGGGCCCTGGTATAATTATCAAATGAATGGAGCTAGTTTGGGGGCTCCTCCTATCTGCTCTTTTCTTGAGATCCACTCACTTTCCCATTCTGAGGCCGTGATTTTCCTGAAGAGGGAGGAAAACAGTCTTAAGATACAGTTCATTTCAAATGCCAGCCAGGGAGTGGGGTTGCTTGTTTAGAAAAAGATTGTCTGTGTCCCGCAATCTCTCTGTGCTTTGAAAGCCGTTGTGGGCTGGAAAGTGACTTCTAGAGTGCATGGCCCTTAGCTTCGTGGGTGAGATATTTTGGAGGTATGCCTAATTAATTAGCTCTGATATTTAAAATATGACCTTTCAGAGGTAAATGCTACATCAAAATCATGAATGTTGAAACTTAAAACAGGGTCTTTGCACAATTTCTCATTTAAAGTTCAACATTTCCAACAAATGCCTATTCTGCAGGAAATCCTTTAAAATCTTACATAAACATTTATACACCTTAATGTATGAAGTAGATGGAAGAAGTTTGTCTATAACATAGTCTTAGAACAAAGCAAAGTTTAAAACCCATGGCGCAGCCAGGTACAGATGAGACTTTTGCAGCCATTGTCCATGAGGAACGGGGCTCCTGGTCTTTCTGCTGCTGTGCCTTTAGAGTTGCCTCTAAGTATTCAGCTGGTTAAACATTCTAAATGTTACGGACTAAATGCCTGTGTCCCCACACATTCCTGTGTTCTACCCCTCATCCCAGTGTGATGGTATTTGGAGGTGAGTCCTCTGGAAGGTGATTACCTTTAGATAAAGTTCTGAGGGTAGGTGGGGCCCCCATGGTAGAATTGGTGCCCCTATGAGAACAAGGGCTCCCTCCCTCCCTCCTTCCCTCCTCCCCTTCCTCCCTCCCTCCTCCCCTTCCTCCCTCCCTCCTCCCCTTCCTCCCTCCCTCCCTCCCTCCCTCCCTCCCTCCATCCCTCCCTCCCTCCATCCCTCCATCTCTCCCTCCATCCTTCCATCCCTCCCTCTGTCCCTCCATCCCTCCTTCCATCCCTCCATCCCTCCCTCCATCCTTCCATCCCTCCCTCCCTCCATCCTTCCCTCC
>NW_026652283.1:124016922-124101122 GCF_009828535.3 Hylobates moloch
CCCTCCTTCCCTCCCTCCCTCCTTCCCTCCCTCCATCCTTCCCTCCCTCCATCCTTCCCTCCCTCCATCCTTCCCTCCCTCCCTCTCTTTCTCCCTTTCTTGTTACCATAAGAGCACACAGTGATAGGTCTTTGAGATAGGAAGGGGCAGGGCATGCTGGCTTATGCCTTTCATCTCAGAAGTTTGGAAGGCCAAGACAGGAAGATTGCTTGAGGCCAGGAGTTTGAGACCAGCCTGAGCAACATGGTGAGACCTCATCTCTACTAAAAATAGAAAAAAAATAGCTGGGAATGGTAGCACGGGCCTGTAGTTCCAGTTACTAGGGAGGCTGAGGTGCGAGGATTGCTTCCACCATCCACAACTGTGAGAAACAAATGTCTGTTGTTTAATCTGCTTAGTCTGTGATACTGTTTTATGGCAGCTTGAGCAGACTAAGATGCTAATGATTTTGAAGAAGGCTGTTATTTTTAAAGTGGTTGTAGTTGTTGTTAGCCTGTTCACAACAAAGGCAACAGGATAATTAGTACACCATAGCTGAATAATAAGTACTTATTTTCTGTATTCCCTATGCATGCAACCTCATGCACATTAAATGCTAATGGCGGTCCTACGAGGTGGATGCTATTTTATCCTTGGTCTAACAAACGGGAAAGTGGAGGCAGAGAGGTATTTAGTACCCCATGACAGTGACGTTAGAATCCATACCTAAGACTGCTGCACCCTGAGTCCTATGCTGTAACCAAACTGACGTATTTCCTGAAACAATAGGACAAACTTTTCACCAAATTTTCCTATCCAGCAGGAACAGAATTTTATAAATCTCTATTTCTTATTTAAAAAATGTAATTGAAAGCACTTTATTCAAAACTGTATTGAAAAAGGGATGGGAAATATGAAAATTACTAGAAATATATGCATTCTTAAAACTATTAAAGAAGGAATTCTTAATAAGCCTAAAAAGAGAGAAAAGTGCAAATCCATGATTATACATGAGAGGAAGAAAAACGGTAATATATAATTTTCTAAAGGAGAAAATTATTCAACCCTTGAATGGATGGTTAAAAATAGTTATCATTTAAAACTGTATTGTAAAATAATAAACCATAACAGAAAGGGTACAGAAAGACTGGTATAATAAAATTAAAATACATGGCAGAATGGTATTAGTCTCTTTCAATAAAACTTCTCATGCTTAAAAACGTAGTACCATAGTTTACGACTCAAGGTCAAAATTTTAGTAAATCGCCATAGGTTACAAATGTGGTGAGTATGACTCACATAGAGTATGGAGAGTGTGGTATTAAAAAGTTCTAAGAAGAGACAATCAATTTTAAAATGATGACACAGGCACTTTTCCTAGATGGCTTGATCCCAATAGCTTGCATCGTTTGGAAATTACAGACGTCTTCCAGATCGAATACCTCCAGCCTGTGATTAGAGGTCAGCAGCCCATGGAGGGAAAGCGGAAGGAAAATAAATTCTGCAAAGTTTCTGAACCACATCATCCAGCAGCGATTCTTCTCCTTTATACGATGGTGACCCTTGGAGGGCAAGTTGTTTTTTGCTCATAACTCGACTTTATGCCAGGCCCTGACTTCTCGGCCCTCTTGCAAGTTCCTTGAGAGCATGGCACTGCCCTGTACCTCACTGCCTGTATCCGTGCCTGGCGCCTTCTTTCCCCCACACCACACCTGGCCCAGCTGCTGGGATTCTTCCTGCAGCCAAATTACCCATCTGTGACCTTTCATGGGTCACACGTCCCCTTTCATGGGTCTCACTGATTCTCCAGGTTGTTTTCCTTAAAGTGAGGGTAACCCCTTTCCCATAGGGTTTTTTTTTTTTTTTTGGTGTTTGTTTGTTTGTTTTTTGAGACAGAGTCTCACTTTGTCGCCCAGGCTGGAGTGCAGTGGCGTGATCTTGCCTCACTGCAAGCTCCACCTCCCGGGTTCACGCCATTCTCCTGCCTCAGCCTCCCGAGTAGCTGTGACTACAGGCGCCCGCCACCACACCCAGCTAATTTTTTGTATTTTTAGTAGAGACAGTGTTTCACTATGTTAGCCAGGATGGTCTCAATCTCCTGACCTCATGATCCGCCTGCCTCGGCCTCCCAAAGTGCTGGGATTACAGGCATGAGCCACCGTGCACAGCCCCCATAGGCTTTTTAAGATAAAAGAAAATGGTGATGTTTTTTGATTGCCATGTTTATAGTTGTTTATTTCCTTATACATTCACTGAAAACTTCTCTTTACCAATACTCAGTTAATTCATGTCTCTACATCACCTCTTTTAATCTTCACAATTCTGTGCTATTTTCAGAAGAGAAAAGAGAGATTTGGAGGGGTGAAGTAATCAGAGCGATGTATTCAACTGAGGCCAAAAGTAGGAGCTAGAAATTCAGAGCTAGTCTATCTGCAAAATTGTTGTACATTTCACTCTGCATCAGAAGCGTCGTGAAACATCTATTACGGTACTCAAAGCAGGGAGAGAAGGTTGGTTTGATCACAAATGCACTTACTTTGAGTGAGGACAAATCAGAAACAAATGAAGTGGAAATTGGCCTAAAAAGCTCTAGCAGGCTACATAGTGATTAGTATTGCTCGGAAAGCATTTTGTAGGGGATCAAAGTAGTCTGGGATTCACCTACATTTGCCTATGTAATTGTTGCATCTAAAAAGTAGCATTCTTTCCATGCTGTATTTATGAGATAACCCTCTCTACCCTGCACGTATTTGTATTTTCAGCAAAGCTTTATTGGACACCACGTTAGGCTTTGGGGAGAAAGTCGTGAACACAACAAAGGCTGCCTCGGCCCTCATGGGTTTACCATTAGCAGGGAGGTTAGAAAGGAAAGTCTGTGAAATAAAAGATAGGCAAGGCCAAGGCCAGCCAGTGCCCCAGAGGAGGCCATGGAAAGGAGCTAGGGTTTTCTTTAAACATATGTTAATTTTAGAACTTTTGTTTAAGTCTATGCTGATTTTGTACGAATAACTCATAGTGCCTAAGATAATTCAACTCTCTTAACTCTTCATGTAGTTCACATTAACAAAGTCCAAAATAAATGATGCAATATGAGGTCGTTGCTGATAAAAATCAAATGTAATCAACTTTATGCAAAGATTTCTGTGTCTCACAGAGAAAATTCTATGTAGAAGATAAAAACAAAAGTGATTGCTCCTTTTAACCGGTTAATCCACTGCTGTTTACATTTTAAATGAGATCTATAATGAACAAATCTTTATAGAATCTTTTTATATTATTTCAAAGTAAGTGAGAAAACAGCAATTTTTACTGTCGGTATATTGTGTCATCTTTAATTTTTTTTGCTGAATTACCTTTCCCTGGGCTCTGGGCTCAAGAGCAATGACTGCAGATATTAACAGCTCCCCTTCTGGAGTTCACCAATATGAGAGGTCTTTGATAAATGAAGAGTATGATAAAGAACATATTCACTGCATAAAATTTTAATCAAATCCATAGGGACTACATACACTGCTTATAAAAATTAGGTGGCACCCGTCATGGTCTTTCCAACATGGGATAAAGCTCTATATATATCATCTCTTTTAATCCTAAAAACTGTTATTCTGAAAGGAAATAGAGAGACAGAGGGGTTAAGCCATTTGAGCGAAATCGTACAAAAAGGCTGAGAATTGCTTGATCAACTCCTGTATGGTATGAGGGGATTGGATGACAATAACTCTGAGTGATCTTCTGGATTCAGTGCTCTGTTAAGCTCGATGGTTATGGAGTCCACTCTGGTCTTGTGTTGATTAGTGATGGGAGTATATTCTGAGAAATGCCTCATTGGGAAATTACATCTTTGTGCCAACAACACAGATTGTGCATACAAACACCTAGATGGTAAAGCCTGTGGCACAGCTAGGCTATGGGGTGCAGCCTGTCAGCATGTTAGGGTCCTGCAGACTATAGGCAACTGTAACACAATGGTAAGACTTTGCAGATCTGACGATACATAACCACACCTACGCATGGAAAAGGTACGGTAAAAATACGGGCTCAAACGTAGGAATGGTACATATGTCTAGGGCAGTGACCACAGATGAATCTTGCAGGCCTGGAAGTTGTCCAGGGTGAGTCAGCAAGTGAGTGGTGAGTGAATGTGAAGGCTTAGGACATGATTCTACACTACTGTAGACTGCATACGTTTAGGCTACGTTAAATTTATTTGTATAAAAAAGTAATTGCAGTACAACATTATGAGAGCTACAATGTCACTCGGTGATAATTGTTCAGCTCTGCTATAATCTAAGGGGACTGCTGGATGTGGCGTTCGTTGTTGACTGAGACATCTTGATGCAGCCCATGACTGTATTTCCCTATACACGCAGACTCTCCATTGAACGAATGTTACCAATAATCGAATTCCTGATTCTGTATTTTCAGGGACGTAACTGGCACAGGTGTCTGCTGATGTTATTTGGTGAAGAGAGGGAAAGCTAAAGATAGAAGGAAAGGCCGGGCGTGGTGGCTCACGCCTGTAATCCCCGCACTTTGGGAGGCCAAGGCAGGCGAATCACCAGGTCAGGAGATAGAGACCATCCTGGCTAACACAGTGAAACTCCGTCTCTACTAAAAATAAAAAAAAAAATTAGCCAGGCCTGGTGGCGGGAGCCTGTAGTCCCAGGTGCTCGGGAGGCTGAGGCAGGAGAATGGCGTGAACCCTGGAGGTGGAGCTTGCAGTGAGCCAAGATCGCGCCACTGCCCTCCAGCCTGGGCGTCAGAGCAAGACTCCATCTCAAACAAACAAAAAAAAAAGGTAGAAGGAAATAACGTGGTGTCTCTTTGTAGATAACACCAGCAGGAAATTTATTCTTACCCCCTTAGCAATAGGATAATAATGGTGTTGATTATTTGTCTTTCACATAAATACAGGCAAAATTTTCATCAGCTGTTTTTAGGTATATAATTTAACAACCAGAAAATTGGTATGTATAGTTAAGCATTACTTAGCTGGCAAATTTTGTATTGCAGAATCAATGTATGTTTCAAACAATTGTGTGTCTATTAAGTAGATCGGGCCCCTTCCATCCAGCCTTCTACTTGACTGAGATATTTTCTCATCTCATTTTACTGCTTTAAAGTATACCAGATCAAATGTTTTCCAAGATTAAGTAACATCATCCTTTCCTTCTTTCTCTATCCCAGGGCTTAACCTAGTGTCTGGTGCATAGTAAGAACTTATACAACAAATGTTTATTAGGTCCTGATATGGTGTTCAGCTATGTTCTGGTATGGGAACAAAAATATATAAATTTGAGATTATGGACTCAAGGAAAAAATATGTTTAAATGTGTAATTATAATATAGAGTGGTAAGTTCTATAGTAGGCGAAAAAAGAGACAAGACACGAATATTGAAGAAAGAATGCCTAATTTTGCCTGAGGGTCTTAACGTCAAGCTTTTTGGAGATGTCAGTTTATCTGGGTCATGAATGATAACTAGTAATGGGGCAGGTTGGTAGAAGAGGAGAATAGACCAAATAGAACATTTCCTAATGAGTTTATCCTTTTAGAAAATACTCATTCAATATCCATCCAGTTCCATAGATGATCCTAGGTTTTGCAAGAATCTTTTTCCTCTAAGAGCTTGTAGTCTCATCATAAGACATGGGCACATGAAAAATTTTGTTCAGCTGCTGGTACCGACCATCTGACATTGGCTTAAAAACCCATAGGCTTACTGGGCTGTCCTGAAAAGTGCAATCTAAAAGTTGGTATCTTCTGCTGCCATGGGTCCACCCGCTCAAGTTAGTCATAACCCTGGCAGCTGAAATTCTCTTTGTCTTTCACGTGTGGTCCCAAGAAGGCTGCTGCAACTCCAGTCATTGTTGATGCATCCATGGCATGGAGAAAGTGTAAAGAAGAGGCATAAATGTCAATGGTGTATGTCTGCCATTGCAGTCCCATCTAAAAGTGCTTTCATAATTCCTGCACAACCAATGAGGTATTGTTCACATTTCACCGGTTAACCCCACATAAAAGTCCATTCCGTTTTTAAGCTGGGTGTTACTTATGCAGACTCTATTTGGGTTCTATAACGAATGAAGATTTCTGAGAGTAGACATTGTGTAGATAAGTAGCAATTTCTGTCATGGGGTCAAATTCTAAGGAGCATTTTATGGTGTTTGAGGAAGCAGGACATAGCTCTGGCTTCTCAAAAGCCCTGAAAATGTATTAGAGTCTAACACAAGTTCTCATTCAGGTCCACTAGAGTTTATTTCTTCCCAGGTCTCAGTTTTTGTTTTGATCACTGGAAAAAGACAATACATAATTTCAGCATCTGTTGGACAGAAAAGCTAGCATGACATATTCTTCATTGTAGAGATACTGTGCTGCACGAATGTTGGAGTGTCCATGCCAGAGGAAAGATGGGCAGAAGGCTGAAGCCAGGAAGGGAAAGGACAATGTCTTTGCCTGTTTACCTTTGTCTTGTTTTAAGCTTTTCTATCCATGTCCCCACCGCAGCTTTCTATATATCCTGAAGGAACAGAACAAAACTGAAATTGTGTGTTTCAGTAGTTCTCTACCACCTGTACTGTTTACTTGTTCATCAATTTCAGTTTAATTTCTGGGAATGATCTTCTGTGCTTAAAGAGATTCAAGAAAACACAACTCATAAATACGTAAGTTCTCTATGCCTGTAATCAGCTCTCTTTTCTCCTTACCTCCATTGAACATCTTTCTTCCCCTCTACCCTCTTTCCCTCCCTCCCCATTCCCACATTATCCTCCCCTCCCCTCTTCGTCCACCCTCTCTCTCATCCTCCATCTCTTCTCCTCCATTTCTCTATCCCTCCATCACTCTCACAAACACACTGTCACAAACACAACTGTGACATCTCACCAGGACAAGGTACACATACATTTAACCATCCAAGGTCCTTGATTCCCACCAACCCCAGACCATTAAATGAGAAAAGTATCATCATTCAGCTGCTAGCATGTGATATCCAGACATGAACCTGTCTCATTTACTTTTGGGTTGGGATAGAGTAACCTGTGGGATACTGCCCTGATTTAATTTGTTAGAGATCATTTAGGCTATTTATTTTGATATAACCATCTTGTCCTTTGTCTTGTTATATGGGATTCTAGAGCACTGCATGTAGGGTAGGGGCCTAATTCCCTTTTGGGTCTTGTCCGTTATTGCTCAAAAGACAAGAGCTTTATAGGAGGGCATCAAACGTTTTAAATCAAACCTTCCAAACTCTTATATTATGTTTTATTAAATGTGGCATAATGCAAATATTATGACATGCTTGTAATACAGTACTTTTTAACATTTTTTTGAAAAGCCTTCCATATGCCCATGGGATTGGAGAGGTAAACAATATATTCTTAGCTGTTACGCGTTTTACTTTTTGTAAACTTGTTCACTTTCTATTCCTTTCTTCATTGGCGTTTTATACTATTATACTTTTCTCTTTTAAAAAAATGATTTATAGGTAGCCTTCAGAAATTTGGCAGAGAAAATGGGAGTACAACATCTCGCAAGCACCTGCAGATTACAGGCTTGAATTTGTGTCCAGTAGCTAAAAATATGCTTGTCATTAACTGTGATTTAGGAACTATCAGTGTCTAATCAATTCAGCTACTAACATTCAGGGAAAGATGTCATCTAAAGAAAAGAGCTCAGTCGTGATTAAGACCTCATTGTTTAAGAGGTGCTGTTTTCATCAGGGTAGCAGGAACATCCTGTAAATAGTGACAAAGTGTTGGCATATTCTAAAAAAAATTCAACCAGTACAATTAAGCCTTTCAACAGAGAGAAGTAATTTTTGAGTTACTGGCATATTTATACATATTTACAGTTTTTCTTTGCAAACTTTCTTTAGATTTGCTCAAGGAAGGGACTTGTGAAAAAGGAGTATTTGCTGAGACATAAAATTATAACTGATAATTAGAATAGTATCTAATACAGTGTGGAAGGAACTGCTGTACTATTTTGGTAGACCTATCAATTATAATCGTACATGAGTTTATTAAAATTAGCTTTCCATTCTAAACTTTTGAGCATTGACTTCATGTGGGATATACGTAGAATTCTAACAAGAGCCATTACAGCACTCAGAATACCAGGGGATGTGGCCCCAGATATGACCCATGTATTATGCATGTTCCCCAGGGTGAGGTGGCTACCATATTGGATCCTCAACCAGCTTCTCATCTTGGGGACACTATGCACAGAGTCACGTTAGGACACACGCATTCTCTCTTCGTAGCTTCCACAGCTATGGAAAATTCCACCAGGACTCCTAAGCTGAACTGGGCCGTTTATATCACTAGAGAGGCCTTTTGTTCTTATAGGTTGTCTTAGTACATTTGTGTTGCTGTAACAAAATGCTACAGACCGGGTACTTTGTAAGGTTCACAGTTCTAGAGGCTGAGAAGCCAAAAATTAAGTCACTGGTAGTTGGTCAGGGGCATTCTTGCTGAGTCATCACATGGCAGAAGGGCAAAAGGGGGTAGCCCACTCTGAGAACCCTCTTTATAGGGGCATTAATTTATGCATGGGTACAGAGCCCCTATGACCTAAACACTTCCCAGGAGATCTCAGCTTCTCTTTATAGGGGCATTAATTCATTCATAGGTGCAGAGCCCTCCACCTCCCAGGAACTCCCAGCTTCCAGCACTGCCTCATTGGGGATTTAGTTGCCAACTCAAGAATTCTGGGGATCAGGGGACACATTCAAACTACGGCATCATTTAGAAGAATTTCTAAACCGACACTGTGGTCTTCATTTCCCGAAGTCCCCCGTTCATACACATTGTTCTCCAATACTGAGCTACTTCTGCTGAGGCCAAGTCTTCCAGCTTTGTTTTGCCACAACAGCAGCAGGAGAAGAGAGCTCGGAGCCCTGAAGCCTAGAGCCATGTTCCACAGTGTGTTGAGCAGAAAAAACATTTCTTAACACCATTCTCTCAATACACAGCTTCAAGCTAAGATGGTTAGATCAGCTCCTCAGATCTCCCTCTGAGAGTGACAGCACACATCAGTGGAGGAGCTCTCTGTTTCGTTCTGCATTAAATGTTTAAACCTATTTACATCATGCATTGTCTCCGTGAGATTGATTACAGGATCCTTTTCCACTAACACTATTATTTTGCATTGCAAAAGTTGTGTTCTGTGGAATAGGCTACATGACACATCTATAGACTAAATACCGCTTTATTCCTTCCTCTTAGAAACAAGTGGCTTTGCCGGGTCATCTTCATCCTACCTTCCATGACTTTAGAAGTAAAAGACAAGATAATGAAAGAGAAATGTTTGCCCTTTTCTACATATGTTACCATAAACTCCTAACCTCCTAGTGACACTATCAGGCTTCAAGAACTCCACCATTCTCTTCATATGTTAAGATTATCTTTTCCCATGAAAGTTTGGTGTAACTGGGGAAGGGTTGAGAAGTCTGTAGTGGTAATCATGACTGGTAACAGCAAGGAAGATTAATTAGTACTAAATTCATTGAGTAGCATATGCCAGACACTGTTGTAAGTTCATTAAATACGTGGTCTTGTGTATGTGTGTGTTTTGAATTATGATATTAAAAGTGGCATGCTCTTATGCATCTTCATGTATTAAATAGGTATTCTCAATATGGTCTAAATGGAATTTTTTTTTTTTCCAACAGAAGATTCTTGAGTGCCTTCTGAGAGTTAGCCATTGTTTTTGGCTCTTGGGACACATCACTCACAAAATTAGGCAAAGATCTTTCAATTCAGAGGAGGAAAACTGACAGTAAACCATGCACTTAATAAGTATAATGTATTATCAGGTGATAGAGATCACCCAAAGAGAAGAGCACGATAAAAGTGTTGGTAGTGTCTAGGGCAGGATAGGAGGCTGATGGTGCGTGGTCCTTCATGGTGTAAAATGAAGTGGGCAGGAAAGGTCTTATTGAGAAGGTCATATTTGAACACAGATTTGAAGGAGGTGAGAGAGTTAGCCAAAGAGAAATAGAATGTGTCTATGGGAAAACCTAAAATCCTCCTCTTATAAGTTGACATATTAATGAAAAGTTCAAAAGTATTCATAAGTAAGGACTCACCTTTTTACTTTTAATTAGGATATTATGTGCAAGTGGATGGGCTCTCTTCTTTTATAAGCACCATGATAGGTTCTGCAGCAAGCTAGCATTTTCCAAGGGATGAGATGGTAAAAGCGTGCTTGGGTGGGAGAAACTTTCATACATTTGTTGATTAGTACATTAATTCAGATTGTTTGTACAAAGAATAATGGACTAGAAATCAAAACTTGAATGTTCCTGGACTAGACCTGCCACCTGTCTGCTATTGGAAATGGCATGGCATGTCATGTCATGAAATTTCCGGGGCTTCAAGTTTCAAAGCAATTTTTTTTCTAACTATGAAATGACCCATTTGTTTAAAAAAAAAACTGGAAATATACACAAAAATAATGTCCAGAAGAAAGTTACTTAACAATTTCCATCTAATAAATGATCATAAATAACTTCTCCAAGTCAAAAATCTATATACAATTATGGAGAGCCAATTGAAAGGTTGAAGCAATGTCCAAAATAAGACAAAAAATTATTTATGAATATTCGATTAATATAGCTATATCACATTAATATCTGGGTGAAAATTTCTCCCTCAAGAAAAATCTGTACATTGTATTTGTATAATGATGTGATAGAATTTATTAATAATGTCACAAAGTGAACTTATGCACTTGCTTTGCTCCCACAGTACTTTTTTCAGATTCTATGTTAAACTTGTAGGCTTCCAAATCAGGAGTTGATGACATATTTTCAAAAGGGCCTTATAGTACGTGTGCCAACATAAAAATGTAGAAGATCATATATTACAAAATTAATTTCACATGTTGAATGGTGATAACTTACTTAAAATCTGCCTCTGCTCTACTCCTTATAATTATGTAATACTGGGCCATTTAACAAGAATGCTATTATTATGCGGAATTCTTAAAAGCCTTTGATTCTTTGGGTACTAATAGGAAAAAGTAAATTTCTACCCCGAAAGAAAACATTAGCATGCATAAATATTGAGGTAAAAAGCATTTTCATGAGGCTGCTCATCAGTGTCTGAGTGACACAGCAGGACTACTGCAAGCTGGAGATGCAGCCAATTCTACAACTGACTCTACCCTACTCATAAGAGACGTCCACAGCTGGCAGCACTCTATGTGGTATGACAGGGCAATGTGGTAGAGAGAACAGTTGACCACCAATTGGTTGTCTAAGTGATTTTGTCTATGGTCATTGTACTCAGTAGTTACTTGAGGGTTCCTTTCTCACTGTTCCAGTAATTGTTCTAGAGAAATGCTGTGCAAACTGTGTTATAGAGCATAAAAAAGATGTGGAACAGAAAGCAATATTGATGATTGTGTGATTTACTTTCCTTTTATTGGGGTTTTCTTCACTGTACTGTACAACCCATGGGGCAGCCCTTGGATGTTGTCTTCACTTCATATTTTAAGGTTTTGAATCATATTTAGCACGTAATTGGCACTCAATGTTTTATAAATAATACATTAAATTTCTACTTTATCTAAAGTGCTTCCATACTTTTCAGTAATATCTACATTCTGTCATAAAGATTCTTTGAAGAAACATGTGTGCACTGAAAAGTGTTTAAAAAGTCACTTTGTAGATTATTTTAAATGAGTGTCCAGCTCTAAATTCTGTGAACACTTATTTACAAGTCAAATGTCCTATCCTACATTTCCTTTACATTTCAAATTTCTTAAATAATCTTCTTGACCCTATTTTATTTAAAAAAATAAAATCATTTATATCAATGATAAAATCAATGAAAAATTAAGGAAAAATATGATTTTTTTTCATTGATAACATTTTCTGTCTTCACATTTACCTTTTTGTGAGAAAACAGCCCTCGTCTAATAGCTTGGTCTTTTTAAATACATATTAGTAAATTTTTTAACATTTGATGATAAAATCCCGGTTAATTTGCTTTAATGCATCAGTTATTATTCCCCCCACCTTAAAAAATGAGTTAAATTGTTTTTTGTTTCTTTTGCTTGCCTCAGTATTTGCAGAAATTTGTTTCTGCTGCACAAACGTAGACCAGTCATGTCAAATTCTACAGGACGATTGCAAATAATTATTTTAAAGAAAACCCTCATGAAACATCTTAAGTAAAACATGGTAATTTTCACAAGGGTCTTACCATTTTCTTTAAAAACTCTTATCTCTGTAATAAGACCAATTCCATAATGAAGGCACGATGCAAAAGAAAATGGAGTGCCCTTTGTCCACAATTATTAAGAACTTCTCAACAGCAGCTGCAGAATATTTTATCAAGAACTACTCTTCTAAGGACTGACCATGTCCTTTGCACAGGGACGTGGATGGAGCTGGAGGCCATTATCCTAAGCAAACACAGGAACAGAAAATCAAGTATCACAAGTTCTCATCTGTGAGATCTAAATGATGAGAACTCATGAACACATAGGGGGAACAACACACACTGGGGCCTTTTGGAGGATGGAAGATTGGAAGAGAGAGGGGATCAGGAAAAATAACTAATGGGTACTAGGCTTAATACCTGGGTGATGAAATAATCTGTAGAATAAACTCACATGACATAAGTTTACTTAAGTAACAAACCTGCACTTCTACCACCAAACTTAAAAGTTAAAAAAAAAAAAAAAAAAAGAGGTAGGTTGCATGTTCATGAGATTATTCTTGTCCATGGCCCTGATAGATTGTATTGTTTAGAAGGAAAATTCATTTTAATGAGTTGAGAAAACGCCTGAGCTAAAGTACCAAGTAGGAAAAATATACCCTGTGAGATGTCCTATGTTCAAAGATTATGTGATTATGTAATTATGTGATTGTGCACACTTGTTAATAATTTTTTGCCTAATTTTGTTAAGAAAAGAGGAAATATGTGGCCGGGCGCGGTGGCTCACGCCTGTAATCACAGCACTTTGGGAGGCCGGGGTGGGCAGATCGTGAGGTCAGGAGATCGAGACCATCCTGACTAACATGGTGAAACCCCATCTCTACTAAAAATACAAAAAATTAGCTGGGCCTGGTGGCGGGTGCCTGTAGTCCCAGCTACTCGGGAGGCTGAGGCAGGAGAATGGAGTGAACCCGGGAGGCGGAGCTTGCAGTGAGCAGAGATCGCGCCACTGCACTCCAGTATGGGCGACAGAGAGACTCTGTCTCAAAAAAAAAAAAAAAAAGAAAGAAAAGAAAATAGGAAATATGAAAACAGAATTGGGTGATAGGGCCTGACTTAGTCACCAAGAAGTATGTATCTTAGAGCACTTGAAAAAATTACCTCACGTAGGATAACTGAAATTGTCATTCATACGGGGTAGGTTGGTTATCTGAATTCAAGATTTCTTTGGTTTGATTATGACAGATTGTTGACCAGAGGAACCTGTTGACCAGCTTATCAATTGTGAGCTCATATTCCCTCTACACATCCCACATTTAGCATCACAACATGGAGAGACCATGGATTGGGAAACGTCCAACCTTAGGCTCTTCGTGAAGAGTTTTTGTTTGCTGACTTGGGTGTCTGGTGATTGTATTGAGCATCACCTAACCTGCCTCCTCTTCCCTTCCCATTGTCAGTGTGGATCAGGCTATCAGAAAAGGCAGGCTGGGTACCTGCAATCTCTCCCCCTCCCCCAAACCTCTGCAGGCTCACAAGCCCACGTACATACTTTTATAAAGTGTTTGTTGTGTTAACATATGTAGAGTTATATAATTCATTTAATAATGCAGGTGCTTGATTTCATCCAATTTAGAGTTCAGAAAACCAGTGTTAAGTAACTTGTTTGACAGCATGCCACTAATAAGATGTGGAATGAGATTCTGAACCCAGGCATTTCCATGGAACATTCTGTGTGAAGTGAATATTGGAAATATTGAGGGTGATTATTCATTCCAGACAGGTTGGCAAAATAGCTATAATACACATTTTCTAATGAATGGTGATTTTATAGTTTAAATGTGCATGTGATTCTTTTTGATGTTTATCGATTTACTTCCACTCCAGGCTTTTGGTTATTTTAAAGTTTATATGTTGTCAAGCAATGGTGATGACAAATGGGAAGATTTAATTGTTGTTATCTCCATTATATCCATCAGGAGTTTAATATCCCTGGGGGATCTTCTTACAATGACACCAGAAGGAGGTCAGAACATATACATACATATATATACATATTTTTATAGATATATATAAAATATCCCTTCTCTTTTTCTTTAAGTAGCAAAATTCTTCACTTTAAAAAAAATTCCATTGAGGTAACTGAGTTTTCTGGAAATAGAGAAATGACATGTGAAAATAAAGAAAACAATTGAAATTCGTCATGTAATGACTTGGATTAGTTTTGAAGAAATTTGTCATGTTCAGTGCACTATTTTCCTGGGAGAGAGATCTACAATAGTTGATATTTATGCAGTATTTTCCCATTAAACCTGAAAAGAAAAAGAAAACTTAATTTGACTTGGTAACACTCTTCCAACTATTTTTAGATTATGCAAAATCATACGTTTATAACTTTGGCTTTTTAAAAACTTATTTGACAAAAATGTAAAGGCCTGCTTTTCTACTAGTTTTATGAAGATCTATTAACATAAAAACGTCCCTTTCTAGGTCCTTTTTCCTATTAAAATCCTAGTTCTTGGAGCTCCAGGCAAAGTTTCAGGCCTGGAGACAAGACTGCACAGTGTTCCCCGAAGACCCAGGGGCCTCCTCTCAGTGCCCTTGTTCTCTGTGGAGCGTTTCAAGGCTAGTTGTTACTGTTGTTGCTGCTTGGTCTAGCTCAGCTGAGCCTAAATGGTTCTGCCAGAAACTTGCAGAGCTGCCTATAGCACAAATCCACTTGCGCTACGCAAAACTCATCCGCACAGCACCCAGTAGTCATCTTCAGATGCACGGAGCTGTCCACAACAGGACTACCTGCACTTTAACATAAAAACAAAGAGCCTGCAGCCAGATTAAAATGCAGCTTCCGACTCCATGGCAGGGACTGAAATTCTGCCACTGTAACACGTTCCCACCTGCTACTGATGATGGTAGTCAGAGGAAGTCGCTTTGGGAAGCAAACTCTCTGCTCATGTAATGTCTTTATGGGAGAAAACAGGAACCACAAATCAAGGCAGTAACACAATCTGTACTCTCTTATCCATCTTTGCTTTGTTGTAAAGATGACCTTGTCATGATTTGCTTTTCTTTCTTTCCTTATTGAATACTAAATAGAATGATGACACGGCAAGGTGGGTGTTCTTGTTTGTGAACTCAGATTATGGATGCACCGTATCATGAGATGGAAATTTAATCAAAAATTAAGTTGCAATATCACACATGTGTTTTAAGAAACTGTAATAATTTTCTTTGTTTTCTGTGGTTAAGGAAATAGCCATGGAGACATTTCTCCATGGATAACTTATTTACACATATGCTTGTTTAGGGGTAATTTCCCCCTTTATTTTCTCTGGTTACAAACATAAGCCTGCTGTTTAAAATTAGAAAGTTTCTGTTTTGAATAGACATACTGGCTAGAAGCCGAATCTGGGAAGAGTGTCAGTTACAGGGGAACAAGGAGCAAAGTGGTCAGTAGAAGATGTGTAATTCTCTCCAAGTCAAGCTGTTTTGTGGGCCCCTCTGGGCATTGCATAGGTTTTTGAAGCTTTAGTACAGCAATTTCAGATTTTGCCAAGAGCCTTTCCCATGAAATTCAGACCTAGTTCCTGAGACCAGGTAAGAAAATAACCGAGCTGGTGATCTCCACTTTCCCGAGTCTCCTAATAGCCAATCGCTCTGCCGTGTCCTCCTCGGCACAGAGCAGAGGCCTCCATGCAAGCACTCTCCCTCCTGTCCTTTTTCCAACTGCTCAGTTTGTCTGAGTTTCCACAGGGAACATGTTCTGGGTTCTAAGACCTCATGACAAGAAAGAAAAAAATTACCCCTGACCCGTGTACTCACGTAAAACCTCTGCCGTTCTCGTCTCTTTGTTTCCTTTGCATTTTAACAAGTTAGTGCCTTCGCTATGTATAAAATTTTAAATTTTGACTTTTCATGCAATTTTACATACTCTTCTTTTTTAATGGGTCAGAAAAACCTTTTAGAACATAGATTTTAATGACTTTAATATTTCATCCTGATGCTTTACTGTCATTTACCTAGTCACTTCACTAATAGTCACATGTCATTGGTGAATGAAGGTTTCCTTTAACCTTATAAATGAACAAATTACCATCTTTGCATCCGGGGATGTTGAGATTGCCCTCTGCAGGACAGCCACTCACCTGGGCAGAGTGGGCTCCCCTCACCGCAGAGCGAGTCCTGGGTGGGGGTCTGTGAACCTGGAAGGAGGGAATCTATTTCCAAACACACAAAGATGTCTTGTGAACTAGCAGTAGTCTGGTTTATTTGTATGTATCTTCACTAACATTTCTGAGTCTTTTCAAGACAACTTATTAGAAGGGGAAAGACTAGTTAAGAACATTTTTAAGATACTTAATAAATATGAAAAATATTGAGAGTAATGGGAAAATTGTTCTCCAGAAATCTCTACTAATCTATGCTTACAACAATAGCCCTATTATAGCTTGAAGTATTATGATACATTTTATCCTTTTCTCATTTGCTGGGTGGGGGAAGTGTTTTCTTTTCAAATTTACAGCTCTTTGATTACTAGGGAGGTTGCAAATTTTCAGGTTTACTAATCAGTTGTAATTTTACTACTATGAATTTTCCAGTCTGCCCTTCACTGTAAAGCATTCACATATGATGATGTTTATAAAGATTGGCAATTTTCTTATCTAATTTCTCCAAAAAATCACAATTCTTTTATTTAAAGTTTTTAATATACGATTCTGGAAGGATATCTCATTTGGTGGATATATGCTAAGAAAGACGTATATAATTCTTAGAGTATTCTGAGAAGACATGATGGTGCAAAAATTCTGCCTGGTGATACAGGTTAATTTACGCTTTTTCATTTCACAAAGATAAAAGGCATTAAAACAAGGGGCAAATGAATTGGTCTCATTTACTTTAAAGCACTGTTGGCATTTTAATCCCTTTGACAACTTATACTGTATCTAGTCAATTGGTAGGACAGTATGAAATAGCTTCATGATGACGTCTTTATGCCTTGCATTCTGTCTCCAACTTTCTCTTTGTTTTGCACTTAAAAATCACCCCAAATCCCATTTCTTATCTGGATGGAAGAGATATCATTTTTAATGATTTTGTTCATTGAATTATTTCTCCTCCACATAGAAATCCTCTAAAGTTGTGTTCCTGGTATTTAGGGTCAGCTCTGTGCATCTGTTGTGCTAAGCATGGACATAGAGGGGTGCACTAGAGACCCTGCCCTCCTGGGGGCACAGACATAACGTGACTGCATGAAGCGACCTCTGCAGATGGGGATGTAGTGACTGAGATAATAAAGTGCTATGAGGAAGTGTAACATGGGGCTACCAACTACTTAAGATAAGTAGGAAGAGTTTCCCTGAGGACTCGAAGGTGAGAACTGAAGGAAAAATAGGCAAAGGCATGAGAGAAGTTCCACGGGGTGACAACAGGTAAAGGTAATGAATTGTGGTGAGATTATTTACGGCCCTGTTGTCTATATGAAGGGTGTCAAATTCTATTTTAGTGTACTAAAAGTCGTGGATTGTGTTTGAATAGGGAGTTCATGATCAGGATTTCATTTGTTGAAGAAGACAGGCTGTAGGGCCAACAGTGAAGCTAGGGTTCATTGAAACACAAGTTAAGAGAATGTCTTTGTAGAGGAGAGATAATTCAATGATCAAATTCATAGGGGTAGCTTGATTAAAAGACTAAGAAATAACACAAGTCAATTAGATGGGTTTTCACTGAGACATTGGCTGGAAAGAATTGAACAGACTTAAAGGGTATTTAGAAGGCATAATTGCCAGAAGTTGGTAATGGAAAAATAATTTTAAACTATTTTCTTTACAGTACCATACTCTTGAATGAATACATTACTCAATGTTTCGAAAAATGCTATCCCATGCTACGGCCTCACAAACACACCAAATAAAAAAAAAGATAGTATGGATATTTTTTGGCCGTCATTTTTATTATAAGAAAAAATTAAATACAAAGGGCACAGAAAAAAGGAAGGGCATCATTGGCATGAACTGCATTTTTAAAATTGTGGTACATTTACATTAGGGGATGGGAGCTGGGAATGTACAAAGGGACTACTTGTTGAAAGGCACTGAGAATGAGATTGGATAGCCATCCTCAGTGTGAAAGGAGTTCATTTTGAGCTAAAAGATAAAATAAAAAGGCAGGAGGCAGAGGCTTCTAAGAGGACACTACACAATCAAGTTAGTTTCCAGATTCTTGCTGCAGGCTTTGTGTCATTTCATCTTATTTTAGATTGTTATCTGAGATGTGGAATAAGTTCACAAGTGAATCTTGACGTCTACAGGGATCAGAGCAGGCAAAGGTGCTCAAGTTTGATGCCTGCAAAATGGGGAATAGCCAGAATGCAGGAGCTTCGTTTTTAGCAAAGATGCAGCAATACCAAAAGTTTAACTTGTCCAAGATGCTAAGGGTGAAAGCAATTGGAGGTTTCCCAGTGAAAAAGCTGCGAGCTCCTCATGAAACAGGGTGGCATAAGCTACGCTCTCTGGCAAGTTTTCAAAATCACAATTAAGGGAACCTCAGTGGCCTTGTTTATTTAGAAATCTGGATTTAGATAATATTTATTTTAGTTTTAGAGAGAAAAATAAGAATCAACATTTGGCTTACTATTTAAATAAGATGCTTTATTTAAAGCTTAATTGAATAATAAAAATGCTTGATTTTCTTGTCAAGAAATAACTATGACTTCTTGAAAACATAGAGCACAGTGTATTTTAAGAAATCACTGGTAAAAGAGGTTTGGATTTAAAAGTGCATTATTTTTTGTTATGACTTACTAATTCAACTCTATTTTACTTATGCCAGCTGTTAATACTGCAAAGGATAAGGATATTTTGTTTTTCAGTATATTCCAAAACAGTGTAGACACATTCAGGCAGAAATTGTGTAAATATCTTGAACTTTTCTGTGAGTACGGGACTAATGTGGAAGGTACACCATTGTCATCATTAAGAAACCACCACCCTCCTTTCCACAATAAATCAACCAGTTTTCCCAAAACAACATAATGCAATGCTCTGCCTCCCAACAAAATGCAATGCTGTGCCACCCAACATAATGCAATGCTTTGCCTCCCAGCATAATGCAATGCACTGCCTCCCACCATAATCCAATGCTCTGCCTCCCAACATAATGCAATGCTCTGTGACCCAACATAATGCAATGCTTTGCCTCCCAACATAACACAATGCTCTGCCTCCGAACATAACGCAATGCTCTGCCACCCAACATAATGCAATGCTCTGCCACCCAGCATAATGAAATGCTGTGCCTTCCAGCATAATGCAATGCTCTGCCTCCCAGCATAAGGCAATGCTCTGCCTCCCAGCATAATGCAATGCTCTGTGACCCAACATAGTGCAGTGCTCTGCCTCCCAATATAATGCAGTGCTCTGCCACCCAACATAATGCAGTGCTCTGCCACCCGACATAATGCAATGCTCTGCGTCCCACCATAATGCAATGCTCTGCCTTCCAACATAATGCAATGATCTGCGACCCCAAGCGTGGCTGCAAGAATTTGGGTTCTCTAGGTGGAAATGCTTTCTGAGGCAGGCAGGTAGCGAGGGGATTTACTGGAGGGTTATGGGGTTGCACTTAGCATGCTGCAATGGCTTTGGTAGCACCAGAACCAGCTCTGAGGACCAGGCTGGGGTGGGGCAGCTGAGCTGAGGGTGCTACATCTCTTCTCGCACTGATGGCTCCAGGACCCAGCCTCCAGGAGAAAGAGGAGTTAAGATGAATCACAGTTAGATCCCAACCATGGCCAAATGAGAAAACAGCTTCATTGGCAGCTCCACCAAAGGCGAAGGGCAGAGGAATCTTCTCCTAAGATGCCATTGGTGTTGCCCATACAGAAAGAAGAAATTGATGCAACAGAGTACATCCAACCTCAGCATCCAATGTAATGGAATTCTGAGTTTGGCAGGATGTGAAATCTGAGACTCAACTGTATCTCTAATGCAAGAAGATAATTCATTCAGGTCTGGTGGAGAATGTAATGTTTTTAATCGGGGAATAGTTTCTTTTAACCCACACATAATCTCCCTTAAGAAATTACTATGTGACATAAGTTTAAACATTTGAAGTTATTTTTGCTCAGGGATGTGTGATACTTCAGCAAAACCAGATTTTCAAACCTAATCCTGTAGCCATAGTGATGGGAGGCAGGAAAATGGGACTCTGAGCTGTCTAGTTTCTGCAGGAGAACAGGGTAGAAAATCATATGTAGAACTAATAATAAATGTAACCTAGAAACTCAAGAATGCGTTTGCCATTTGCTACCGATTTTTAAAAATTTACTTATTAGTATGACTGACTGTGGGCCAAAGCATTTACATAAGTTATTGCCTAAGTCTTCTTTACCCAACTGGGAATATAATGTGAATGAAAACTTCAATTGGAAGCAAGAGAAGGATACTATTGACCTGCCCCAAACAGCTAACATGTATTGAGGGCCAAGGATAGTCCAGGCTCATTGGCTTCATGACACAGGAATGACCTCATTGGTTTCATTCTTCCTATTTTATAAGTGAGAAGACTGAATTCCTTTATAGTTAAGTAATGTGGACACATTGTCTAACTAATCGCCAGCAGAATCAACCTCAAACCTGTCTGACCATGGGGCCTGTGCCTCTAGTCACCTCCTAATGTGCATCTTTAACCTACTGCATTGTGCGCCCACCTTTGTCCATAAGGGAATCGCAGTACTGATTTGTGACTCTAGGGTACACCATGTGTGCTCATGGTGGAGTTAGCAAATGTGCTTTCAGCTACCCCACTCCTCGCTGGGAGCTAGAGGACTACCCTCTAGCACATGCTGGGAAGGACAAAGCTGAGGAGGAGGAATCACATTCATTCATGTCTCTAGTTCATGGTGAAAGAATCACAGGGCTTGGCACATAGAAGACCCTCAGCCCATTTTATAGGATGTGAGTGTGTTAGTATCGATGCACTTGGTATTCCCAGATGTCCTTTGGGGTTTCAGGACTAGGCTTACCAGACATTTTTAGGCCAGGGGCAAACTTGACTGAAAAAATCGTGTCTCAATCTTAAAACCTTTACAATCTCTTGAGGCCTCCTAGGGTAGAAAAATTAAGCAACATGTTGGAAAAGATAAGCACAAGATGTGGTTTGTCCAGCCCAGTAAGCCTGTGCATGCCTCTGTCACCCTAAGCCAACGCAGCAGACAGCCCCTGGAGAGTCTACTTCTCCGCCAGTGTGAGGAAAGCTTCACATTTTATTATTTAGGTAGATTTTTATTTAAGGAACATAAGGCACTGTCCAGACAAAAATAATACCACGTAAAGCTTCCCTTTTTAAAAATTATTTTTGGGCCAGGTGTTGTGGCCCATGTCTATAATCTCAGCACTTTGGGAGGCTGAGGAAGAAGGATCACTTGAGCCCAAGAATTTGAGACTAGCCTAGTCAACATAGCAAAACCCCATGTCTACAAAAAGTAAAATTAGCTGGGCATGGTGGTGCACACCTCTAGTCTCAGCTATGAGAAAGGCTGAGGCGGGAGGTTGAGGCTGCGGTGAGTTGTGATGACATTATTGCACTCCAGCTTGGTCGACAGAGCAAGAGTCCAAGTCAAAAAAAAATAGTATTGACTGCAGTATAGCATCATGTTCAAGAGTGAAGACCATTTAGCCATATTACCATATTTCTCCCTTCAAAGCTCTTACCGTTTAGGGTACACATACTTAATATTCACAACAAACTGCCTGGGTGTGTATAAGTATCTCATTTTATCTAAATGGAAATTGAGTCTCAGAGATAATGTTTTCTGTTGAAGTATTAGTTTATTCACTGTTTAAGGAGTTAACATTCCCTCTCAATATTTGTTTCTTAATATAAATGCCCTCACTCTGAATTTCTTCAGGACCAAAGGGCAGGTTATCTACCTGGGAAATAATTAAACAATCGATTTGCAAAGTTGGTGCAGATACAGAAAGAGAAGGGAGCTTGATGAGTTTCAATCAATAAGAATTTCTTCAGGGCTTTCGTGAAGAGTAGCTAGTTCTTGATGGAGGATAGTGAAGAATAAAATTGTGGGCCTAATCATGAGGAGGTTTTAATCTCTCCATGGCAACACACATATCCATGAAGCAATGGAGCACGATTTAAGGTCTTGTATGTGTGAGGAAATAGTGGGTCCTCAGTGTAACTGCTTTATGAGGAAATAGAACTTGAACTTGTTTCTGATTACAGTTTTAGCTGAGAGGCCTGGAATTTGAATTTATACCATTGCCTGGCCTGTCACTGATGCTTCTCTTCCATTTTATTCAGTGACGTATATATTTGGAAAGCAACATAGACTTTATAATTTGGGCTAATATTTAGTAATTGCCCACCTTGTAAAATGTATTGAGATAAGCCATTTTAATCTAGCAGTCTTCGAAGGCACAGTGATTGTTGCCATTTTACAGATAAAAGAATCAAAGCTTGAAGAGTTTAAATAAGCATGCAATTCATTAATTTCACACTGATTTTGGCTGAATTCTTTTAAGAGGTAGTTTTAGACCGTAAGCTTAAATTTGTCAGCTCATTTAGTATTGAAAACTTTCTATCACGTTGAATTTTTATAAGTCACATGAACTCTCGCTAACTTTTTTGAGCAAATCATCTCGGATCCCTACTCTGGCGCATGAATACAGCCAGTTCTGTTTTGTTGTTAAATGTCACAGTGTTACCTGGGCTGTAGGAGAAAAATTCTTGACTGGCTAGAGTGGGTGCTTCGTCTCATCTTCACCCCTTTCTCCAAGGGGGGATGAAACCTTGGTTTGTCTGACTCATGCGCAAACTACTATACTATACTCTTTCCTGCATTCTAATTTCTGTGAGAATTCCTATCAGTGTGCCAGTTACAGATAAAGCCCCTCAGGCAGGTAGGTGATGAGATGGATTATAGATTTATGAATTCCAGCGCACGTACATCAGGTGTTGACCGTGGTGTTTCAGTTCCTGATGGGAGAGCTTACTGATAAAACACGGTGTTTTTATCCCACCGTTTGAGGCCATGTGCTGGGTCTACAGGAAACCTGGAAAAAATGAAATTAAAAAAAAAAGAAAACAATATCCATTAACCTCTTTGCTTACAGTCATTATCACGAATCAGTTGCTAGGTAGCTTTGCATTTTGGCAACTAGGTTAATTTCACTGTACACACAAATGGTTTGTTGGCTGAAGGTGCGGCTGAGCTTCGGGTCTGTCAGGCGATTCCACCATTCCTCAGTTAGAATCAAAGGATAGCAGGATGTCTCTCCTCTGAGTGTTCTCAAGTTACAAAAACAAATTGTTTAAAATCAAAAAAGAAAAAGACCAGGGGTCCACGTGGGGGGTCACATTTTTTCCTTATTACGCCTGCGTGTGAGAACTTACATATCACAAGAATAAATAAAATGTGTCAGGAAAACATGGCAACAGCCTGACCCATTTTAAAATGGCCGATGCATTTCAGTTCCATAGTAAGTTGAGCAGGCCAGTGCCATGTGATTCCTGCAAGAAAAGACTAGATGGAATTCTTAATAAAAGCACAAGAAAATATTCTCACCACTTTTAGTAGATTCATGTATGTACCATTACTTAGAAGATTTGTTTAAAAAAGCAAGCGAATTAGGTTTCCAAATCACACTTAGCAGGTGCATGTGGACGTAGCATACTAGATAGGCTTTAGGGCATTAGATGTGCTAAGTACCCTGAGTTAAAAAAAAAAAAAAAATCATGTCTTTTGAGAAATGTGTATGAATGGCTATATAAATTGTAAAGTTTCTTTTTTTTCCAGTGCATTTTTTATGTGAGTTTTATCATGTAGCCTATGAAATCTAACAAAAATGAAGTTGTTCATTTTCTTTTTTGCACCCTTGGTCCATCCTTGAGTTTGGACAGGAGAGAGATGCCTCTGAAAGATGACTCACATGCACTGTGGGTGGAGATGGAGGAAGTCTTTGTTCTAGGATTAAAGCAAGATATTTTTTCTATTCTTGAAGTCCCCTGGAGAGGGACTCTTATGGACGGAATGTGTCCCCTTAAATTCATATGTTGAAGACTTAACTCCCACCAATATGATGGTATTTAGAGCTTTTGGGATAAAATTGAGATTACATGAGGTCATGAACACCCCACCCTTAAAATCAAGATCAGCACATCAGTTAGAATAGACAACACAGAGCTCCATTCCTGTTTTTGGTTCGCACACTGAGGAAGAACTACGTGGGGACAGAGCAGGAAGGCACCCACAGTGCAGAGACTGTTCTTACCTCTCCGACCACCAGTTTGTAATGATTATCTGTGTGCAAGTTAGCCCAGATCTTTTGTTCTGGGAGCAGCCACAACTCCAGTTTTCAGCAGCAGCAACAACACTGTGTGGCCATATACCACACCATTCATTCATTAACAAGCATTTATTTAGCACCTGCCATCTATTCATCAGGTCCAATCTTCCATGTCCTAGAATAAAATGGTGAATAAAGTGTAAATATAAATTAAATATCAATTAAAAAAGCAGCGCAGAACTGTACTAAAGGAACGGCCAAAAGATGGGACAGGAAGATTTAGAAGTGGTATCTAGTGTAGACTGCTGAGTTCAGACCTCAAGGATAAGCAGATCTCAGATGGCTGCACAGATAAATGGACGTCTTGGTAGCAAAGATAGTTTCCATGGAAGAGCAGAGTGAGGTGGTTCAGGAATGCCGGTGGCTGCAACGCATCTTCCAGTTCTGCAGAGAGGCCACTTCAGGAGCCTCGCGCCATTTCTAAACTTGTGCCTGCGATCCCCAGCTCTATGGATGGGTCCCATGGATCACTCCCCGTAAGTTTTGTTCATTCACAACCTCCTGCTTTAGTCTGGTGGCAGCCTTGGCTTACTGATGTCTTTTCTACTCATCTTTCTTGGTCTAAGTGAAGAGTTAACTCCTGGGAATCTATGTTCAGTCCTGTGAAGAATAATCTTCCATTTCATTTAACTCCTGTAGCACTTGATGTACTTGTGTAGGTTAGTACTTAGGCAGGGATTAATGGTTGACTTATCTGTTTCACTGGCTGATGGTAGACTCTTAACTAGATGCCAGAACCTCTCAGGCACAGGGGTCACATCTTCCTCACCCTGGGTGCTCAGAAACTCAAATGTAATAGATACACAGTGGTTTGAATTGCTTCTGCTTAAGACAAAATTGTTAGTAGACAAAGTTTATATGTGACCTCTCCCTTCCAGCCTCCTCCTGAATGTTTCCCCCCAGTTTTACCTTAACCTCTCCATGCATTAGTCTCACCTCATTAAGGCGTTTTAGGGTGACATGGGTGCATGCAAGTACTGGATACGGCTTCCACTTGAAATTCCCAGGAATGGATTCTTTATATATGGCCAAATAATAATTAACCAACTCAAATGAAATTTCATGGAACATCCTAAAGATACTCTGCTGCGTCTCAGATATTATTTGTGCATTTCAACAGAGATCTTATATCTTTATTTTATTAATATCTTAGTCTGTTCTGGCTGCTGTACCAAAATTCCATGCATTGGATAGCTTATAAACAACAGAAATTTGCTTCTCACAGATCTGGAGCATCTGGGCAGTCCAAGATCAAGGTGTGCTGGTCGGGGGTCATTTCCTGGTTCATAGACAGGGCCTTCTCCCTGGTTCCTCAGACACTGGAAGGTGTGAGAGAGCTCTCTGGGGCCTCTTTTATAAGGGCGCTAATCCCATTCATGAAATCTGCTTCTTCCTAATCAAATCATTTCCAAAGATCCCACCTCCAAATACCATCACATTTGGGATCAGGATTTCAACGCATGAATTTGGTGGAAAATGCATTCAGAACATAGTACGTAGTCACTGAGAAAAGCTAATGTGGATACTTTTAATATGTCAAAAAGATCCTGAAGAGAGGCATTTAACACTGAAATTTGAGATGTGGCTTAAGGAGATTGGGCACTTCTATGTACAAATAAGCTGATCTTCCCTGTCACAACAGTGTTAACTTCAAAAAGAAAAAAAAAATTGGGGAAAATGATATGTTTTCAATATGAATGTTGTTGCTTCTATTAAAATGCATGTCATTGTTCTTGAAGCTGGAGTGTTTAGATAAGTGATAGCATTTTCCAACTGTGCAGTTCAGTGCCAGTCCACAGAACAATGAGCTTTAATAAACCTAGAGCGACATATCCTTGTGGTTTCGATCTGCAGGTGCATCTAGACATCACACCATGTCTATCCCCTTCCTGTTTCCTCCTTTTCTTATGAATAACCAAATTATGCTTGACTACAGAAAACTTTTTGGAACAAAGAATTCTTGTGAACTTCAATATCCTTTTCCTCCTTTTACACTTATTCAAGATTCTTCCCCCTAAAATAAATAAATAAATAAATTAATTAATTAATTAATGTTTTTCTTTTAGATTTCGAGGCACCCGACATTAAATTCATTTCCAAACTCCAATTACGGTTTTAACTGGATAGTACTGAGTTAAGGCAATCTTATGGGTGTTAAATCATGCTTGACATAACAGTTTTATAAAACGTCTTCTTCAGTTTAGGTGAGAGTTTTAGGTAAGAAAGTTAGATTTAGTGATGAAATACCCTTCATCTAATTTCCAGCAAGACATGACACTGTGGTTACGATCACAAGAGTCATTCAGATTTTCCATTTTTGAATGGAGAAAAGCCAAGTCAATTATTCTTCCTAGATAGTGTATAATTTAAAGGACAAGTGTGGCTGGGAGCAGTTGCTCATGCCTGTAATCCCAGCACTTTGGGAGCCTGAGGTGGGCAGATCACCTGAGGTCAGGAGTTCAAGACCAACCTGGCCAACATGAGGAAACCCTGTCTCTAGTAAGAATACAAAAATTAGTCGGGCATGATGGCGGGCGCCTGTAATCCCAGGTACTAGGGAGGCTGAGACAGGAGAATTACTTGAACCCGGCAGACAGAGGTTGCAGTGAGCCAAGATCACGCCACTGCACTACAGCCTGGTGACAGAGCGGGACTCTGTCTTAAAAATAGATAAATAAATAAAGGACAAGTGTTTCTCAATACAATTGGATTTTGAGGTTCAGAAAAGAAAACGAATAGTAAAGTGCAAATCTTGAAAGTATCAGAAGCATGAATGTGATCAAGTACTAGAATAATTGCTACTCCTCTTCTTCCAACACCTTATAGCATCAGGCCGACATACTGTTTCATACTAACATCCTATGTCGATGGCTTTGCTATACAAAATGATTAGCCATTTGCAAAAGAAAGAAAGGAGGAGGTAGAAAAGAAAGGAAAGAAGAAAGGAGCACACGTATTTTATGTATGAGTTTGAGAAATTTTAGTAAAACACAGGTATTTGGAGTTGATGTGTTTGATCCTTTATCACACACATGTATAGATACTCTGGGTGCTTTTCATAAACTGGTAGTTTTCTTAGGTAGAATCCTGAGTTTGTGGACTGAGGCTGTGGCATGGCCAACAGTGTTATTTACTTTTTCCATGTTCCATCACTACCAATCACATTCTTCAGATTTGGCTTATTAACAGTAGTCATAAGCCCAGAGCTTGTAGTTATTAGCCTACTTATCAGAAAGAACCTGCAGTAAAGAAGATACCTGGGGCAACATTTGTTGGGGGATTGTATGCAAATTTATAACAATAATAAAGGCAAAATGTTGTAATTGCTTAGCCTTTAAAAACAACAACAACAACAACAAAAATATAGACCTTTCTTATTTCTCCTAATTGACAGGTGTGAGAGAGCTGGCCCTGAGACAGTTCACTGTCTAATGTGTGATCTCTACACCTATCACTTTTATAATAATTTTTGTAATAACTTTGTGAGAGAAATATGCTTCTATTCTGTCAGAGGAAGAAAATTATCTGGAAATCCTAGGTGATTTATTGAGGTCATATGTGAGGTTGGACCCATGACTCTGAGCCTCACGCTGTTTTCTTAGCATCGCTGCCTCTGGTAACAGATGGCTTCCTTCCATCATGGCGGCAGTAACCTCAAAGAGGGATAAGACAGTGCCTTCGAATTAGACTCCATGTACAATTAATGTGTATTTTAAACATTTCACTGTATCAATATCCTGTTAGTTTTCATAATACTCTTCCGTAGTTCAAAATATATCCTTGGTGGAGAAATGTTTAATTTAGGATAACCCTTGTAAAAACACTTTCCCCATTTTTCCCAGGGTAGCAGGTTGGAAAGTTTTTGCTCTGTGAATGTGTGTGTGAGGAAACCAAATACTAGTATTGATGTTGCTAATGAAATAATCTAAGTAAATGTTTTCCAACTAGAAAAAAAAGATTAAAAAATCATAGAATAAAATATTGAATTTGGTGGTGACTCATTAGTGCCATTAATGAATCTATAATTGATTGTTACTACAAAAAATAGATTGTGACACTGCAAAAGCTGCTGAAGTATGAGAGGTAAAAATTACTTGAAAGTCAGAAAATTGATAGAATTTATTTCAGTAGCTTGTAATTGGCTTTATATTTATAGTCATTAAAGGTCTACGAAAATTACTATTAGGTAGTAATTTATAATGTTGATGGAGAAAATTATGAGCTACTTGGTAGTCACAAATATGGGTGTTTAAAAACGTCTTGATACGTAACAGCCATGAACATTAAAGATGTGTTTTATGATTGGACTTTATTGTACAATATAATTGAGCAACTGGCCTAAAAACCCTGTATATAGGAAAGGACAGTAGCCATTATATCTATTTTGAGCAGAGTTTAATAGTTATTGATTCGGATAAAATTTAATAAATATTTTAAGTCATAGGTTAGACTTAGGCCTTGGATTATATACAAGATCATTAATTTATTAGTTGTCTGACCTCAGATAGGTCGCCAGAATTTACTGGGCTTGATTTTATTTATGCAATGGATAGATTAATTGGATAGATTAATTGAGGATTACAAGTTTTAATAAAAATAAATCTAGAATGTAAGATACTCACTCAACAATATAAATCTATTGTCAAGCAACCCAAACATTTATTAAGATTAGAAAGAAACTCTAGATCTTAAGATAATTTGGCTCAGAATATCAATTCAAACGTATCCAGCACTGCAATATGTTATCACATTCCCAGATGATATAATTTTAGAAAAATGTTTATAAGGCTTGTAGTCTAATAAGCTTATATATACACATGAGTGCATGTACGCGCATACGATGTTCTTAAAATGTTGAATAGCAAAATTATATGAATTTATTAGAGACTTAAGTGTTAGAATGTAGGCTTTAGGATGTAAAAGCCTCTTGATATTAGAATGTAAGATATTCACTCACTCAATAAACATTATTGTCACTCAAAGCCATACACAGATTTCATCACTGGGGTAGAACACAGACAAAGCGATAAAATCCCAGCCCTCTTGGAATTCATACATTTGTAAGGGAAAGAAGGAAGAAGTGAGTAATTAAACACTTAGTGGGTCCCATTGTGTTGTGCTATGTAGAAGCAGGATAGCAGAGTTATGGGGTTGGTCAAGCAACAGGAAGGGGCTGAGGCTGTACATCAGATGGTGAGAATGGACTTCACTAAGAAGATGGGCTTTCAACAGCGGAGAAGAGGAGTGAACTATGAGGGCACCTGGGGAAGAGCCTTCAGGCAGTGGAAACAGCTCTTGTTAGGTGCTGAGGATGGGGAATGCTGGGTAAGTGTGAGAAATAAGAGGAAAAAAGCTACAGTAGAATTATATGAAGTCAAAATTTTCTTTCTTTGGTAAGTACTTGTGGATGATTGTGAGTCTTCTGTAAAGTTGTTGAAAAGATAATGAGTGATTGTGGTAGATACAATCTAGCTTGTGATGTAAGAGAATCTTCAGGCTGCTGTATTGAGGATGGCACAAAAGTGGATAAGAAAGAAGCACATTGGACTCATTCAGGTGATAATGGTGGCTCAGGCCACTGAAGAATGAGGTTGGGAGGATTGCTCAGCATCTCAGCATCTTTTGAGTAGGACTAGCCGAACTGGCCAATGTGCTGATTTGGTATTTGACAGAAAAGGAGGAATAAAAGTTGACTCCGGGTTTTTGTCCTGCCCAACTAGAAAGAGGGAAGACTGTGTGGGAAAGCAGACTTGGGAGCACGTCAGGAATCAGGTTTGGGAAAGCTTAGTCTGATATCCAAGGTGGTTGAGAAGACAGTCGGATATATGTGTCTGAATTTCATGGAAAAGTCCAGGTTCACTCTTTAAAATCAGGGGTCCTGGCTAGGCTCAGTGGCTCACACCTGTAATCCCAGCCCTTTTGGAGGCCGAGGTGGTCAGGAGTTCAAGACCAGCCTGGCCAACATGGAGAAACCCCGTCTCTACTAAAAATACAAAAACTAGCTGGGCACGGTGGTGCACATGTAGTCCCAGCTACTTGGGATGCAGAAGCAGGAGAAACTTTTGAACCCAGGAGGCAGAGGTTGCAGTGAGCTAAGATCTCGCTACTGCGCTCCAGCCTGGGTGACAGAGGGAGACTCCATCTCAAGAAAAAAGAAATAAAAAATAAATAAAATAAAACAATCGATAGTCATCTGCGAATGGGTGAGACTGGAAAAAGTTACTTGGGAATTGAGGGTAGGGAAAAAAAAAAGATCTGAGGACAGAGAAAAGAATTGCCAAGCATACTAAAAGGACAGCCACTGGGTTGTAGAAGAGCCAAGAGAAAGGTTTGACTGGAAGACCAGAGAGAGTTGGGGGAGGGTGCAGTCGAAGGCCTGTGGTGCTGCTTTCAGGTGACCTGAAATAAGTGTAGGTACTGTTGCTTAAATTCAGCAAAATACGGGGCATAGATAACCTTGACATGAGCAGTTTCAGAGGAAAACTGGAAAGGAAAATGGGAGGGGAGGAATTAGAGACAGAGAATAAAACACCTATTTCCGAGAGTTTTACTGCCAGGGGCAGCAGCACCAGGGCCTGTGACTGGAGAGGATGACAGGAAGGCATATATTTTTACAGTGAAGGGAATGATACAGCAGAGAAGGAAACCCAGATGTGGGATTGCATGCAGGGTGGAGGGTGTGTCTCCTTGTGTGGGGTTTAATGCAGGATAGAGGGTGTGTGTCCTGGCGTGGGGTTGAATGTAGGATGGAGGGTGGGTCTCCTGGTGTGGGGTTGAATGCAGGATGGAGGGTGTGTCTCCTGGTGTGGGGTTGAGTGTAGGATGGAGGGTATGTCTCCCCGTGTGGGGTTGAATGTAGGGTGGAGGGTGTGTCTCCTGGTGTGGGGTTTAATGTAGGATGGAGGCTGTGTCTGCCAGGAGGATCACTGGCAATGATTCGTAGGAAGAAGGCCGAGCATCTGACTGAATGTGCAGGGAATCCTGAGGTCGGGGGTTGTGGGACTTCTCTTCTGAATAATTATGCTTCCTGGCACCCCTGTTTCTCAGGTCTATAATGTGTGGATTTAATGCACTCCTCCAGCATCAAGGGCCCAGTACTCCTCAGAAACTTTTCTTGTTCTGAATGTGATACACTAGAGATTGACGATACAGTTCTTATAATGTGAGACAGTAGGGTTCTTATAAGATAAGCGGATAGAATAGGGTTCTTATAATGTTAGACAACAGGGTTCTTATGAGGAGAGGCGGGGGTGGTGAGTGGTGGGAGAGGCCATGACAGCCTGCAAGGCAGAGCGAGGGGATGTATGGTCGGTCGCCATCTTGCTCGTCCATGTTGCTAATGAGGTTAATGATTCTCATCGGGTCATGCAGTACTTTGTTTGACTTAAATGTCCCTCAGCAACCGTGAGGCCAGGCAAAGAGGCAGCCTGAGTGCTTTCTGTGCTAAAACACTCTTCTCTTGGGGGCGATTTCCTTCCCAGAAAAGACCTCAGGTGCACGTCTTATATTATTTCACCTTCAGGGTCGTTCAGTCTTAGAGTTCATCCAGACCCATATCACCTGCAGGGATAATGACAGGATCTACCCCCTACAGTTTTCAGAACTGTGCTTCTCCAAACTAAAGTAAAACTGTTAAGCCACCTTATGAAATAAAAACAGGAAGTGACAACAACAAGAAAAAATCCTTTACATTCAAATATGTATTTCTTATTCCCAAACTAAAATCAGGGGGAGACTACATGTGTTTGCATTTCAACAATCCAACTTTACTCTTGCACTAATGGGGCACTGTTTTTGTTTTTTTCTTAAATTCAGTTTAAAGCTCAGTGCCAGGTTAACTGATTATTAGAAACTCATTTTTTTTTTAAAGAGGACGTAAAATTTTTAAAGGACTACATTTACTCATTTCTATGAGTATACTGTAATTATTTTGTTTAATGAAGTAATTGATGTCATAGAATATCAATGCAGAAAAATACAGCCCTTTTAATAAGTTATTAGTGTTTTGAATTTATAGTATCCTTGATTTTTATAGGATGAAGGCTAATTGTTTTGACTCATTATAGGTTCTGTTACTACTGAAATGTCCTGTAAAATTTCTAAATGGCAAGTATTTTAATTATTTGCTGTTTTTGTGTTCTAAATTCTGCATATGGTTATGTTTTATTTCTGCATCTTTTCAGAGAGGGTTGAAATTGTATATGCAAAATGGTATGTTATGTCAGCTAAATACATTTTTAAATCGAGTATTTGATGATGTCTTTCTTTTTTTTTTTTGAATGTCAACAACTATTTTATCCAAATACCCAAATAGATTTAAAGGTGTTAATTCACTATTTTACTTTTTGTTTTTGTCAGGATCCTTTCATGGTAAAGAGTGGTTAGTAAAATTACCTCCTTTAAGTTGCTAAGATGCCGAGTAACAGAAAAATGAAACTCTCATGCTAGCCAGTGTGTGTATTTGTGTGTATGTGTCCCCCTGTTAGCTCTAACCTTCCAGCTTACCCTAGTAGGTAAAACTAAATATTCATGGGTAAATGTATTTTAACATACCTGTAGAACTTGAATCCATCAAATAGCTCAATATGAAATTCACGTTCAAATAAATTCTACCGAATAAGAAATTATTAGACAATTATAATTAATTATAATCTTAATAGAAGAATCCAAGTATATGCACAGTTAAAACTTTCATTTAGGCTGATCATATTGTGCCACTTTACATCTAAGAATGTCATGCAATAAAATATTAATTTCACTCTGAATAGATTTGAATAGATTGGCCCCATTGAAACCTTTACTCAGAAGCCGCCATCTTGTGGCAGTTTGTCAGGATAACACCCTTGCCTGGTGAGACGGTTTCCTAACGCATCACCACTTTCCTGCTTTTAACTTCTCTGATTATGATGCAGACCAGACAGGAAAATGGACAACAGCACATTTCCTCTCAAATAAAAATGTGGTGTATTTAGGCTCTTAACAGCCATGCTAAGCAAGAAGAAAAAATAGAGGCAAAAAGGAATTAAAAAAAAAAGTGATGAGTTGCTTCGTATAAACTTGAAGCATTTTGTATTTTATTATTTCTAAACAAATACTCATCAGAATAATGTATGAAAATGTTCTTATCGAGAAGCTTACGAAGTAGAAATTCATGAGAAACACGATGTATATTAAGTTAATTACATATTTTAGGCGGAAATAAAAATATAATCAACAAGTCTCTGTTGATGATTCAGAAAAGAAAGTTTAAAACATGATTAAATAATATTTTTTTTTTATTTTGAAGAAAATGGTGGTTTGTCATTGATTCTCCTTTCACATCCCCTCACTAGTTTATGGAGCTGTTCACTGAGATGCCATGTATCCTTAACTAGTACAATGGAGGTGCTCTGACATGAACAAATACAGTGAATTTCAGGATTTTTCTTTTTTTGAGGTGGAGTGTCACTCTGTTCCCCAGGCTAGAGTGCAGTGGTGTGATCTCAGCTCACTGCAACTTCTGCCTCTAGGGTTCAAGCGATTCTCCTGTCTCGGCCTCCCCAATAGCTGGGATTACAGCTGCGTGCCACCACGCCCAACTATTTTTTTTTTCAATTTTAGTAGTGATGGGGTTTCACAATGTTGGGAAGACTGGCCTTGGACTCTTGACCTCAATTGATCCACCTGCCTTGGCTTCCCAAAGTGCTGGGATTGCAGGTGTGAGCCACAGCCCCCTATATATCCTCCCATGATGAGGAATATTATGAACACACATTTTAACTTTGTAAGAGTTTTGAGTACTACAGGTCAATACTATGGGAAGAATGCACCAAAAGCTAGGGAGGAAAAAAGAAGCTATATTAATAATTCATCTTCATGCATCTGAAAGTGAGCAATGGGGAATTCTATCCACTTATCTCCCTGTTCACTATGGATGCAAATTCAGTCTGAAGTCATAACCTTTGCAGAGTGGTGGCACTCCTGAGGCAACACTGAAGCACCACGGGACTTCTTCCCTTGAGCTCCTAGCTGGGTAACTTGGGCGAAGAGGGCATTTAGTAGACACTGAACGGAGAGTGTAGATGGGTCATAGCAACTATTCCCCAGCCTGGCCTCTGAGAATAAGCTTTAAAAGTTTTCCTAGGTGTATTTAAATATGACTTTCTGAAGTTGAATTGGCGTAAAAATATGTGCTATTGCCCAACATCGTACATGTACCTAAGGTCGCCAAAATGTGCGCTTGGACTGGTTAAAATATGTTAATGTTTTGTATATTTTACCACAATTATGAATAAAGTATGCAAGCATGTTTGAATTTTTTTTTTTTCTGAAAAAGGCCTTTTTAGGACTGGGATCTCAAACCATTTGCATAACTTTCACTTGTCTATAGTTTTGTGGTTATGTCTAGTGAGCAAAACAAAGTTAAGTGTCCTCATGGTATATTCAATTACTCTTAGCCTGGCAAAATCCTCAGGTCAGCTCCACCAGCCCCTAACCCTGCTTGAGTAGGGTTACGTATGCATGTTTTGTTAAAATAATGTACCTGGGATAAGAGTTTGGGTTTAAAGAATTTTACTAGAAAGGCTCTCAAAAGTGGTTGGGCTAGTATGTTCAAGCACAAAGGACCCCTGGATGTTATTAACCATCTGGAAGAGAAATAGTGATAAACATTTTAATTTTCCATGCAGGACTTTTAGGGACCTTTACACGTTCATTATCAGTCTCAACAAAAAAAGAAAACAAGCAGTTTCACTGGTTGTATTGGCCAAGAGGCTTTTTAATTTGCATCAAACTAGGTCACCTTTGCTAGAAATGTTCTGAGAATCCAACCCAAATTCCTCGTTTTTCAGATAACAAAAAAATATTCAGGCTCTGGAAGTTAAATGACTTTTCCAAGAGCACAGACAGACTGGGGTTTAACTCGCTGAGTCCTGGCTCCTCATCTAGTCTTTCCCATGGTCAATCAACGTGCTTTAGTGAACATTCAGGTGACACAGGTCCTTCCTTGCAGGCCAGCTCTCCTGGTGGTTATTAACGAGCAGTGGTGTGGTAGATTACGCCCTGTGCAATCATCTCTACCAGTTATCCTTCCCAGCCAGGCCATGGTCTGGGCCAGGGGTCAGCCTATTCCTCAGGTATCCCTGGCAATGACGCCCGTTCCTGCTTACCTTGGTGACAGCTGAATTTACTTGATGGATGGACTACAGGTAGGAGTTTAAATTGTTCTGAGACGTTAGTGTTCTTCAGAGTGCCCACCGGTGTGCAGGTGAATTTCGAGGCGAAAAGTCTGGATGCTCAGAATGTCAGCTGATAGAAAAAGATAAATGTCCAAGAAGCAAAGATTTCATTTGTGGCTTTTCTTGGGGTTCAGAAGTGACTTTTATTAACTCCTGGAGGTTCCTCTGGGTGGCGTTGCCCTCCTTTCCCCAAGGTCTTACTGAGCCACTTGCTACCACAGATGCTCAGGGTGGGGCGGGAGGGAACCAACTGTGTAGGCAGCTGTCCGATGTCCAATGCAGGAAGCCTGTTGTCAGTTCTTCTTCTTCTTATATTTTTGTCTATTTATTTGCTTTAATTTAACTTCAGCTTCTCAAGCCTCAAATTATTTTTTTTTTCTAAGAAAGGTCTTTTTAGGACTTGGATCACAAACCCTTTGAATAACTTTCACTTGTCCATAGTTTTGTGGTTGTATCTAGTGACCAAAACTAATTAAGTGTCCTCATGGTATTTTCAGCAACTCTTAGTCTGGCAAAATCCTCAGGCTCCACCAGCCCTTAATGATGACTCGGTGGGGTAAACTATAACCTCCATCTGGGCAGAAAGAGTGTTTGATCACTTTTTATCACCTACAGAAGCAAACCAGATAGAGGCATAACTGAATAGTTGTGATACTGAATTTGATATCTGCCGTCATATTGATTCAGAAATTTAAATGACAGTTCTTGATTTGTGGGAGCAGCCAGGCTTTGGACAATCAGATTTTTAAAGTAATAGCCTTTAACCTCTTTCTGTACTTCTGTGGTTTTTATGTTTTCTTGATTATTTAACAATAATGATATTAACAACTATATTATTGACTGACTTACTGAGAACGTATGATGGACCAGGTACTACACAATGCACAAAGACCTCGCTTAAAGAATAAGATGGAAGCTTCTTACTCTGTTTACAGAATAAGATTGAGGCAAAACAGTGATACCTACTGTATCCTCCAAGTTGTCCAAATTGCCTAAAAATTAAAAGCAATACCTGGGAAAATCATAACTGGGAAAAGATTAGCTGGCCCGTCATAACTTTCTGCATGTTACAGGAATCTTGATTCAGTTATCCAGTAGAGCTTGTGAGTGTAGACACAGAAGGGGGTTTGAGATGGTGGTAAGGCTCTGTGAAGGTTCTCTTCTACTTGCTTCTGTTTTTGTTTGTTGGTTTGATCTTTCTTCCACTGATGGCTTTTCTAACTGATTGATGGACTTTGATGTCTTCTCATACTCTAGAGAACTAAAATGCACAGGTTTATGTGGTATGGGGACAGACTGTTGGGTGGAGAGCTTCACCCATTGTAGATAGATGTACCGGACAGTATTATTACTGGTTCCTCACATTAGCTTCTCTAGGCATTTTCTCTGGTCTGGTGAATTTCGTCTGCTAAGAAGTCTTTAATATCCTTCCTGAGTGCAATAAGAATTCCTATAAGAATTCTCAGAGCCAAGTAGGAAAGGAGGTTTGGAGGCCCACTTTCAGAATGCATATTTTCTGTTAATCTCAATGTACTTTAGCCCAGCATCCCAGAGTCTAACTCAGCATCTCTGGAGAGAAAGCCTCCAGTCTTCTGCTGGAATGTGGGAATGGCAGTGCCTCTCCCATCAAGTAGTAGCAGATGGTGGCAGGGGATGTGAAATTGTCTTATTCAGTGTTCTCAGAGGTCTTTCTTTTGGAGCCCTGTTTTCACATGTTTTCAGACACATCTGAGACCTCCCGCTCTTGAGCCTTCCTGGGATTCTGTGCTGCAAATTGGCTTGCTTTAGGAATTCCCAAATCACCCATTTAAATTCCAGCCTTATCAATTCTGCTAAGTCAGTTCCAGTTGTCTGTTAACCCAGTGGCTTCTCAAGTTTTGCTGCTGTCAATGTGTGTTTTTTTTTTCTCACTTTCCTTGTAGAGATAGGCTTTTTTTGTGCCTTTGAAACATTTTGTGAGCAAGAAGTGGTAAGTCCATGAGTATATTCAATAAGCCATGTTTAACAGAAAATTCTCCAGAGCAGGTGTTGATACATTTCATTTTATATATGTTGTATTTGAAATATTTATGGGGCACAGACTAAAGGCAGATTGAAATGCAGAATCACGGATGGAGGTTCAGTGATATTCCTCTGCTCTTTACATTTCTCTTCTCTGTCTTGTCAGTTGTATTCCCATCTTGTTTAAATGAAGTGATTTCCCCAAACTAAAGTTTGGGTTTTTCGTTCATGGGAAAAGCTGGACAATCACTGGCCTCCCGCTTCAGGCACATGGCATGGCAGAGGAGAGCACCCCAAGGGCTCCTCTGGGCGCCTGGGCACTCAACCGTGTGGTGTGAACTGTGCACACACATGTTCTATCAAGAAGCCTACTTATTCCTCCCACATCCAGTCCCAAATCTTCTTACTTGTTACCCCAAGCTACTTTTCCTCTTCTCGTTCTCACTCAGCCCCATGGTGTCTTACCTGAGATGCGCTGGGTGTGGAATGAAGATTTCTTGGGTGGCCTTGTATTCTCTACCTTGTTTCTCTGTCCTTCTCATCCCAGCTAGTGAATTGCTCAATGCATGCACCTGGGAACTGTTCCTGATCTTCCCTTTCCCTCTTTTGCTAATCCATCTTCCAACTGTGTTGATTCCACCTCCAAAATATACCACTGGTCCTTCCTCTCACATGGACCCTTATCACTCTAGGAAAAGCCACAATTGTTTCACTCAAACCTAAAATTGTTTACTATTGCCTCCATGTTTCCACTTGTGCACTAGGATTAGATATTTCTCACACAAAGTGATGGTTTAAAATTAATGCATGAGGTCTTCTCGCTGCCCTGTCCTTTAATGCCATCCCATGGACGTAGCATAATGCTAAACACTAACCATTGTCCAGAGGCCTGTGCAGGTCCTCCTCATGGTGGGGTCCTCTTTCTTGCTGTCGTCGTACATGCTAACCTCCTTCTCACCATTCAGATCTCAAGATAACCTTGTTAGGAAGGCCTCATTGACAAGTGTCTCTAAATTATCTTGAGGCTGGGCGTAGTGGCTCACACCTCTAATCCCAGCAGTCTGAGAGGCCAAGGCAGGCACATCACCTGATGTCAGGAGTTCAAGACCAGCTTGGCCAACATGGCAAAACCCTGTCTCTACTGAAAATACAAAAAATCAGCTGGGCGTGGTGGCACGTGCCTGTAATCACAGCTACTTGGGAGGCTAAGGCATGAGAATCGCTTAAGCCTGAGAGGCAGAGGTTGTAGTGAGCCAAGATCCCACCACTGCACTCCAGCCTGGGTGACAGAGTCAGACTCCGTTTAAAAAATAAATTATCTTGAGTGATTCTCTCCATCATATTACACGTACATCGTTTCCACGTGGTATTGACTTGAGATTTTGTCTTTCTATGCACTCCCCACTAGAATAAAAGTAACTCACACATAATTGGCTCTACTAAGTAATACATTAATAGATAATGGCTATCTGGTGACATTAAAGATATTAATTTCAGGAAAAGTCATTCAAATCAAGATACATTGTGAAGACAGTCCCTAAAATAATATTTAAACTCTTGACTTGTGTAGCAATATTCTCCAAATGATATCACTCTTCATTAGAGATCAAAGATTTGCTTAAAGTGATACAGTGTTTTTTGGGTTGGAGCCAACCCTGGAAATTGAGACCAATAATTTTTAAGTTTTTTTTTAACATAAGCATAAATGTTTAAGTCACATTTGTGGTGTTCACGACAAGTCTTGGGAACACCCAAGAGACAGATGGAAATTCAGGACTAGAGTTCAAGAGAGAGAGGTTCGGGTATGAATTATGATCAGAGCCCAATTACCGTAGAGGCTCTGTAATTAGTTTTATAAATATTTATTGAGCACTTACTCTGTGCCAGGGGGATGTGCCCAATTCCAGCTCAAGTTATCAAAGTGAATGAAATTATTGAGAGAGAAGAAAAAACCTGCGTTTGAACTGAAAGAAATAATCACATATTTGTAAAGGGGTAACTATATTTAGCAGATGGAATGGTAAAAGAGGGTGAAAAAATAATTTTACAGCAGAAATTCTGCAGAACACAGGAGGGGAGATGGGAACACAACACCAGATGCTACAGAAAAGGGCACAAATCAAAGGAGGCTGGGTCTGATCAGTTACCCTGGGGGTTAGAGGAACAGGAAAAGTGATAGAGTAGACGGTGTACATCTAACGTGTGACCATTTTAGTGGGAAATGACACAAAGTGTGACTTGAGGATAACTTGTGTAACTGCTGTACATAGGGATTATTTGATTAGACATACGTTGGAAAAAATAGCGTTGCTCAGAGAATGACCCCAAGGGTTCAGATCCAAAATGGAAAGATCATATATTTGATTTTTGCTATGAAAATAGGAGATGGTGTCTCAGGAAAAGTATAGGGGAAGTAATTGTCAGAATAAAGGATTGACACTGAGAAGACAGAGGTTAAGTCTGTATATTGTTACAGGACCAAATCAAGAGACTGATGAAAACAGCCAGGTTGGTATTGAAACCAGTCACCATCAGTGTAATGGTTGCCTCTATTTGAAGAGATGTATCCCAGGATTAAGACTTAGAGCCTAACCATTGTCCCACTAATACTGAAATCACCGTCAGTATGAAACAGTATATGAATTTATTGAAATTAAACGTTAAACAATGTAAAATTAATTATTATTACAGAGAACATAGACAACTTGACTCAGAAACAAATTCAAATGTCAGTTTAGAGGCATAAATGCAAACATTATTTATTAGAAAAAGATGATATAACAAGTGGAGGTTCAGACTTTCATGGAAAATATGAAGCATGACAGCATAAAAATAGGTATATAATATAAAGGTCATTTTCGAGTTGAGATAGAGAAAAGTTTAAAGAAAATTATTAGAAATGACCAGACAAAATCAACAGTTTGAACATTCTGAATTACTGGATAGGCTAAGAATTCACAGTATAGGAAAGTCAAACTTGGATGTATTTCTGTTGTCACATGCAATTCAGAGAAATTGCTACCTCCCTGGGATACTCATAAAATAAAATGAACAAAATACCAGGAAGAGTGATTAGCAATTAATGCCTCATGTTCCATTACTAGAACGTTCAGCATGTAGGAGTTATTTGTACCCTGCTGTTCAAAGTCATCACCAATGTCTGATGGTAAAAATTCAAAACATTGCAACCTCAGGCATAAACAGGTTAATAAGCCACCGCCAGAAAGCCATCAATAAAGCGTAGGTTTTCTTTTGTGAGGTTGGATAGTTCTTCTTCACTGTTTCCCACCAGCTACCATGGCGTTATCTGGAGCTTCTGCACATTTCCTTTCTCCTGAATCTTGTTTTTCTTTCCATAGTTCATCTGAAGCCACCTCCTCTCATCTTTCCTTCCTGGCTCACCTTTTCACATTTTCTTTTTGCGTTTGAATCTTACTTGGGAGGGTGATCGACCCCATAATCTGTGGTCCCTTAGCCCAACAATCCTGCCCTAAATGTCCCAGTATCCTATAAGACCATAGAGTATAGAAGTCATATAGTTGTATTTCCTAAAACTTTAAATTCAGACAACAAAATTAGCTCCTAATTTTTTTTTTTTCTGATGAGGGCAACTGAGCCAATTTTTTCAACAGTTTCTCAGAAGACAACTTGCCTATTCACCAAATGGTCTCCCTTCAAGCTCACACCTTTGTTGGGTGAAGCCTTCCTTAGTCAAGAAGACACTTCCACCACCACCTTCTCCCTCCCCTTGATGCCAGGGACGAGTCATGTGACCCTTACCTGTGTTTAATTCACTGTGCATAGCTATGGTATAATGTCTCTTATATCACCATTATAAAATGTGTCAAACTATATTAGAGTTATATTTCATGAAATGAAATTCCTTAATATTAGAAAAGATATAATTGGTTGTTAGAGTCCAAGGCAGCACTTGGCACACAGCAGATTCACAATGCTTGCATGGACGCTTGGCTTATATTAAAGACTTCTGCAAATTCTAAATCCCACATCTACATAGAAGCATTTTTATATCAACAAGAGTAATTGTTGTTGGATGTAACTTTGCATGATAAGCAGGGGCATGAAAAGTATTCAGTAGTTATTTCTGGGCTTTTCTAAAAAGTACTATTTAGACTAGCACTGCACCCACTAGAGTGTCAGCCCCTATGTACTGTATTGCATAACAGACACGGGACGCTACCTGATTTAATGAGTTGGTAGCAAAGGCTTATCCTTAAAGAGGCATAAGACAATTCTAGTTAGAGAAGTCTTAACCGTGGGAACCTATCCTAGGACAGCCATTTTGAAAAAAGGTTTTTTGGAGCTGGTGGCTTTTGAAAGGGACTCTGGAAGTGAAAACTGGGCAAGAAAAGAAGGAGAAAAGGGAGACTGTCAAGCTGGTGTGAGTCTGACACCCCATCCTCATGTTTACCACTTTCTTGTGTTGGAATTCGGTGTGTAATTTCATCTGGAGCTTTCTGTTTTCTGTAAAGAGAATGGTAATTTTGAAGGTCTTAAAACATCTCCATTCATTTACACCCCCTCCTCCTAGATGATTGATGCTTACTTAAAACGTGAGAAGCTCCCCCTCACTCAGTCAATTACAAGTCAACACAGGGCTGTGAGGCCCAGCATTCGCGTTTCACGGTGTCTTGGCCACCTTCCACCTGGAGGGCTCTGTTGGCCGTGGCAGCAGACTCAGGCTTGGTTATTTGAGCTTGAGAATTCTTGGTCCAGTGGGGGTAACGAATAAGTACTAATTCTATTAGTGAGTAAAATTTTACTAATTACTAATTTAACTAGCTTTACTCAGTTACTTAGGAACTTCAAATAAGTACTAATTTTGCCATGCACAGAATAGTACACACTGTTCTAATGGTGTGTGCACCATGTTAAAAGCGATGAGATCAAGGGAGCTGAAAGGGTCCCTGCAGTCACTGAGGTGAAAGATAGAATTGGCTGGGCAACGACGAGGAGAGGGTCAGCTCTAGCAGAGTGAAAGGATTCCAGGCAGAAAAAAGAGCATGTGCAGGAACAGGGAAGGAAGAAGGCGATCGCAATGTTGACAAAGCCACAAGTGTCATAGGCTGGTCATGTCCCATGAAAAAATGGGATTACATAAAGAAGGCAGGTGGCAGCCAGATTGAGAAGAGGACTGCATGCCAAGAAATAGCATAGTGACCTCCCTTTCTTCCCATAGGATGGCGTGGGTGTGCAGCTGTCAGGAAGTTAGAGGACTGGCTATTTGTGGCTGAAATGGGCACCACTCTCTGAGTTTAAGTCTGGATAAAAATGCCAACAAAAGAAACTGGCATGTTCAGTCCTACATGAATCCATGTTCTCTTTGTTCTTCTTTAATTTTTTTGTCCCTGGTTTATTCTTAACATCATAGAATCAATCACATAAACCCTGCCTTTTCCATAAACCGTGTTCTTTAAAACGTTAGTGCTAAAAAAGGAGAGAATAGATATTCCACCAAGAAAACAATGTTTTAAAGAAAGAGTGACAGGAAGTATTACTCATGAAGATTCACATGTACATTTGAGTTTGAAAGAATCTGCATATTAAAGTGTGTGTTTTTAGAAAACCTCATTTAAAATTGTTTTCAATTCCTGTATGATTCAAATTTATGTGCATAGTAAACATGTTTTTGCATATTTCATGTATAAATTTTGGGTAAAAAATACCTGATCTGTGACTATCAGAACATTATAAAGGATCCTGGCCTCAAGAAAAAAAAAACTGTCTATGTATTCATACAGCCCCAGCCCCCAAATTCTTTTCTCAGTGTAAAATATTCAGGAAGTATTGAGTCTTTTGTGTTACTAATGATTCAGACATGGTATCTTTGCCTGAATCTGTTATTCATGTTTTATCTAACATTTTTCCAAGAAAAGAAGTGCCATCTGTGGACATCTAAAAGCCAAATGTAACTATTGGGTGGTGGGGCGGGAGGAGATGAATATTATGAAAAGTACAGCATTTGGCTGTGAACAGGAGAAAAGCACATCTCCAATTAAGCGTTTCTACCTAGAGGTCGCAGCTGGTTAAGCCTTTATGCCGCGGACACAGGGTCCCTATCAGCCCCTGTTTGGAATGCGTCCCCTCTCCCTAGGTTGGCACCCTGAGAACTGAGACCTATTCACTTGTCCGGAATAGAAGCATTGTTCGTATTTTGTTGGCTCCATGGCTTTCTCTGAGCCAGCTTGGAAGAAATCATTAAAACTGAGGCAGAATTGAACTTGACTTTCTCCGTAATCCTGACAGAGTAAGCCTGTGCCTGTATCTCACATGAAGTGAGCTTCGTTTGTGCTCATTAAAAGCGAGCTGAAAACAAAAATAAGTTGTAAAATTTTAAAAAGAATATTTTTTTTAAAAAAAACACTATCTAAACCTGGTGGTCAATTTTTTTTTATTTCAAATTTGTTCGTATTTTTGAGCTTCTCTTAAAGTTCTACGTTTGAAATGTCTATCACAGCATTTAGAGGACACGTGTCAAGTATGGGAATATGTACTTGTCTGTGATGAACTCATGCATATATCCAAGTTAGCTACACACACACCAAACACACTCATACCCATACACATACATGTACATAGACACACACACACATATACTTGTGCATGCAAACACATACTTAATGTTTCTGTTCAAAATTCTAATAAGGTGTGCCAGGCACAGTGGCTCATGCCTGTAATTCCAGCACTTTGGGAGGCCAAGGCAGACGGACTGCATGAGCTCAGGGGTTCGAGACCAACCTGGGCAACAGTGGGAGACCCTTTCACTATGAAAAATACAAACGTTAGCCAAGTGTGGTGGTGCATGCCTGCAGTCTCAGCTACTTGGAAGCCTGAGGCACTTGAATCGATTGAATCCAGGAGGCAGAGGTTGCAGTGAGCCAAGATGACAGCACTGCCCTCCAGCCTCGGTGACAGAGTGAGACCTTTTCTCAAATAATAAAACTAATACTACTAATAACAATGATCATTTTAATAAGGTAAAATTTTCTGTAAAATTCTCAAACAATTCAAGGCTTATTTACATTTTAGTCCATTCATTTAATTTCCATCTACTGAGCCCTATCCTATATAAAGATGTGCTAGATTAAAATACAAAGTGGAGATCCAAGAACCAAGGCAAAACAAAACAAAGAAACGAATGAAATTGAGGGACTCAGATGCTGGATCATTTAGTAGGTCAGATATTTATTGATCGTTTTGCATTTTCCTTTTTGTCGATTGTTACATCATCAGAATTTTGCCCTTTTCTCTTTGTGTGCCTCGAAAGACACCAGGTGTTAAATGCGCTGTGGTTACACAGTCGTGTGCTAGTGTCTAATTAAGGGCTCATCCCTCCATTCATTCATTAGTATCTGTAGGACCTCACCTTTACCTCATCTGATTCTCAGCCTAAACACTGGGGCGCAATAACTGTCTCTTTTCTTATCTTTCTCAATCAAGGTTAGTTTGCATTCCACCCTCCCACAGCTGGCAGGGAACCCCATCTCAGCCATGTTCTACCCCATTCCCTCCCTTTCAGGGAATCACACAGGAGCCCAGGGCTTCCCACCAGGCAGGGCCCATGGCTGCGTTCATCTCAGTTGCTGAGCAACCATCACCCTACTCTGCATTTTAAAATTCATTAAAAACAGTAAGCTGACATTTTATTTTTCTTTCACATTGCAAGTGGGAGAGCAAAAGTGTTTTATTTCTAGACAGTGTGTATGTCATTTGTGCATTAATGCACCACCAAATTTTATTTAGCAAGTGTTTTTCATTCTAGTAACTGGGCAGTATCCGGGCACCTGTTCCTGTTCTCATATGTTAGATATTACCATAGGTACTACCAGCCGCAATTAGGATGGATTGAAGCACGTAAATTTCAAAGAAAACCCTTTCTTTTGCACACGGCCCTTGAGAAACTCTCTAAATTGCATGTCTGGAGCAGAGAGGTGTGGTGTGAGCAGAGCTGCTCATTAGACCTGACGGGACCCCGCCTCAGTTGCTGACAGAATGGAGCCACCCAGCTGGTTCATAGACAACAAGTACCCATTAGTGAAATATGATTCACATTCTCAACTGTGTCTCTCCCCATTTGGTTTATATCCTAGTGAGAAATTTTCCAGATGTTGTTTTTGAGTCTAAGCATGCTCGACTGGGTGAAGCATCTATATTCTTCCATCTTAGACATTAGCTCAAAGTGACCTTAGAGTGGGTCTTACATTAGTAACTCAGCTTTAAGAATAAGAAAACAAAGACTGAGAGGCAACATGACTTGGAAGTCAACACTAGGTCTTAGGTCTTCCGTGGGTATGAGGGAAAGAAAGCTAGTTGGGAATGAGAAGAAATGTCTTGTTTCCAGCTCAGCCTCTAAACTGTTGTCCTCATCTTCCTCTAGGATGGAATGCTGGACTAGAAGGGTGTTTCCCAAATGCCAGTCCATGAACTGGCTGGTGACTACAATGAAGTTGTTCAATAGATTGTGGAAAAAAAAAAAAAATAAGGCAGTGGTTGTAAATTTTTCACAATGTTTCATGTTCATGTATGTTGTTACATGTAACTAATTATTAGTGTTCTTAGACTTTTAAAAATTGTACTTTATTGCTAAAATGGTGGTAGTAGTAGACAGGATCATTGTTTAGATAACTACCACGTACTGATAGTGTCAGGCCTTGTTCAAGTATTCTTTGTTTTAGAAAAAAACCTGCAAATTTCAAAATTTTATAATCTCTAAATAAGCTCTAGGATCGCTTCCATCTGCCAGTCCAAAAGGACAAATGCTAAGTACATTTTTCATCATTTTCTGGACTACCAGGGACATTAATGTCAAAACATGAAAAGTATAGCTTTCATCTTAGTGAGATTCTCTATGTGAAAAGCCTTTTAATTGGTGGGATTTTCTACAAGTTACCTGTAGATACATATTTGGATGGTAGTTTTCTAGTTTTGACTGAGTTTCTAGAATAGTACTTATCTGAGTCAATCAGTTAAAGGATGCAAAATTAGCTAAGGTATAACAAGTTAAAAAAAAGAAAAATGGAGAGAAAAAATATATATATAAATATGGAAGTAACAGTCTTTTTTATCATAATAAAGGACACTCCTTCTCCTACATAGTCTTTGAAATCATGACTTTTAAGTTCCGTTGACAGGGCATATTCTTTCTTATAATTGAAAAGGAGTTATTAAGGTCCTGTTATTGCATTACAGCTGCATAAATGCAAGTTCGAACTGCTATTTTATAACAGAAGACGTACTGCTAAAAATGTCGCTAAGATAGGAATACAGTTGACTTTATTCCCCTCTCTTGCTAATAGTACATTGATGATGTTGGAAGAATGTTTTCTCTAGATAAGATGCTTGGTTATTAAAGCAAGTTAGTGTTTTCTTACCCTCAAACACTCCTACTGAAAAATTATCATCTAAAGTCCAGAAGTACGTAAGATCAGTTTGAAGAAAATAGTTTGTGAAGGAGGTAGACATTTGCAGGGCTCTTTGTCAATTTCCCACTTGCAAAGTCAGGTTGCTTCATGTTCAACTTGCCTAAAGCCTGCCTTTCGGCTAAGGAAACTGCCATATTTAGAGACTTTAGTATGATGGGATATTTACTGTTCTTATGGGGCAACTTGTAGATGACTTTTGCCATTTCAGCAAAACTTCTTACTATCTAATTTGAGTAAACATTCCTTGGAAAGCTCAAAAGTATACAAAATATAAAACTGAAAATAAATTCAAACACACAGTGAAATGTTCAAAAGGAGCTAAAATCTTCTCATTTGTCACGCACAAACTGCTATATGTTTGTAGACAAAATTCAGTGATGCTGATTTAGGTAAAATAATTTTAAATGAATTGCATTACTTCAAAGAAAAACAGGGAAGAAAAGAAAGTTAAAGAAATTTAACAGTTGGATATAATGGTAGCAGATTAAAGAAAAGAAGCAAAGAAAAGGGATCAATCTTTGGATTTCTTTCGGTTTTTTCCCCCCCCATCTGAGGTGCTTCATTTATGCCAGCTAAAAAAAACAGGCAAATGACTTTTCCTGAAATACATGTACAGGGATGTTTTTCCTGGGTAAATTATTTAGTGATTAGAACACACAGTTCAAGAATACATAACAGCAAGAAAGTTCCCCACATGTAATGTACAATGATAAGTGAACATGAATTTATTAAGGAAGGAAATGTGTTTGTATTTTAAAATATTGTTGAAACTTTTATTTCATTGTGGTTCTTTCGGTTTGTAGTAATTTCCTGAAGAGATTTTTTCATTTAGAGAAGTTTAAAGAAGAACTCAAGACAACCGAGTCAGTCATTTCTTGTAGAAAATATGGTCTGGGGATCAAGAAGACAACACTGCTACGAAACATTTCTTTCATGAGATACATGTCCCTTTCCAAGACTGATAGTCTTGAGACCTTGTAGATATGCTCGTATTTACTCATTGAGTTCAAAAGATCTTTCATATTTCAATATATTGAAGATTTTGTGATTTTTAGTGTTTAACATTACAATTAAATGAGCAAAATGAAGTGGAAAATTGGCTTTCTTCAGATAAGTTTTTTTTTTTTTTTCTGGGCTACTCGTATAATTAATGAGATACTATTTAATTAGGTATTGATTTTCATTTTGCTCTAAACATTTTAGTAAATTGGTCAGATACTGTGTTTCCTGTTTGTACTTTCCTAAAAGTCAAAGATGAACCAATTTCACACTAAGATATAACAAAAGAAAACTTCCCTGAATTATTGTCTGTTTACAGTTCAAAGTTAGAAACTTCATCTTTTTTGTTTAAAATGACTGAGATTTATATAACCCACCAGTTTCCACTCTAAAATCCTGAGAAGAAAAAGTTAGGTTTGAATGTCTATAAGTTGGTATCATACAACTTACTTGTCACAGCACAATCCCAGACTTGACATGGAATCTAATGGTACAGGATGAAAATAAAAGCATCAAAGAAACAAAGAGCAGTCTTCTGTGCCTCCTGTGAGAAAGTCATGCCCAGCATGCCGGCTTGTGGAGGGAGTCAAGGGGCTCCTGCAGATGGGCTGAGGCAGCATCAGATGCAACACACAGTTACAAGAGAAATGCTTTGCCCAGGAAGGGGGAAAATGATCAGGAGCCCTCCTGGTACAGGGCTGGTGAGGTAGGAGGTGGGACTTGACTCAGGAAGCAGGGCTCAGACACTGGACCAAATTGAAAACTTGCTAAAACAGGGCTGGGGCAGAAGCAGCCTCCTCCAGTGTGCCATGCCAGTTTACCATTGTCATAGAAACACCCGAATGTGGTCACCCCTTTCCATGGAGACCACCTGTCGACACAGAAGTTACCACCCTCGTTCTAGAAATTTCTGCATTTACCACTCCTTATTTTGCATGTAATTGAAAGTGGGTGTAAATATGAGTGTAGAACAGCCTCTGAGCTGCCACTGTGGGCACATGGCCTATGGCGTAGTCCTGCTGTGCTAGGAGCAGGATGTCTGCTGCTGCTGTGCACTGCTGCTTCAGTCAATGAAAGTTGCTGTGTGACAACTGGCTTGCCCTTGATTTCCTTCCTGGGTGAAGCCAACAACCCTCCCAGACTAAGCCCCAATTCGGGGGCTTGTCTTTCCTGCATCATGGGGACTGGGAGAAGGAAAGGCAGGTGGACAAATGCCAGCACAGGCAGCAAGGAGTCTGATGTGGCTCCTGATCCCCAGAGAGGAGGGGCCGTGGGAGTGAGTGGTGAGAGAAGAGTTTGGGATCTAGCAGATGAGACAGTGTCCTCACTTGGCTTGATGAGGAGTTGACACGTCATACAATTCCAAAGGAGCCCTGGAGAGTCTTTGGCATCAGAAGGATGGGAATTTATGTGTCCTTTGGAATTCTTTCTGTCCCTGTGAGTTTTGAGGGAAGATGTCTTATAGGTGGGAACCATTGAAGAGCAAGCCATGAAATCGAGGAAAGAGCCCAGTTGGCTGCCTCTTTTTCATTTAGAAATTTGGGCAAGTGTCTTTTTAAAAGTGTTGAAAAGGTGAGCGATAAAGCCACATATATCTAGAAAGAACCTTGGGCTGTAGGGCAGATTTTGGTTTTAGATAGAAATCATGAAGATGTGTTAACACTGTAAATCATCAGGGAAGTAAGGGTGAAGAGAGGACAAAAAAAGAAAAATTCAAGAAGCAAGAAGTCAGAGACAGAATACAATAGACTTCATTGTTGTTCACAGCATAAGCAGAAAGCAGCTTTTACTGGTGGGTTTTTCAGCTGTAAATTGCATAGGAAAAGGTCGAGTTTTTATCTGTTATATCTACAGGGCATATATAAAAAGAAATTTAAGAAAATCTCACACTCCCTGGTATTTTGAATGGATACTTATTGCTACCTCAATTTTCCAACCAGATATTAAACAACTGTAAAACAGGACAATTTTCTAGATGTTCTTCTTCTGATTTCTGTAATACAAAATTTCCACAACAGTATATTCTACATATTCCATGCTTTTTATTGCCTTAATTCTGGTGTACTTTTAGTCATTTCTTGACTCATCATGATCTTTTGCATAATTGGTTTTATGTCCTTCTACTGTATATCACAGCCTTAGTTTTATGACTCTATGTTCATTTTCTTAACATTATTTTCAGTAGGAAAAAGAAAATAGAATGAGTCAAGTCAATGTGATATTGAGGTTTAAAAACATAATCTGTTCTTATGGTCTTTCCCAGATTAATAAACTGCAGAAGGCAAATGAATAGACACATCAATTATCAATTTTTTATGGCCAAAGAAAATTTGAGAAACCATAAAAGAGTTTTCATAACAAGGTAATTATAATAGGCCAGTAACTCAATTCCTTGGGGAAATGCTTCCCTCTTACTCCACGAAGGATTCAAATAAGACCTGATTTGCTTTTATTTCTTCTCCAGTCTTTTTTTCTAATTCCTTTTCTTTCTTGTCCTCTGTGTATTTGACTGAAAAAGCAATTATAACAGGAGCAGTTACCTTTCAAAGCAAGAAGAAATATCTGTGTTCCATAGCTGAGTCTATTTTCATTTCTAATACCTTAGCCTCCACAATATGTTTGGATATATTTTATTAAGAAAGTCATCATTTGCATAAAATTGTTTGTCCTGATATTGCATTAAATAGATAGTAAACATATCTGAACAAAACTGAATTACCCTCATATGTTTACATATTCTCCTGCTGTTGGACTTTTACATTTTAAATTTATCTCTGCTTAACTATTTCATGCTATAGTGAATATTATCTAAAGATAAATTCTTAGGAGTGGAAGAAATAGACTATTTAATATAAATATAGTTGTGTTTGTTGCTCCATGAGGACTAATTGCTCCACATATATGGAACAAATTATCACTAGCATCACTAGGGCGGAGGTTGCATCTGTTTCAGCATAATTATTTTAGCTTTTCCTATTACCAGTTCTAATGGTTTGCTATCCTAGTAGATTTTTGAAACGTTATAGTATCTACTGGTATTTTGTTATTAATATACTCATCATAAAAATGTTTCTTTTGAAATGTACATGTGAATGCACACTATGTAGCAATACGTAAACAACCCCCTCTTCATAATGAAAATGTTGCCAGTCTTACTGAACTGAATATTAAACCTAATATTTCTTAAACTGAAACTAATACTTCAGTTTCATTCATTTTCTTAACATTATTTTCTATTGATGGACATTTGAAACTAATATTTCAGTTTAAGAAATATTAAGGGATAAATAATTTTAAATGAATAAGAAGACATTTTAATCAGCTATTTTAAATTTTGGATATGGTTCCGTTTCTTAAATGACTGTAAAATAGTTGGTTAAGAGAAACTAGGATTTACTTCTTAAAATCTTCCATGAGTGTGTGAATTTATCTAAACTATTAAGCTAGTTTGTTGACTAGTCAGATAATTGCCAGTCCTAGCCACTAAAAGTTAATGTTAACGTGGTTGAGACCAGCCATAACTGTACAGTTTCATTCTGTCACTTGAAATAATGGGAATGCTAGTTATATTTGCATGTTATACAACTTCTCACCTTCATTTCCTATCTACCTCAATTGGTAATCTTACACTTATTACGTTACCTATAAATTATCCTATTTTTACCAGCTGTTCTATTTTTAAGACTATTTAGAAAATGAGAAAACACTTTAATTTTTTGGCATTCATAATATAACTCTTGCAAACGTAAATAAACAGAAAAATAGGTACACACATTTAAAGAGGCATATATGATTTTATCTACTAAAACATTTTTAGAGATTTATGATTTTATCCACATCTATATGAAATATGCATTTTATCCTTTCAAAGAGGAGGGCAATTTGCCAAACTCTAAATTATAAAATATTTAGTTGCTGAACTATAGAAAAATAATATTGTATTCAAATAATTTGCTTCTAGGATCCCATAAAATAATCACTCAAAACTCATAAATATTAGAACAATCTGTATATAATCAACTGCCATTTAAAGAAATGATATGGTTTCATTGGAAATATTTTGAAATCCTCTAAGAATACTATTTGACCCAGCCATCGCATTACAGGGTATATACCCAAAGGATTATAAATCATGCTGCTGTAAACACACATGCACACGTATGTTTATTGCAGCACTGTTCACAACAGCAAAGGCTTGGAACCAACCCATATGTCCATCAACAATGGAATGGGTTAAGAAAATGTGGCACATATATACCATGGAATACTATGCAGCCATAAAAATGGATGAGTTCATGTCCTTTGTAGGGACGTGGGTGAAGATAGAAACCATCACTCTGAGCAAACTATCAGAAGGACAGAAAACCAAACACTGCATGTTCTCAGTCATAGGTGGGAACTGAACACATGTATACAGGAAGGGGAACATCACACACGGGGCCTGTGGTGGGGTGGGGGTAGGGGGGAGGGATAGTGTTAGGAGATATACCTAATGTAAATGATGAGTTAATGGGTGCAGCACACCAACATGGCACGTGTATACATATGTAACAAACCTGCCCCTTGTGCACATTTACTCTAGAACTTAAAGTATATATATAAAAAAAAGAAATCCTCATTTTTCAGCATGTATTTCCAAATAGTATGAATAATATCCAGGGAAAACATAAAATACCCTCCCTCTCCTTATCCCCACATTGCTTTTCCTATTTATTCACCTTTCTGTCCTTTGAATTGGGAAGAATGGATCCAGGGAAGATTTATGGCATGGATGGGGAGGGACTGTGCAGTTTTTGAAGGAGATAGAAAATTCCCCTAGTAGAGAGAATGGAGACGTGTGAAAAGGAAGGTAGCAAGCAACTGGGGAGTCAGAAAAACGTGGCTGCAGAAGGACTCAGTAGTGATGTTCTGGACAGTGGGTAATAGGAAGTTCATTTTCTGTTTTTTGATGTTTATTTGTACTCATATGTTCATGGTGGAGAATTTTCCATTTTTACTCCCAGAAATATCTAACACAGGCATTTATTTCTTCCATGGCCCAAATAGCTGTTTATCTGACAGCGGCCTAGCAAGTGAGCTAAACTAAACCTCTATTACTTGGTAGGAAGAAACTTCGTAAAAAGCTCCGAAATGAGCCACAACAGCCATTACGATGAGAGGCTTTCTCCCTCTCTGTGGCTCCTGGGTGGAAATCACTCAGGGCTTCACCCTATGCCATCATTCATTTGCTGTGTCATTTCAGTGAGTTCCTTCAACTTTCAGTGTCAGTTTCATATCCATAAAATGGGATAAAGAGAGTTACCTCGAGTGGGTTGTTTGCAGAACTAAATTGCTTTCATAAGTATATAAATGGGCACATCATAAACACAATGAATATCAATTTGGTGATATTAAAAAGATGAGGCATATGCCAAGGTTAAAAAATTGTTTACAGTTTTTGCCTGTGACATTTATCTCCATCATACTTATTTTAGAATACCTAAGTAAATAACAATAATCTTTTTTAAGGAACTATTTCAAAAACTATATGAGCAGCAAAAATATGACATAATATAGGTGATATTTGAAATAGAGTTCTACCAAATAGAAATGTGCAGTGCTATTATTTAAATCAGATGTTTCTTCACCCAGTATTCTAAGAACAGTTTCATTCAAGAGAGTTGAGATAAATGTGTTTATGTAAAATCATGTTTCTTTTTAAAGCATTTGATGTTTACGGTAAACTCTGTGGCATTGTTATGAAAAAAAAGAGGTAAATTACTCTTGAATACATGAGAAAGAAAATTGGAGGTAAATATTCTCATTATAATAAGAAAACAATTTTTATAGGCCAGATTTAGTGGCTCACATTTGTAATCCCAGCACTTTGGGAAGTCGAGATGGGAGGATCTTTGAGGACAGGAGTTCAGGACCAGCCTGGGGAATATAGTGATACCCTGTCTCTATAAAAAAAAATTAAATAAAAGTTAGCTGTGTGTGCTGACCTGTGCCTGTGGTCTCAGCTGCTCAGGAGGCCGAGGCCAGAGGATTGATTGAGGCTGGGAGGTGGTTGAGCCTGCAGTGAGCTATGATGCGACCACTGCACTCCAGCCTGGGTGACAGAGTGAAAGTGTGTCTCAAAATAATACTAATAATAATTTTTATAAAACAATTCAGGCTTGTTGCCTAGTATCTCGTTACACACTTTTATGCAATTATTTTTGTCAGATTGAATCTTCCTCTCAGTATAGAATACAAAAGGTGTCATAATTTCTTTTACACTTTAAAAGGTGACGAAGTATCTTATGGAAATTGAATCTGATTTATTTTACAATCTAGAAAGTGCTGAGAAAATCTCAGGTGTTCATGAAGGAAAAGTGGTTTTGGAATTCGCTTATGAGTTAAATTTCTCTCTTTCCTAATTTGTAGAACAGATGATCAAATGATGTTGGCAGTTTGCTCGCTGAGAAGTGGAAATAGGACATTTTTAAAAAACTGTTCTCATTTTGAGTAAGAAAACCAAAAACTTCTAAAGTGAGTTTTTTCTTCTAGCGTTGCATGAATGGGTATTAGAAACAAGAAGATGTTGTGGTGTCAGAAACCACTTTGAAATTCCATCTCAGGCACACAGCACCACATGGGCACAGTCAGTGAATTTCAGGAGCTGGAAACTGACAGATCCTTCAAGTCTTAGGTTTTGTTTTGTGTTTGGAGACAGAGTCTTGGTCTGTCACCCAGGCTGGAGTGTAGTGGCACAATCTCATCTCGCTGCAACTTCTGCCCACTGGGCTCTAGTGATTCTCATGCCTCAGTCTCCTTAGTAGCTGGGATCACAGGCATGTACCACCACACCTGGCTAATTTTTGTTTTTTTTGTAGAGATGAGGTTTCACCATATTTCCCAGGCTGTGTCAAACTCCTTGGTTCAAGGGATCCACCTACCTCAGCCTTCCAAAAGTGCTGGGATTACAGGCATGAGAGGGCCAAGTTTTAGTTTTAATCCATCCTCAAATTAGTTTATATATGTATGTACATATATATGCATGTCTGTATGTATATGTGCGTGTACATGTGTGTGCATGTTTGTGTGTGATCCCTACTTACAAATGGCTGGGAGAGGAACCAAGTTCCAACGTGTGTAGTGTTCACCCCCAGTCACACATATTTTGAGCGCCACAGCTGCTCTTTGATTCTAAGTCTCCCAGCTACACTGACTTCCCAATTCACACCCAGGTGTTTAATAACAGAAGGTACTTGGATTCACAGAAAGTCTTCGCTTTGCTCATCGAGAATAAACATGTTTTCTTCATTATAGAAAGAAGAAAGGCACATTGGATTTTTTTCTGGCTGCTGTGAGATATTACCACAAACGTAGTGGCGTAGGAACCACAAATATCTCATCTTGTATTTGCACAGGTTGGAAGGCTCATGTCAGCTTCTAGCCTGCAGATGGGTCTCCCTGAGCTGACCCCACGGTGTTGAGGGGCCTGTGTTCTTTTCTGAAGGATTCGGGGGAGCCTTCTCTAGGCTGCCCACTTTGCTGAGCTTGTGGCCTTCTTTCTCCATCTTCAAAGCCAGCAAGGTTGCATCTTTCTGACTATTTTTTAAATGACGTTTCCCTCTGACCTGAGCCAGAAAACGTTCTCAGCTTTTAAGAAATGTTATGACAACAAGGAACCCACCCAGTTAATTGGAGGTCATCTCGCTTATTCAGAATCCTCAACTCTCATACCTGTCGAATCCTCTCAGCAGGGAAGGAAACATAGTCGCAAGTTATGGGAATTACGATGCAGACATCTTTGGTGGAGGTAATCGTTCTGCTCCCACAACTGCAAAAAGAGATAAGGCCACCATCTGTCCTCATTCCAGGTGTCCACACAGTCCATACCCCTTCACCAGAATACCCACTATTCCTCACCTACCTGCATTTGATGTTTCAAGTTTCAGCTTCACTACCCTCTTTTTCTAGGTATTCTTTGACATTTGAATCCTCAATTTTATTCTCTGTTCTATCACTATCATTTTCTCCCTTTGTAACCCTTAGTTATTAAGCAAATATTTGAGTACTTATTTGATTAGTGTTGTTCTCCCTCTTTCACTGAAAGTTCTATGAGGGTAGCTACAGGGTTGGTTGTATTCGAGAGGAAATTTACAATATCCACCATGAGACTCAAAGAGATTGCAGGAAAGCAATCCTTTTTGAATGAATACAGAAGTAATTTGTCGAGGCTGATGTGTTGACAAATAGAGTTTTAAATTTTTAAGTATAAAAATGCAAATTTGTTATTGAAGACCTAGTTAAAACTTATACAATAAAACATTTTGTATATTTCCACAACCTCTTCATTCTTCCATTCCTGTGAAAAAGCTTAAGAATGTACTGCTAGAAGAAAAAAAAAGTGTACAGAATGATACATTAAGACATTAAAATGCCATATTGTAATTGAGCTCTTGAAAAGCAAATAGGCAGATGCTTCATTTTTTAAAGCATAATCAGTAACATGAATAAAATCTTAACTATATTGTGAAGATAAGACATATTCATCAAATAGTCACATCTCATTTTGATGTGTCATTATAAGAGTAATAATACTAAGACAGCTGGTCATCCCACCAGTCCTGGAAATGGCTGATTGAAAAATGTTTTCTCTAGAGAAAAAAAAATAACAAAAAAAAAAAAAAAAAAAAAATTTACACTTAAATTGAGAGGCAAGCATTAAGAATGAAACCACAGCAGGACTGGGAGATGCCAGTGTCTTGTTGCTTCTCATCCAGCGTACAATCACCAAAATGCAAATAGAATTTATTTTTGTTTCTTTTCTGTCTCAGGGTTTTTATGGTTGGCTTGAATAAATGCTATTGAGCATGGCAAATGAACGCAGCGGCCCCCTCATAATTTCCATGTATAATGGTCATCACTATTAATTAGACACAGTTAAGATCCTTCTATAAGGAGCACTGAAGAATTTGAACAGCAGCCATGCAGGAGGTTAGGTACATAAACCTCCCTGCGTAGATTGTCAAGAGTGCATGTATTCAATCATGTTTTTCAAACTGTTTTTCCTAGCTCTTCAGTTTGTCACATATGTATAACATTTGAGAAAATTATAGAAATGAAAAGTTTGGTGAAGGGTAAATGAAGGCTTATTTGTATTTTATATTTCAGTTTCCTTCTACAGTTGTTGCATATTGTTTTCTGAATTTTTTTTTTTTTTTTTTTTTGAGACGGAGTCTTGCTCTTTCTACCAGGCTGGAGTGCAGTGGCGCCATCTCGGCTCATTGCAAGCTCCGCCTCCCAGGTTCACGCTATTCTCCTGCCTCAGCCTTCTGAATAGCTGGGACTGCAGGCGCCCGCCACCAAGCCCGGCTAATTTTTTGTATTTTTAGTAGAGACGGGGTTTCACCGTGTTAGCCAAGGTGGTCTCGATCTCCTGACCTCGTGATCCTACCGCCTCGGCCTCCCAAAGTACTGGGATTACAGGCGTGAGCCACTGCGCCAGGCCCTGAATTTTTTTAATTACAATAACACTCACCAGTATTTTCTTTCTGCCGTGTATTGGATCACCTTCTCTGCACACACAGCAGTGCTTAATCCTTACAGCAGTCATTTTAATTGAGAAAAAGTATCTATAATTGATATGTAAAGTCTCTTATTCTCTGAAAGGTAAGACATCGGCCCAAGGTTAGGTAGAGAGTAGTGAACGGTATTTGAATTTGTCTGTCTCTGCAGTATCTCATGATGCTTCCACACTGATATGAACAGCACTGTGGAGAAAAAGTAAATTAATAAAACAACTTTCTGACAGTTATGGAGATTACAACAGACATGAATGCAAATACTTTAAAGCAGCTTAGCCTTACTTAAAGATGGGTTATTATCATCATTGTTTTGAGACAGGGTTTCGCTTTGTCACTCAGGGTGGAGTGCAGTGGCATAACAATAGTGCACTGAAGCCTCCTTCTGCATTAACAAATCCTCCCACCTCAGTCGCCAGAGTAGTTGCGACTAAGATGCACACAAGCATGTCCGGCTAGTTTTTTAATTGTTATGTTTTGTAGATGTGGGGTCTTGCTATATTGCCCAGGCTGGTCTTGAACTCTTGGCCTCAAGAGATCCTCCCACCTCGGCTTCCCAAAGTGCTGTGATTTCCCATGTCCAGCCAAGATTTATAATTATATAAGGATAGCACAGCAGGTGTTTATATTAATATACATTTATAAATAATTTTTCATTTTTTTCCTAAGTAATTATCTCTGAGATTCAACTTTGTCACTTAAACCATAAGAATGTTGAGTAGAGGGTTGTGGGGTTTTCCTTTTAATTCGAATATTCATTAATTTTTTGTGCTTTTTAAAGTCGTTTTTTTTTTATAAAATCATGCTTTTCTAAGCAGACTCTAAACACAGCAAACCATATCCAAGTGACACTCTAAGCATAATTAACAAAAATTATACTCTGAAAAAAGGTAATTATCGTTAGTGTATTGAATGGGGAATTGTTTTGAAATGCTGGCCAGAATTTTACAACACAATATTAAATTTCATTTTGTCCAGGTAGTTAAAAGGGAGCTTTTTCCATTTCAGACCATAATGTTAAAGGAAGCAAATCTCATTCATGCATTATAACCTCAAATAAATTATTACTGAAAAATTATTAAGAGGATGATTTGTTGATAAAACTAATCATTCAGGATTTTATGGCACCTCAACATAATTTTCAACAAGTCCGGGGCCCTTGAGCTTCTAATAGTCACCATGATTTATTTCACTGAGCTCTTTTTTTCTACATTGGCTGAGACTTCTTGTAACCATATTTTACCACAAAATCTGTGACTTGTCTTCCACTGAGGGCCTAAAAATATGGTCATGGTAAGCCCTTGTAAGGGAAGAGTTTTGTTGCTGTTGTTCTCTAGTGGAAACCTTCAAAAATCATCCGATTTTCTATCCAAACAGCATGTCATACTTGAGTCTTCAATTTTTGAAAATATTTTAAGAGGATCAAAGCATCAGGTCCCTGAGAAATGGCACTGGATTAACAATGTTAAATCTGCACTGCCTTGCCTCTCCAGCCTCATATATTGAGCTTGTGTTGAAGTCTTGATTGACGCAAAGCAAAATGCAAGGATTTGAGGAGGAATCAAAAATAAATTGCTTTGTCTATTGTCCAGTAGCTCCTTTAGTAGCAGAGAGGATTCAATACTGACGATCGCTTATATTTAAATGGCAATTGACATTTTACAACATTTTCCTGTTTGCCTTTTTAATTTGAGTTTCTCAGGAAACTGAGATGCAATAGAATTAGATGACTTGACAACTAATGCCTTCACCAAATCTATTCTTTTCACTCCACCACACTATGCATGTTTATTAAAGCATCTATGTGCTTTAGAGGTAGACTTCAGATACAGACCTGAAACTATGAAAAAGCACCCATAAACTGCCTACATGTCAATGACCATAGCAGAAGATGTGTGAATTTAGCATGTTCACACTATAGGCTAAGTCTAACCTCAAGCAGATATTTGATATTGTATGTTTTAGTGTTTCTGCCAGTGGGATCATCCCCAGTGCTGTGCTAGATACATTCTGCAGTCTCATACAAACATATGAGAACATATGAGAACCTTACGGACAACAGAAGCTCAGAGTGAGCTGGGTGCTGGCTCTATCACCTGAGGGGTTTTGCCAGACTGCAGAGGACGAGAGCTCACTGTACATAGGGCATTGAAAGTGAACTTTGCTCATTTGCGAAGGATTACAGGAGGAAATGAGCAACGGTGCTGTGTAAAAAAGATATATACACACATGGTAATCCAAAAAAACCTGAGTGGAAGGAAGGTAAAATTACTTTTAATTAAATTAAAAGGAAGCGGCAATAAGTGATACTGTTGTGGTGTGTCTCCTGAGATGCTATTTTAACTTTTTGTACTGTGACCTCTGTTATTCCAGTAAAGTCAGTGAACTCTTAGAATAGTGTTTCAAAATTCACATAGAAGGTATAGATTACAAAGAAAGCCAATTATATTAAAATACACTTAGTATCCATGTACTCCTTGGGGGTTTACCAGCCCCATCTGGAAAAGGCAAGCTATGTTGATAATGGGACATTATCCTTGAGCCATATGCTTTAAGACTCATTACGTTAAAATCAAAGCCGCTGAAAAATTGCTTGTGCACATTCCTGAAAGTGTCATATTTCTAGACAGAAAGAAAGTGATTTCTTTCTCATCCCCCAAATCTATATTTTACCTAACCACAGGTATGGCTTATATGTATTGCCAATCTGATCACACAGCTCTGAAAAGTCTCTTTCCATCACTGTGTCGGACAAAGTTCAGGCTCTTAGCTTAGCACACGGGTCCACCGTGAGGTACTCTTGTCAGGCTTGTCAGCCCCTGCTGCCACTTCTCTGGGGCTTGCTTTTTGTGCTTCTCTAATAATGGGCTGAGGATAACTTAATGGGATGTGGTGCTCTGCACCTCTTTGTATTTGCTACCTTGGACTCTCTGCTTAGAATGACTCCCCTGATCATGCTTCTGGACTGCTAATTAACATTTAAGACTCACCTCAAAGAACCTTCTTCTGTAAAACTTTCCTGATCTCAGACTCCAAGAGTTCCCTTGCCTTGTGCCTTGATAAACCCTGAGCATAAATATTTCATCATTGCTGCAGTCTGTCCTCCCGACTCTTGAGGAAAAATAGCATGTTTTATTCATTACTTTATACCCAGAGTCAAGCCAATGAATGGAAGACAATGTATACAGAATTACTGAATGAATGGATAGATGAAATGGATGAAGATTTTTTACTTTTTAACCTTGAGATGGAGTCTTACTCCGTTGACCAGGCTGGACTGTAGTAGTCTTATCTTGGCTCACTGCAACCTCTGCCTCCTGGGTTCAAGCAGTCGTCCCATATCAGCCTCCCAAGTAGCTGGGATTACAAGAATGCACCTCCATGCCCAGCTAATTGTTGTATTTTTAGTAGAGACAGAGCTTCACTTTGTTGGCCAAGCTGGCCTCAAACTCCTGGCCTGAAGTGATCAATCTGCCTCGCCCCCCCAAAATGCTGGGATTACAGGCATGCACTACCACGTCCAGCTGGAAGATGATTTTTATTAGCCAGGGCTCTCCAGAAAAATAGAACCAGTGTTTTAGTTGGAAAACCATCAGGGAAGCGAAGTCTCTCTTACTTGAGAGAGAGTCAGTTTTCCTTCTACTGAGGCCTTCAAGTGATTAAAAGAGGTCCACCCACATTACAGAGGGAAATCTGCTTTACTCGTTCTACCAAATGAAATGTTTATCTCATCTAAAAACACCACTGCAGACACACGCAGAATAGTGTCTGACCAAATATCTGGGCATCTTATGGCCAAGTCAAGTTGTTGCATAACATTAACCATCATAATACTTAATGCCTAATACTTGTCAATTTGAAAATCTATTTGGTTATATGAAATTATTTGTGAATAACTGAAAATTCATGATGCTCTTACTGGAAAATGCTAGGACTTTTATACACATTTTTTTGACTGTGGGAGAACCTTGTTCTAGTTTGGCTGGGAGCTGCTTGAGGACACACTTTGCATTTTCTTCATCTTGATGTTATATTTCCCATAGAACACAAGCTCTCAGTGAATAATTGTTAAATTTAACAGAAAAAAATATTTTCACATTAAAAAATAGAAAGCATAGACTAAATATTGAGAGGGGAGATGAGGCTCAAATGACTGAAATTGAAGCAAAGAACAAACAAATTTTAACATGAACCAAATCTTAGAAATGTGAGAATTTAATGAAGATGGTAGAACTTTCACTATATGTTTTTTATGAAGGCGTGTGCAGGCTAAATATCACCCCTAATGTGTTCACTCCTTAATCCCTGGAGCCTGTGAATAGGTTGCTTTATGGGAAAAAGGGGTTTACAGATATGATAAAGGGTCTTGAGATAGAGTTTATCCTAATTACCTTGGTGGCCCCATTCTAGCTATGTGAACTCTTAATAGCAGTAGAAAGAGGCAGAAGAATGGGTCACAAAGATTCAGTGAGGACTGGACCCAGCATTGCTGGCCTTGAAGATTCACAAAGAAGGCTATGACCCCAAAGAATGTGGTAGTCTTTTGAGGCTAAGAATGAATGACCCACAGTTTACAGCCAGCAAGAAAATGGGAATGTGGGCCCCATAAATGCAAGAAACTGGATTTTAAAATCACTTGAATGAGCATTGGATGAATTTTCTCTAAAAGGCTTCAGAAAGGACCATAGCCAGAAAACGCCTTGATTTTTGTCTAATGAGGCCTGTATTGAACTTCAGATCTAGAGAACTAAAAATTAGAAAGCCTGTGTTCTCTTAAGCTACTATGTGTGTAGTAACGTATGGCAGCAATAGAACAAACGACCGCTCTATAAAACAAATGACCGCAAACAGTGGCTTGACACAGCTGGCATTTATTTTCTCATAGTTTTCGCGGGGTGGGACTGTGCTGAGTCCTCTGCCGTAAGTCGTGCGTGCTATGATCAAGGCGTTAGTTCCACTGCCTCCTCATCTAGAGGCTTGACGGGAGGACTCTGCATCCAAGCTTAATTCAGGTTGTTGGCAGAATCCATTACCTCCTGGCATGAGCACGGAGAGTCCCGGTGTTTTGCTGTCTGGGAGCCATTTGCACAATTTCTCCCTACATAGAATTCTTCAACACAGCCCCTCCTTCATCATGCCCACAAGGAGAATCAATAACTCCATCCAGGCAAGATGCAGCCTTACGTAATGTCACAGAGTCGTGACAGTGACGCCGGTCATCTCTACCATATACTGTTGGTCAGTTGCACGTCACAAGTCTTTCTCACAGTCAAGAGCAGAGGATTATAGAGAGATGTGATCACCAGAAGGGTAGACTCATTACGATCACATTAAGTTCTTACTGCCACACTCGTCTTTTTTAAATCATGACACAGTCTTGCATCAGTGGGTAAAACAGATTTTATAATTTTTAAAAATGTTATAGAAGATCTAATTTGTTATGATAATTTAACTCATCCTATTCTATAGAGTTTACCTTTTCTGCCTATTAATATTATGATTGCACAACTGCCTGGGTGAAAGAGCAAGACCCTGTCTCTTAAAAAAAAATCAAAAAATCTGCCTGAAATCGAATGTATACGCCCAAGGTTTTAGTTTATTTTCCATTGACAAGTCAGTGTACACACATGTTCTGGAAAGAACTGTCATCGAAGTAGAATTTTTCTTTCAAAATGTTTCATCTGGTTTCTATTTCCAATTTCATGGACAGAATTCTAGGCTTAATACCTGAAAACTGCTTTCTAATTTTAAAATTGTAAATAGTGAAAAAGTTACAATGTGAAGAGATGGAAAATTCCCACATGAAAGAAAGCTAGGTAGTCCATTCTCATATTCATTTTTACCCAGGGACCAATCACCTCTTCTACTGTGGTCTCCCATTAATTTAGAACTAACAGTTTTAATTACGTGGCTGACCAATGAAAATGGGTATAATACAATGGCAGATCCTGAAACAAACTTCGGTTTTTTCTTTGCAGAACTCATAGTGACCAAAGAGTCTTATGAAGGTTGTGAATGATTTATATCTGTTAAAGAAAATATGTTTATTTAAATAATGTGTTAAGTATTATTTGAAGAACTTTGGCAAATGGCTTTGTGTTGTATGATCCTTTTCTCTATTTTATTAAATGTTTTTATTTTCCTTGCAAGAAAATGTGGGAGATTTATGATTACTTTGTTAGCAAATTAATGCCAAAGGGGAAACAAAAGAAAATGGCATACTTTTTATTCGCTGTTGCCAACATTATAATAAAAATTGTTGTTGAGATGCTTCCTGGCGGTATTCACATGATAATCACTATGCATTAGAAAAGTGACAGGGCGCTGTACTAATTCTGGCCTTTGTCACCATTTATTGTTAGATATTTTACAAGCTATTTCGAGTGTCCATAGTTTCATGACTGATGCCAACATGAGCACTATCAACATGGCAAATTAGGTCTGTGATTTTGTCCTGAAGCTTTTAAATCCTATCCTAGAGGAATGACTTGGGAACATTTTATATTACTCCTTCGTTATAATTTCTACATTCACTCCTCATTTGGTATTAAAAGCAGCAATGTTGATTGCTGGACGAAAGAAATTTAGTAGCGTCAGGTATGACATGTACAAACTTGATAGGGCAATATTTTAATTGTTTTACTTGATCATTTTATCGTTCTACATTCTTTTTTGGCTACCATAACATTTACAGTAGATTCAAATTGATAATATATTTTTTTGTATGTGAAAGTTACTATAATTTTAATATGACAAATATAAACATTATGAAAGGGATATAAAGTAATTGTAGAACGTATACTTTGGGAAGAATGTAAATTACTTGCCGTCCCACCTCCCGCCGTTAAACATTGTGCTTTCTCCTGCCCCTTTCCTTTGTGGATGTGGCCAGTTCTGCTGAGGCTTCTTGCTCCTGAAGAATGAATGGGAAACATGGCTGAACTGTGTTGTTTTCCTGCTCTTCTCGCCATAGCATCCTTCAATTTCATCCCTGTCCGATTCCATAACTTGCCAGCCACTATCACTTGGTAAATATTCTCCTGTGGAGATGTAGTTCGTGCACCTTGAAATGCTGATTTTTATCTTTGTTGAGCTGTGGTTTGCCGTGTTTGGGTAAACACCCAACACTGGGCCTCCCTTGACAGCACACTGATTGGCTCCTCAGAGGGCCCCGTAGGACCCCGTCCTCTGCCTCTTTCATTTGTTTTCCCACAGCCTCCTGTGACTCAGACCCCTTCCGGCAGTCCTTGGTCAATATCGGCAAGACTGAAGCCATCGTCACCTTCCCTAGTGTCCATCATTCCATTCAGGGGAAACTTGACCTGGCAGGGGTACCTGGGTGCGAACAGACCAGCAAACAGACTAGGAAGCCCAGGAATATTCATTTTGATACTCAGTACATTTAAACCGTCAGTATGTATTGAGTATTTTTTTGATAGAGGACATTTTTTGAAAGCATGGTTTTCACTTTGGGCATGGTATTTTAATACACATGTGATGCAACATGTTTTCACAAGACCCTGTTGTTAAGGCTTTACGTTTGTGGCAGCTACACCTTAGATTTCAGCCCTGCTTCTGACTTCAAAGAGCTGAGGGAAAGTGGGTGATACTGGGCAACTTATCTTTTACAGATGTCTTTCCTGAAAGCTCAGAGAATTCAAAGTCAATTTAAGGCACGTGTCACTACTCAAAAGATGTATTTCAAATAAGATAAATACATAATGACATTAACTTAAGATATTCCAAGATCAGTTCCTGAGTTCCAAAGATGTGATTGCATTTGGTTTGCAGAACACTCAAATATTATGAAAACAGGAAGGGTAGCACCATGTACAGAAAATACTCTTAGGTAAAGTATGTCCTTAAAGGTGTGACTTACGGAATCGGGTTCCTAGAAGGACAGAATACGGGAACATGAGTGTTCTTGGGCTTAACAGCGTTTACCACAAGTAATGAGTGAGTAGATTGTGTCTGAGTGTGAAACAAATGGAAGTATTTGTGCTTTCATCTCAATAGACATTACAGACAAACGCAAAACCAAAAAAGTGGGAATGAGAAGGATCATGTGCATTTCAAATATGACACGTCTTCACTCCAATGCACTAATAGGCACGTTATAAAGGCTCAACAAATCATTTGAAAACACAAATGGTAGAAGTCACTAACTTGCAAAAACATACACAATTCCTTATACCTGACATGCTGGTGAGCAATACAGATTTAAGATTTAAATGCAGATTTAAGGTTTTTCTCACTCTGATCCCTGAGCAAATATTCCCTCTGCTGTGGCCCAACATGTACTCATTATAGGGCAAAGCTGGTGCTGATGCGGATAAAAGCCCCTGTTGCTGAAAAGTCAGGGGGTATTGTCTTAAATGGGGTTCAGTTCATGTGGTGCTTAACAGCTGTGCAACTGAGATTCACCCAGAGGCACGCAGAGGAACGTATTATTCTGATGGTGGCCTCTTGACATTCCAGGCACAACTTAGCAGAGAGAACAAGAGAAAGAGTCTCTAAGACATCCGAGAATTGCTGATTATAGCTTCTCCTGGAGCTTAGTGGGACAGTGTAATTGCATACTTTATGAAACTATTAAAATTATTATCTAGATAGTCATCTGTCTAATTTATAATAATAACTAACTACATTTTGTTAACATTCAATCATCTTTGCTGTTTTAACTATGATTTTTAAAGCAATCTGTTCAGCCTTTATAACGTGCCTATTGGTGCACTGGAGTGAAGACGTGTCATATTTGAAATGCACGTGATCCTTCTCATTACCACTTTTTTGGTTTTGCGTTTGTCTGTAATGTCTATTGAGATGAAAGCACAAATACTTTTGTTGCAGGAGAATTGGAAACAGCGGGAAGCTTGCACATTTCGAGTCAAATCCTTACGGACGTGTTCCTCTGTGGGTGTTTTGCCTGTGGGTGCAGATGGTTTAAGGGAGCTGAATTGTGGTAATGCTCCCTTTCTTTGCTCATCTTTGAATCGTTGTCAAATTTTGATGCTGCTGAGGTCTGGAAACTGACTGTTGATTTTGCTGATTCACATTCTAAATCATTCAGTAGAAGATGAAGTCAATTCAACCTTAACCACAGGATGAACTGAACCATCTTTTTTTTTTTTTTTTGGAATGTCCTTCCCTTTTTTCAGTGGAAGGAGAGTAGATATTTGGTAAAGGCACAAAGAACTGAAATCAATCTGATGAATTTTTCATCTGGTTTTTCATTTTCTTTCAATTTACCTTGTAGTTTTCTTTCAACGTAGAAAGCTTGAACAGCTGAAGAACAGTGATTCATGGATGAAGTACAAGCATTTTCAGTTGTAGTTCAGACAAGACACATTTTAGTGACCTCCACTTCACCGGTATCTTGCCGATAAGTAAGCACAATGCTTTTAATTCTATCTTGTTCAATTTTTTTGAGTTTTGTTTTTGTTTTTTGAGACAGAGTCTCGTTCTGTCACGCAGGCTGGAGTGCAGTGGCGCAATTTCGGCTCACTGCAAATTCCGCCTCCCGGGTTCATGCCATTCTCTTGCCTCAGCCTCCTGAGTAGCTGGGACCGCAGGCACCTGCCACCATGTCTGGCTCATTTTTTGTATTTTTAGTAGAGATGAGGTTTCACCGTGTTAGCCAGGATGATCTCGATGTCCTGACCTGGTGATCCACCCGCCTTGGCCTCCCAAAGCGCTGGGATTTCAGGCGTGAGCCACCACACCTGGCAAGTCTCTGCTTTTAAGCACTACACTATGCTCTGTGCTTTTTAGAAAAAAAAATATGCAAAAGAGTATAGGTTTTCAATGGCTTAGAAATGATTCAAGGCTATGTATTATGTACCACAAAAAATGTTAATATTTTAAAAAGCTGTGCTCTTTGAAGCCACTTAATATATGGCAACAAGATGAAATTTTCCTTTATGTGCCTGTTTAATTTTCATAATTTATCATGATTTCTAATGTCAAAAGTATTAATTGGAATAAAAATGAAAAATTAATTCTCAACACTTACTCCATTCAAATGCATTCCATGATAAATAAGGGTTTAGAACATCAGGAGAAGGATCTTTGCAAGGGGTCTTTGCCACTTTTCAAAAACTAATCAACTAACATAGTATCATGCCTATATAAACATTTTGGAGGGATGATTGATGGTAAGCATAATGTTGATTCATCTTAAATATATATTTATACAATTAATAGCTCTCTGTCTAGTGGAAAAATTTTGTTTTTCTTTTCTTTTCCGCAAACATACTTTGCTGGACTACTGTTACTGTATTTTTTCTTATTTTCTAATAACAGAGGTAAACTTTCAGGTAAAGTTAGAAGCAACATGACATACTAATATTATTTATTATTATTATTCGTAATAAACACAGTTGGCACCAGGCTTCATCTTTATTTACTCAACATTTTTTCGTGAGTAAAGAGATAGGAAGTGTTTCTCTACAGATGGGCAAAGGTGGGCTTAGATCTATTATGGGTCCTGGGGCGTAAACACGCATGAGTTTGCAGACCTGGGCACTTGCATGCTGTGTGTGCACTTTCTGTGACTTCAGAGGTGACTCACAAATTTGGTTTACAGGGCTGGTTCTAGTAAACCAAAACATGAATGTCATGAATTTTCCTTACTAGATAATTAATATTGAGTCTTATAACATAAAAGCTGGACTTCCAGTGGCTTTGCCCAATAACAATGTATTTCTGTTTATATCACAGTGCAACATAGGTCTGGCTCCCCTCAACACAGGGCTCTAATATCTGCGTAAACTATGGAGGCAGAAACCCAGCAGTCATGCCAGCCCCCGTGTGTTTCATCAGGCAGATCCACAGACCCAATAACAAATGCAGGAACATTGCATTTTTGTTTTGTTTTGTTTTGTTTTTTTATATATCCCTCCTCTTTCCCATCCTTCCCCATAATATTCATCCTGGAGTTTCTTTATCTTCTTTCCTACTAAAAATCTGTGTATTTTTCCTTTCTAGACATTACTTAAAAATTGTTTATTATATTTTTATTTACCCTTCCTCGTTTTTATAAAGGTTAAAAGACTAGACTGTTTCATAGGAGTTTTCATTTTTCCAATAGATGAAAGGAAGGAATCTTACTCATAAAATCTTAAACTTGCAGTGCACTGCAGGGCACATTGGTTGAAAGTGTCTACCTCATTCTGCCTGAATTCCTAAAGACAGCCTCAAATAAACTATTTGCAAGTCATCTTTTGTGACCAGGTTTAACAATGGTTAATGGTCTCTTTTCCAAAATAAAGTTTCTCAGGTTTGATTTCAGAACTTGTATCTGCCGAAATAATCTGAGGCAATATACGAATGGTTCCTATACTGTTTGCTATTATGCAGAATGAATGAAGGCACCTCGGTTTGCATTCTCTTTCATTTGGTCCAGAAAACCGCGTGAGAGATTTGAGAATGGGGGGAGATTTACAGCCGTCTAGGGCAAGCGTGGCCTCCAAAAGTGCCCTGTTTTCTGGGTCATCAGTGTCAAATTTTATATCATGTAAAATTTTCCCTTCCTGCCAAAATCATCTTTAGAAGAATGATGTGCAACTTAAATATGTTAGGAGATACATGTGGCAGTACCTTAAAACCTATGTTTTTAATTACATGTTGTGCATGCTGCCAGCAATCACATTTCTATTTGTTTTAAATCACCTGTGACTAGGATGAAGTTTGCACTGTCTTATGTTTATTTTTAAAAACGTTTTGGCTTTTTAGGAGATAAACGCAGGGGAATTAAAAATACCTGTGGTAGTATGTATCACTTGTTATAGGGACTATTTTGTATTAAAAAGAAATGCATAACATTGTCCCAGTGCTGCCATGGCCCGAGAGAAAAAAATTATAAAACTGCCTATGAAATAGTGTCAGCAAGTCATCTGAAACTGTGATTTTGGAAAATAATAATAATACCTGCCTGTTTCACTATATGGTGAGAATGAAATATATTTCTTTGAGTGTTCAATTATGGTTCCTTAATGTGTACTGACCAGAATAAACTTCATGGATGCTTTTTTTCTTTTTCTTTTTTTTTTTTTTTTTTTTTTTTTTGAGACGGAGTTTCACTCTTGTTGCCCAGGCTGGAGTGCAGTGATGCAATGTGGGCTCTCTGTAACCTCCACCTCCTGGGTTCAAGCGATTCTCCTACTTTAGCCTCCTGGGTTCAAGTGATTCTCCTGCCTCAGCCTCCCAAGTAGCTGGAATTACAGGCATGTGCCACCATCCAGGCTGATTTTTTGTATTTTTAGTAGCGACGGGGTTTCACCACGTTGGTCAGGCTGGTCTCTTGCTGACCTCAGGTGATCCGCCTGCCTTGGCCTTCCAAAGTGCTGGGGTTATAGGCATCAGCCACCATGCCCGGCCCAAATGCTACTTAATGCTTACACGTGTCAGTTAAAACCGTTGCAGCCTAGTGGGTTGTCCTTTCGTATGACTGTAAGAGCATCAATATTCCTTAAAAGTCATTTTAAGTCTCTGCCATAAGCACATGTTAAAGTACAGTATTATATTTTCTCAGAACAGAATCCAACAATATCCCCGAATGTTTTAAAGCAACTTGTTTTTAATATTACAAGTCAGTAAATCAATATGTTTTAACAGAGTAGAGTGGAATTCTTCAGAATTTTAAGGGACCTTAGAGGATAACATTTGTTTCAATTTGAGCAAACGTTTATGTGGGTATTAAAACTGTTCTATAAAGGAAGAAAAACACTTATTATTTTATTTTTATTTTTATTTATTTATTTTTGAGACAGAGTCTTGCTCTGTCACCCAGGCAACAGTGCAGCTCGCTGCAACCTCCTCCTCCTGGGTTCAAGTGATTCTCCTGCCTCAGACTCCTGAGGAGCTGGGACTACAAGCACTCACCACCACGACCTGCTGATTTTTTTTTTTTTTTTTTTTGTATTTTTAGTAGAGACGGGTGTCACCTTGTTGACCAGGCTGCTCTTGAACTCCTGACCTCAAGTGATCCACCCGCCTTGGCTTCCCAAATTGCTGGGATTACAGGTGTGAGTGACTGTGCCCCAATGAAAAAATATTTACTCTTAATACAAAACAAACGTACTGATTTTGGGGAAATAGAGCCATCCAAAAATAATAGCCTCTTAGCCCCTGGAAGATTGAGAGAGGGGCTGATTTGACTTTATCAATGCTGAGACCCTTCCTATTATTTCGTCTTTTATATTCGTATAACGCTGTGAAGTAACCAGTTTTGAAAATAAGTAATTAAATTCCATCTTTTTTTTTTTTTTTTTTTTTTCTTATTAGCATCCTGATTTTACAACGTAGAAACCTGGGCTCTGTAAACTTCCTCTCAGTGTGTCAGGGACTGGACTGTCTTGGGCCGAGCAGACATGCTGCATTCAACACAAAGATAGGAATCAGCCCCGGCTGGGCTATGAGGAATCCCAGGTGGAAAGCTGACTCCCCCAACCTTGAACACGGGCCTCCCTCTCTTGTAATTTTACACTTTCCCCTCTGCTGCAGTCAGTATGGCAAGACAGTTCGGCCGTCCTCAGCTTCCAGTGTTCCAGAATGTTCTCTGGAACATTCAGGGCACCTTGACTGCTTCTCAAATGCTCCAGTGTCCTCTGGATGCCAAATCGTTGGTGACAGCCTGGCGTGGCCTCATCAAAGAGGGTGCCTCCTCTAACAGCTGCGTCTTCCACACCTGCAGAATCCAGTCCACCCAGGCACTATGTACCTAGGGATTTGTATTTATCAAGTCATATCAAAATAGATGTGGGCTTGTTAAGAATGATTTTTTTATTCCACTGTAGACCTTAAGCTAAAAGTATTGCAGGGAAATGAATTCAAGGTAATAACAGTTTACAAACAGGAAAGCCGTGATCTTAGTACTCAGGCGTACAGGAACGGTCTCTCTGTTCATTGCATGCTTATTCACGGCATGTTCTGACTCTAGCACTGGGCCTGCCACTCGTCTTACACATTTCCCCTGGTAGGGGCTATTTTATCTGAAAATGATAGCTATTCGAAGACAGGAGTCCATCTGACAAATAGATTTAAGTACAAGTTTTCAAACCAGACGTTCATTGGGCGTTTATGTGACTATTTATATTAAAATGTGTGTCACTTTTTACATTAGCAATTTAAAAAACATGTGCTGCAATTTCATAAATCAGTACATTTACTAGATAGGTAGGATACTGTTGATCCATTTGTATGTTAAAAGATTAGCGCATGTTTCTCTTTATGCCCACTTGTATTAGCAGAAGAGTGTTTTTGGATTTCCTGAATGGATCTGTATTGAGACTCTATGGTGTGTGCTGTTTTTAAAATGATTATTTATCAAGCTCACACGTGCATGTTTATTGCTTAGGGGTACTATTCTGAGTACTTTAAAAGCCCTGTCCGATTTAATCTTTATAGTAAACCTGTGACAAAACTATTGTGAGCCCTTTTTAAGACAGGGAGCATAAAACAGAGATGAAATAATTTGCCCAAGATCATGAAGAATTGCAAAGGGTAGGGCCAGGATTCAAAGGCAAGAAAGCAGGTTCCCAGCCTGTACTCATTTTTGTGTTTTTTTGTTTCTTTTTGGTTTTTTCTTTGTTTGCTTTTGTTTTTCTGAGACAAAATTTCACTCAGTTGCCCAGGCTGGAGTGCAGTGGTGCGATCTTGGCTCACTGCAACCTCTGCCTCCCAGGCTCAAGCCATTCTCCTGCCTCAGCCTCCCAAGTAGCTGGGATTACAGGAACCCACCACCAGGCCCAGCTAATTTTTGTATTTTTTAGTAGAGACAGGGTTTCACCATGTTGGGCAGGCTGGTCTTGAACTCCTGACCTCAGGTGGTCCGCCCACTTTGGCCTCCGAAACTGCTGGGATATTTTAAATTCAGGGGTATATGTGCATGTTTCTTATGTAGGTAAACTTGTGTCACAGGGGTTTGTGGTACAGATTATTTCATCACCCAGGTATTAAGCCGAGTAACCATTAGTTATTTTTCACGATCCCCTCCCTCCTCCCACCTTCCATCCTCTGGCATCTGTTGTTTCCCTCTTTGTGTCCATCTGTCTTCCTTTAGCTCCTACGTATAAACGAGAACATTTGATTTTTTTTTCCTGTGTGAGTTTGCTAAAGATAATGGCCTCCAGGTCCATCCATGCTTCTGCAAAGGATGTAATCTTGTCCTTTTTTATGGCTGCATAGTATTCCATGGTGCACACATGCCACATTTTTTTATCCAGTCTGCCATTAGTGGCTCTTGAGGTTGATTTCATGCCTTTGATTTTGTGAATAGTGCTGTGAGGAACATACACATCTATAAGGAAGTTAAACTAATTTACAAGAAAGAAATAACAGGTTGTAGTGTCAACAATGATACCATGCTATGTTTTAAGGATTATAATGAGACCCGATCCAATAGGTTGTGCCGCTTGTGATTTTCTTCTCCCCCTGCTCATCGTAATATGCTGCAGATTATTAGAATTGGAAAGAGCTAGTTTTCAGGGAGCACAGTTCCAGTATTGATGACTAATGACTGGGCTAAAACTAATGTTTAAGAGTTAGCCTTAGCCATTAATTACCGAATAGCATTAGATTATAAGTGAGCATATTGGCCGTGCTGGATGCTAAATAAATGTATTATCTCTGCTTACAATTATACTCTTCGGCTCACACTGGCATAGATTTGATATAATGTAGCATTTCCATTGCTGTTTGTTTCATAGTTATGTATTTATATATTTTAATGAATCTTTAGAAATTATAGTTAACATTCCTAAAATGTAGTTTTTCACAGGGAAGGTGGCTAATTATTGCAGGGTAGATAATAACAGAATTTGCCATCATTATCAGCAAACATTAACTCTACCCTTGTCGTGTGTATGACGGTGTCAGAGGCTCGGAGAATTTTCCTTCTGTGTTCTCAGGAGCAGTTTATAGGTTTCCCGGACTATCATCTGGTAGCTGCCCCAAGCTGTGGCCAAGCTGTCCATATGCCCCAACTAAAAAACTGAGTGTTTTAAGTGGCAGATTGGGAATCCAGGAGGGGAGACATTTAATAAGTACTTACAGAAATATTCAAGTGATGCTGAAACAAAAGCTTTCATCAACAAATTACTCATATCGCTTCACTTATCTTTTAAAATAATATTTTATATTATTTTTCATCATTTGATAGTTTTAAATTGCTCACAACAAAATTATTTTTTGTTATGTATTTGTAGGGAAGCTTAAAATTGTGCTTATCAAGTTAACAGAATCATCGAAAAGTTCAAAATTGTGAATTTTTACTTAAGTTCACATTTTAAAGGAATGTCTGTCTCTCACAACCAGTAATGTCTATGCATGAGAGAAGAGAAAAAGCAAAGTATTTTCACCTCCAGTTGAAGAACATGTCATTGAGGGGCTAAAAGTGATTGATAAGCTGTGACCCACAATAGGTTTTATGGAGTTGGTTTTACATCAGTTTCCTTATTGAAAGAAGGAGTTACCATTTAGCTTACTTCAGTGGTAATCATCAGACGTGAATAAATTATTTTAAATATATTCAATTGCTGATTCTGTAGTAAAATTTTTTTTTACAGAATTAAATTTTCAATGTGTTGCAAATTTCCTTAGAGATGATATTCTCCATTTTCCAAAGTCTGTATACCCATTTTTTTCCCCTAAATTCATCCTAGGGCTATACTGCACTTATGCACTAATAATTAACTTTTAAAATGAAATAAAATTATCACCGCATAAAGATGATCTCTGTATATAGTATGTGACTGTGATATGAATGTGACATCTAGCAATGGTGTCTGTGCATATAACACAATCACGTGTACTTTCTACTCATCCCATGTAATTACTCTTTCCTTGAAAGACTTTGCTTCTTACTTTCCTTGCCCCTTTCTTTATTGGCCGTTATCTTCATTTGCTAATTGAGATTCTGTCCACTGTCTTCAATTACATTCTCCCATTCGAACATACAGGTCTGGACTCTGAGTTTGATGCTATTAATTTCTATTTCAATAATTAGAATGAATCTTATAATTGCATGTTTTAACCTGAGTATATTTCCTTCACTTAATTTCACTATGAGACTGCATCACTAGTGACAAAAAAACTTTCTGTTATTTATATAGCTGTTCTTTTACTTTCTAACTTAGAGCTTCATAGTAATCGGGCGTTCACAATTTGTGAATCTATTTTTAGGGGTCACTCCTGGAAAATGAGCGTATATGATAAACGCTTTTATCCATAAAATTCCCTCAGAGTAGAATGCTAAATTCTTGTCTGTGATCATACGTCATTATGTTTGAAAGAAGCAAGTATCGTTTGAGCATATATAGCGTGTCCAACATTTCGCTAATAATGTCACATATCTTATTTGATTCTTAAAGCAATGTTATAATCCACATTTTATTATTTCATTATATAAGTGGGCTGGGGAGGTTCAGCATTTACTGATCTCTTCAGTAAGTTTGAAAAGATAATATACTTTGGGTAAGGCATGTGGAAGGTGCATTGGGAATTACAAGAATAAATTTATTGAAACCAAGGGCAAGCTTAGAACTTTATGCTCTTTTAAACAAATCATGCAAACAATAATCTAGATATACTCCTTTTTTTTTCTTATCTATCATAAGTTTAAAGTAAACTGAGAGTGAAACGCAGAGCGTAATCAGGAAACTAATAGGTCTATTTTGTTGGTGCTATGTTGTTGTCTTAGTTCTGTCTTTTTTTGGTGTGTTTAAGTTTTAGAATTGAAATACTATTCAAGTAGGTTTAAATATCTAATTTAGGTATATATAACATTACACACACACACACACACACACACACACAAAGAGAATCACCTAGTAAAATACTAAATACTTGTCCTGCCTTTGTGGTTATCACTGTGAAATCATGTTACAATCAACTAGGCTAAAGGAAAATTCATCATTTTATTTGTACAAATGTACATTACATTTGCTTTTGCTACACAGTCAATTATTCACCTAAATAGTTAATGCATAATATTTCAATGACAAGATAAGAATTTTTGTTTATTTTCTTTTATGTTTAGAATTTCTGAGGGGAGATTATATTGAAAAAAGTATAAATGAATTGAGTCAATATTATTCTGATCATCTATAACTTTTCTTACAGGCAATGGAATGTAAATATAAATGAATCTTAAGCCTTATAGCAAGCTTGTCCATCCTGTGGCCCAGGACGGCTTTGCATGTGGCCGAACACAAATTCATAAACTTTCTTAAAATATTGTAAGGTTTTCTGGTGATTTTTTTTAAAGCTCATCAGTTATCATTAGTGTTAGTATATTTTCTGTGTGACCCAAGACAATTCTTTTTCCAGTGTTGCCCATGGAAGCCAAAATATTGGAGACCCCTGCCTTATAGTTTAAGCATTCAAAAAAAAAAAAAAAATAAGAAACTGTACCATTGCATTTCTATTTAGCATCAATATATATGTCATAAATCATTATCATTGTTTTACAGTAAATATCAAATTCAGACGAGATTGGGCACGTTCAGGGTGGTATGGCTATAGATAATAAATACCAAATTTAAATCATCAGTGCTATAAGCGATGTCTATTTATTCAATGCTTTCTCATTTACTTTTAAAGCAAATACACCAAAATAGATGGCTGTTTCGCAGCACTTGGAATTGGCTGGTCAATCATGTGTTGGAATGTTCGATAGGTCTATTGTCCTATTTTCGTATTTGGAGACTATAGTTTTTTGCATTATTTTTCAGCTGGACTTTTTTGCTTTTATTCCATCATAGTGGATACGGATATGGCAAGCCATTATCACTGCATCATCCCTGGCTTAATTAATAGAGTAGGGCTATGTGGCAACTTGAAAATTTAGAAATAAATATATCAATGCATAGTAATTACAAGTTCAGAATTTAGTATCACGAGCTTTTAAATATCATAATTGTTATTTTGGTTGGTTGGATTTGTGAAGTCTTGTACCAAAGACATACAGATAATAGATTAACACAATGTTAGATAAGAAGGAATTCTAACAGTTAGTGCCATGTTTCCATTTTACTAAGGTGAGTTCCATGACAACCAGTGAGCTACCTTGCATTTCATATGGCCAGTGCTGGCAGGGCAGGATTAGAACTTCTTACTCCCATGTCCCTTCTGCTAGAGGGTACTGCTACTGCCAAAATGGGGTATATTAGTAGGGATCAGAATGGTGATTGACATGTCACAGTGGAGGTACAAAACCGATAGTGAGTGAGGAGGTAAGAAGGTGCCAGGATGAGAAAATAATCAAAAAGGAAAGGCAAGCTTCTAAGGTAAAAGTCATGGTAAATAAGAGAAAAGGGAAAAATGAGAATAAGAGGCTTAAGAGTGTAAATTGTTGTCGTAGTAATTTGTTTTCAGTTTATAAGGTTGAAGTCAGCGAACAATATAGATAAGACGGACACTTGCTATAGAATTCTGTTGTCATTTTTTGTAGTCTAATCTACCAAATGGGTATAAGATTATACATAAGCTATATAGCCTACAGAGCCACATCCAACAGGGTGGAGGTGGTTCTGTAGGGCTTCCCATCAAGACATAGAGTCTCTTTGCCACCCCTATAAATGTGGACGGCACTTGAGACTTTCTGTCTACAAGAAGGTAGCAGGGGTGATTCTGCAAGGGTTCCACATCTTGGTCACATTTTTCTGCTGCTGATTCTTGGGAACCCTGAAACGGGTATGACAGGAAGCCTGGGCTTGCCTCTCAAGGACAGAGAATACAATGAGAGAAGCCCAGTTGACCCGTAGCACCAACCTTTACAGTAGCTGCATAGTAACCAGACAGAAAAGCGGTAATTAGGACTAGAAATGAACTGGACCCAATTACACGCTAGGTAAAATTTTGGTTATTTCTTTCCAGTTATTTTCACTCTGCACAGTTTTATATATGCTGTTGTATCGCCATGATCATCATAGTATTCATGACTTTATATCTTTTTGACTTAATATTTCACCATTATTTTTCTAGGCAACATTCTCTTGGACAATAAAATTCTCCCTTGGGAAAAGACAGTATAACATTATGTATATGTTAATTTCTTTACCTTTAGAGAGTTCTCACTTCAAGTTTTTGCCATCACAAATGATGCTGTGATAATTGCCTGATCATTGTATGTTTACTCTCCTAATATACCTTCTAAAAAATCTAAGGGCTGCTTTTGTCGTGCCTACATTTATTCATTGGGCTTCTATCAGTTGTCTTTGTGTAATGTTTTAAGAAAATATATTGACAATTTTGGATGCTTTTGCTATCATAAAATAAAGATGTCAATTAGTTAAACATATTCTATTGAACAATAAAAATATAGCTCAGGTAAGAGAGAAGGTCAGACTAGAGCCCAACACTGTTAAAAAGTAATTAGAAAAAAGTGACGAAGATAACTTTAACCTAAACAATAGAAGATTCACTTTCCTAAGGATGTGACCCGGCAGCGGAGATAATTAAATATAAATGGTTTTATTTAATTGGCTGACATTGTGAGATCACCTTAGTGACTTGAGCTCAATTTTGCCCAGTAAGGAGTAATTAAAAATCACTTTTCAACAATGATCTTTCCTGATGGTCAAGGTCTTACACTATTCCTCAGATAATATTATTCTTGGCAGAAATTTGTCTATGAAAGTGCAAAGTAAAAGTCAGTGAAAGATGCCCATGGTTCACTTAGAAAGGAATATAATATACTTAAAGTGGAGAAGAGTGAGATAAGAGATTCCAATTCAGCAAGTATCTCAAAGAGCCATCAGTACTAATTTTAAAGAGTTCAATATTAAATTAAGGAATTGACATCAGATCTGCAAAGATGTCAGAGTGTGGCTGAGATGTCTAGTGTTCATTAACATCAATATTTTATCTGAAATTTTGAGGGGAAATTGTAATTTCTCTGGCACACAAACTATTCTGAATCTCACAATCTGTCTCTCTCTCTCTCTCTCCCTCTCCCCCTCTCTCCCTTTCTCTCTCTCCCTCTCTCCCCTTCTTTCCCCTCACATCCCTCTTCCTCTCTCTTCACTGTTCTACACACCTTGTTTCTTTGAGCGTGTTAGCATGGGTGTGTTTTCTATCTTTCCTACATTCCCAGCTCTTAGAGTTTGTCTTAATTACTATAAAAAAGGCTTCAGGCATTGTGTATCCCAGCCATAGTGCATGCAGTATTTATAAAAACATCTCTTTTGAGAGGTAGGTGGACGTGGGGGTCATTTATTATATATACCCACAGTTTCTCAAAGATTTAATAAACTTCCAAACCTATTATTTAAACAATAGAAAAACCATTGTCAGGAGATTACAGACACCGTGAAGTGCAGTTTATTTTAATTTAAAGGAATTAGGCCTTGGGCAAATGACTTGCTCTCTCAGAGATTTCCCTTTAATCTGTAAAAGCGGAACAATACCTAGGTCACGTCGTGGATGACATGTAAAAATGATGAAATACTTAGCCTCGATTCTTGCTGAAGATTCATTTCCTTTTTAGCTCTTTGCTTTCAAGATGGTGTCCTCATATAGCTGCTGAGGCTCTGGGTTTTCCTTAATAGTTTTAACATTCTCCACTAGGGGCAGCCACGAGCCTTTGGTGGGTGACACATCCAGACTTGCCCCACCCTCCACTGTGAGTCTCCCTGATGTTGATTGGCCCATAAGCGGGCAAGTGGCCCAGGCCTAAACCAGTGAACTCAGGGCATTCCCTTGGCCATGGTGATTGGTCCAGGCATGGTCACATATCCTTTGCTTCCAATCAGGAGAAAGCCACAGTTTTTGTTTCATGGTTGAGGGAAGAAGATAGTTCATGCCCTGAGCCATGTGTACTGAGCCCAGATCTTCAGCTGCCACTTCAAACCAGGAGAGAAGAGACTTCCCAAGAAGCAGGGAAGAACCGAGAAGCTTGATCAGATTGTGCCTGCAGCCCACCTTACCACTAACTTTTGAGTCATAGAATGAATTACTTTTAATATTTAAAATAAGGTTTTTCTTAATAACAAAAAATTTTCTCATTGATTTCTGAATTATGTGAGTAATTCAGAAATTTTCCTACAACAGTTATCACAGTTTTGGGTCTAAGAAGTGGCATTCATTGTTTCCGAACTTCTAAAAGCTATGTATCTAATAACTTTTAAAGGCAGCGAATCATGTTGTTACATCATTTGATCATTTTATCTTTCTCCTTTCTTGTAAACCACAACAGGGTAGTGTTTACGCCATGTATCAAGAGCACTTACCTGTGTCTCTAGATCCAACTTCCCCTGGTCACCTTTGCCTCAGTACTTACCGCGTTAAATGCAAACTTCTCTTTATGCCTCTGCCTCATCTTCTTTTAAGCATCACCATATTCTGTATATCTTGTTAGGTTTGCCATATGCAACACAAATTTCCCAGTTCAATTTGGAACTCAGACAAAGAACATTTTAAAAATTTTATTACGTCCCAAATGTTGCTTGAAACAAGCTTACATTAAAGAGCTATTGGTCGTTTATGTGAAATTCACTTTTAATTGAGTGTCCTGTATTTTTATTTGCTATTATAATCAATCTAGCAACCTATACTTGCTGCACTGTATGGTTACTTCTTCCGTGTGGTTCATACAACCTTGCCCTGAAAGTAAGATGGAAGTTATTTGTTGCTGTGCAGCAAATTATTCTCAATATTAGGGGCTAAAATACCAAACATGTATTATTTCATGGTTTCTGTGGGTCAGGAATCTGAGCATGGTTTAGCTGCCTGCCTCAGCCCTCAAGGTTTTTCTGTAAGTTGCAGTTAACTTGTTGCTGGGACTTAGTCTCACCTCCTGGAATGGGCAGGGCTCTCTTTTATGCCTGTGCACATGGCTATGGACGACCCTCAGTCCCTTTCATATGGACATATCCAGGGGCTGCCTAAAGACGTGGGATAGGCTTCCCTATGGGTAAGGGATCGAAGAAAGAGGTAGAAGCCACAGTCTTTTTATAACCTAATGTCAAGTGATATCCCATCACTTTTGCAGTATTCTAATGAATATGTGTGAAACAACTGGGCCAGCCCACATTCAAGGCAGGACCACAGGAGGTCGTAAATACCAGGATGGTGGGTTCCATGAGCTTAGTTAGATGTTCGTTACCATATATACAGTTCTGGATTTGTGGAGCCTCACTTTCCACTGCAGGCAAAGCAGAAATAGTTAGAGAATATTGTTGATCCTTAGGTTTTTTCTTTTATTGCCATGTGAATAAGATAGTGTCTGTTGAACACAATACCTGGGAAACCTACACTGTGCTGTGTAATGCAGGAGCCATGAGACACACTGGCTATTTAGATTTGAATTTGATTTAATTTATAGTTAATCAAATTTAAACTTTATTTTCTCAATCACACTAGTCGTTTCTCAATAGCCATACCTGCCCAGTGGTTACTGCATGGCAAAGAGAAAACAAAGAACATTCCACACATTCATTTGTACAATGCAGACTTGACCCTATTTACTTGGTCCAGTGTTTTATTTTAGATGGCGTAGAATTTTTCTTGTTAAAAGGCACAAACACTTCTCTGAGGCCCATCTTTTCAAATTGTAGATAGTCATGCACCTACTGAAATGATTTGCGTGATGAACTCTCCGTGATATGCCTTCTCCTGAGAAAGAGATACTTAGGCAACGTGCATTGTGTTTCCTTTTATTTGAAAATATTATCTGCTGCTTCGGTGGTATTAAACCATGATATTCAAATGAAGGATGCTGATTATTAAAGCACACAAAATCTAGAGTATTGCGAGAAACATAATTCATGTAAAAACATGCAGACAATTGCATTCAAGTATCTGTTGTAAGTAATGAGAGAATCACACATAATGGGTATTTTTTATTAAACTGGGATTTAGTTGATTTGTCTAATGAATGAAGTTTCTCAAGTAAATTGGATTGTGAGCCAAGAAATAGAATAAAAAAGATGAAAATTTCAGAAGCTTGGCACATAAATATCAGAATAAGCAAATTAACTTAGTTCTAAATATTCTACCAGTTTATGTGCTTTGGAAAAAACATAGGCAAGTTTGGGATTTGGCTTAGTGAAATCTAGTGGGACCTTCCCCTAAGGAATTATGTAGTATTTGGCAATGTATCACTCCATATCCAGTAGTTTTTGAGCATCTGTTAATTGCCAGCTAGAGAAACTGTAGAGTACAAAGATGGATCACAGATGCATCTGTTCTTACGTATTTGTTACTTAAGGAGTGCCGATAAGTCATGTATAAATTGATTGTATTACAAAGTAAAAAGTAATGAGTAGGGTAAAATATTCATAACAAATACCATAAGAAATTGGAGAGAAAATAATTCAAGGAAGGCAAGGAGTTGTTTTCACAACTGTAATCCTTACACCTGGAAAAGAGCCTGGCATAGGGTTGCTTACAATAAATGCCAGGTGAATGAATGAGTTAGGAAAACTGCATGGACAGGTGAACACTTGAGCTGGTCCTTAGAGGGTCGGTTTGACACAGGTCTGTGATGGTGATGGATGTTTTATCCGGAGGAAGCTAACAGCATGGGCACTAAGCAGGAGTGTGGAAACCTCAGCTTTGTGTGCTGAAGTACAGCTGGAGTCTGGCAGGCATCATGGAGGGGAGCAGTGACAGATGAGGATGGAGAGATCGGTGCATTCTGCATATGGAAGGCCATTATCCCATGCTAAAGGTGTCAACTTAAATCTCAGTTCCTCATCTGCAGCCCTGGGATAATGACATTTGCCTAACACAACTTGTACAGGCATTGGAATAAGTGAATGGGAAAAGTGATTTGAATGCACTTTGCAGGGCGGAAAGGAGTAAAAATGTTATAGGAATTGATGTTTATGGTATAAATGAGAAAAGATCGTGATGAATACATAGGGAATCCCCAAACAGAACCATTTGAAATTCTATGTCCCTTGGCTACCTCTTTCTAAACAGTCTTAATTTAGAAAAAAAGATGCATATGCTAGTTATATCAGTTTACTTTTGTCAGAGCTCTAGCTCATCCAACTTACTCTACTTCTCTTAAGTGAATGTAATAAAACAAATGTTTTCCACCAAGAATTCATGTTTGTAGAAACAGAATTTGAGAATGTACTGCTAAGATTTTCTTCTGTTGTCCATGTTCCATATTCCAATAGTCCGATTATAGACTTTACCTCTACTTAATAACACTTCATTAATCTCAACTATCTCATTGCAGTCAGAAAGAAGTAGAGGCACCTATAGATTAGGAAAAAAAGGGAAGTATTTTAACATTTTAAATTCAAGGTATACATGAATATGCTTTTCACAGGTTGCACCTGAATTCAGTTTATCATAAATTATCCGAATATACTGAAGTGCATCAATTGAGACAGAATTTGTTACTTTTTATATCACTGAGATGCAAATTGCATAAATTCATAGACTCTAGCCAAGGCAAGGGAGTAGTTCAAAAAGATAAAGAGAGCTGGGGAGAGAGAAGAGGAGATAACAGCTAGTTCTGCAGAGAGAAACGCGTGGACTGTGAAAGGTCCTTCACTCTTATCAACAAGGCGGTTTGGGTAACTTTTACAAGAGAAGCCCCTGGAGGGAGAAAACAGGTTAGGGATACATATTCTTAATCTTTGATTCACCCACAATTCCTTACATAGAGGTTTTGAATATTCAAATAATTATTTAATCTCTTAGTGATTTTACAATCTCTTAAGCTCTAACACTGTTCTCTGCACAAAGGATACAGTATGGAGGAAAACACACATGCAAAAATCTCTTCTGAGTTACGTTCTGTAATAACAGTAGAAAGAGATACTCATAGGAAACACAAGTAAATTACATAATATCCTAAATGATGACGCATGCCATGGAAATAATTTAGGGAAGGCAGATAGAAAGTGCTGCCGGTAGAAGGCAGATACCTTTAAATGTAAAGAAACAGCCATGAAAAGTCCTCAAGGGGGCGTTTGAACCTCCACACTTGAGAATGGGGTAGGGAGCAAGCCATGCCCAGGGCAGAGAGCCCTCCAGGAGTGTGCTCTGGCGTTGGCTGTCATGCCATCCGTGCAGCAGCAAGGGACTGATGCACTTTATCTTATATTTCACAAGATTCTTCTAATGCCTGTGTTGAGAAGAGCAAAATATGAGAAAAGTAACATGAGTTTGGAGGCTGCCATTTCATCTAGAGGAGAGAAAATGGAGACAAGGCCGCAGCAGAGGTGGTCAGAATTGGGTCACATTTGGGATATTTTGAAGAAAACCAGCTGGAAGATTAAAGTTGGGATGTGAGAAAAAGACGGATATTTATAATGGCTCATGTTTTTTGGCCTGAGGAACTGGAAAACGCAGTCGCCATTTCTCTAGAGGACATGAACAGACACTTCTCAAAAGAAGACATTTATGCAGCCAAAAAACACATGAAGAAATGCTCATCATCACTGGCCATCAGAGAAATGCAAATCAAAACCACAGTGAGATACCATCTCACACCAGTTAGAATGGCCATCATTAAAAAA
>NW_026652283.1:124101522-124219596 GCF_009828535.3 Hylobates moloch
TTTTTTTTTTTTTTTTTTTTTTAAGGCAGAGTCTTGCTCTGTTTGCCCAAGCTGGAGAGCAATAGTGCGATTTCGGCTCACTACAACTTCCACCTCCCGGTTTCAAACAATTCTATTGCCTCAGCTTCCTGAGTAGCTGGGATTACAGGAGACTGCCACCACGCCTGGCTAATTTTTTGTATTTTTAGTAGAGACACGGTTTCACCATGGTGGCCAGGCTGGTCCTGAACTCCTCATCTTAGGCAATCCGCCTGCCTCAGCCTCCCAAAGTGCTGAGATTACAGGCCTAAGCCATCATGCCTGGCCTTTTTATATATAATTCTTGGTAGAGGTGGAGTCTGCCTATGTTGCCCAGGCTAGTCTTAAACTCCTGAACTCAAGCAATCCGTCCTGCCTTGGACTTTCAAGGTGCTGGAATTACAGGTGTGAACCACTGCATCCAGCGTGATTATTTATCATTTTACGTTGGTCATATAACCAATATCTTTTTATGTAGCCAATCTGTATCTTCCAGAGAGATTGATTTATCTGTTCCCCACATATCCTATTTTCTGCCATTTGCATATCCTTAAATGGTTGAATACTTGCTGTTAATTTCTGCAACAAGCAAGATTTTATATAAATGAGAGGTATCTACATACACTTTAGAAAGTGTTATAGGTTTGCTTTTTCTAATGTAGCCTCTCAGCCACCTTTATTCTATTCCAGTATGATTTTAACGTTTCTATTACCATTTCTTTTACATGAACACTTTAACCTATGATTTTAACATAGTTTGTTATTTAAATTAAAGAGTTACCAGTCACCCTTCACAAAGTCTTATTTAGATACCTCTAACTTACATAAGACTGCTTTCTGCTATAGATACAAATTTTCTAAACTGCAAGGAAAAACTGTTTTTCTCACCTTCGAAGAAACTCCTTTCCTAAAATCAAGATTTTCCAAGTTAAAACACAGCCCCTCTGGAAAAAATTATCTGGTTTTCTACTTCAGAATTAGGTAGAAGCAAAAGTGTCACCTAAGTAACATCTTGGGGGTTTATATGGGAAGTTGAGGGTTTTACATTTATGTACAGATATTGTAAGTTTTTTTTCTCTTCCCCCTTTGTTGCTGTTTTTTAGCAGTCCCCTGGGAAACACAAAATGATTTCACAAACACCTAGCACAGGGGCAGGCGGAAAGCACGCTGCCTTCAGCATGTACTGTCTGACATGGTGGACACGGGCCCCACCTGGCTGCTGAGTATTCAAAATGAGGCTGCTGCAACTGAAGAAATACATTTTAAATATTTTTTATTTTTCCTTGAAACAAATTTAAATTTTAAAAAGATAAGTAGTGTAAAATACTTTCTCATTAAACACACCCTAATTTTGGTAGGGCTACATTTTGCTTTTTTTGTGCTTCAATAGTTTTGGGGGAACAGCTGGTTTTGGGTTACATAGATATGTTCTTTAGAGCTGATTTTCTTGATTTCGGTGCACCCATCACGCCAGCAGTATACACTGTACCCAATGGGGAGTCTTTTATCCCCTGCTCTCATCCTACACTTCACCGTGAGTCCCCAAAGTCCATTGTATCATTCTGATATGTTTGTATCCTCATTGCTTAGCTCCCACTTATAAATGAGAATATACAGTATTTGGTTTTCCATTCCTGAGTTACTTACTTAGGGTAATGGCCTCCAACTTCATCCAGGTTGCCGCACATGTTATTTCATTCTACGTTATGGCTATTATTATGTGGTATATATACATTTTACCTTTAATTGTGGGAACTTTAGCAGCATCCAAGTAAGGTGTGCTGTAGGTGTATAATACCTATGGTATTTTATAGACATGTTACAAAAAAGATAATACACAATATGCCATTAAGAACTTTTATGTTTACATATTTTATATCAAATGCATATTGGTATGATGATCTGGATATATTGGGTTAAATAAAATATTTCATAAAACTGACTATTTTGCATTTGCTTTTCAAGTAGACTGCTACAAATTTAAAATAATGTTATGGGGCTCACATTATGTTTCCATTAGACAGTGCTGCTCTATGACCTCCTCATTAAGAATGTAGTTAATGAAAGTTTGGGAATTCAGTTATTAAAGTGTGAGCATCTAAACAAGGTAGAGAAAATGATATAAAGAGATACACGGTCGCATAATTGCAAACTTTGTTTCAATTGTTATTACTTCCAGTGACACCTGGAAGAGTAATGATAGTTTCTCGAGTCTACACTTATCTGATACTGTGATAGGCACAAGGGTGTATATTCGGTTGGTGTAAAAGTAATTTGCCCTTACTTTTAATGGCAAAAGAACGGAATTAATTTTGCGCCCACCTAATAAGAGTGACAAAGTGTGACTGGAGACTAGAGCTAACACCTCATGGTGTGACCAGGAAGAAATGATGAAATGCTTAGTGATTAAACTTCTAATAAAAATGATACTTGGGCCAGGTGCGGTGGGTCAGGCCTGTAATTCCAGCACTTTGAGAGGCCAAGATTGTATGATCCCGTGTGCCAAGGAGTTCAAGACAACCCTGGGCAATGTAGTGAGATCATGTCTCTACAAATAATCCTAAAAATTAGCTGGGCATGGTGGGGCACCGGAGGTCCCAGCTACTTGGGAGGCTGAGATGGGAGGGTGACTTGAGCTTGGGCAGTTGAGGCTACAGTGAGCCATGACTGTGCCATTGCACTCAGCCTGGGCGATATAACATGATGCCATCTCAAACAAAATATATTTTCTACAAATGGCACATCTTTTATTAAGACTTGTTTTAGAGTCCTAAGGAATTTGTGGGACACCACATGTTTGCGTTTCTACAGCTGAGATACCTGGCACACAGCACTTAACCAAGTGGATCAACAGCTGTAAGTTTCGCTCCAACAGACCTCCATGTCCTTTTGAAAAGGGCCGTGACACCTGGAGGGTGTGTAGCTCTTTGGGTTGCTGATACTCACTGCCGAGGGGAAGGTATCATATTAGGCAGTGGAGGCTGAAATATTGATACCTGTCATGCATGCACCAGCACATGAATTTTTAGTTTCTCTAAACACAAGTCTGTACCCACCTAAACTTCACTGTCTACACAGCCTCTACCAATAAAGAAACCTCAGATGTCATGGACAGAAACATCCAAGAACATAGGAAATTCTACAATAATTATAAAAATTCCTACTGCTCAATTCAAACAGACAATAAAATCTCTTTTTTCAGGACTACTATGAAACTACATTTTTAAATACTTTTAATACTTGAATCTTTCCTCCACAACACCAACACATTTTAAAATCTTATATTCTCAAAATTCAATTGTGTCTTGTGTAAGGGACTCACACAATTACAGAGATATGTAAACCAATAAGGAACCTAAATAAATTACTACTATGAAAACATTCAAGAAGACTTTGGGCGGGGTTTGGTGGCTTATACAACAGCCTATATCTAGATTTATGCCTAGGGACATTACTAGGATTAGCTGGCATTGCATTTGATTAGTTTAGGGGTTCATTTCTGGGAAGCATGCTGGGCGGTTTCAGAGGTCATCTGCAACCCTCAAGGATATTAGCATCACTTACCTAAATGTGTAATTGTTCTCTGTCCAACAAGTATACTGTGTGACTGTTGTTTAATGAATACTATTTAGATATATTCCTAAATGTAGACAGATTCTATATCTATCATTTGTATCCGTTAATGAAAATTAGTCTTTTTTAACTTCATTTTGTTTTTTTCTAATTTCTTTTGTACATATCAAATATTTTTGTTATTTCTTAACTTTTTTCTTCCAAAAATCCTGTATTCATTCCTTAAAGTCATATAATTTAATGATTACATTTTAAAAGAAAACTAGTAGGTATAATAAAATTTAAAAGTATTCTTTAAAAACATGGTAAGTATTGGAGTTTTCTTAATATAATGTTTATACAGGAGAGAGGGGAACGACACATTTACTAACAGCTTTGACTGCTTATTTACTTTTCCCTTCTCACAATTGTTCTTCAACCCCACATCGCCACCCTAAAATTAATTTTAGAAGCCTAGAAAACTTACGTAACAGATGGAAAGTCACCTAACAAGTAACCAAACCTTGATTCAAACTCAGTGTGTTTCTTTTCACTGCATGGTATTTAGAGTAGTAATTTTTAAATCAGTGATGAAGGGGTATAGGTGTAGAAAATTAAAATGTAATGAGACTGTTGAATAAGTCGTTACATTTTTAAAATTGTAAACTTAGCAGGATTAGTGCTACTAATTAATCAAGGTCATCACATCCATCATAAAAAAAAGTTTATTATGTGTTACTTTTTGCTTTAAAATTATTTCCTTGAATTTTGCTCCACTTACTGTGTGTAGATAGTCAACAGAGTTTTGCAAAAACGCTCACTTTAAAACAGGAAGTTTTATCTATCTAGATTTAATTCACACCAAATTATGCTGTAGCTTTACCTAATATTAAATATTTCACAAAACAATGTACTGTGATTTGAAGGATAAAATCTTAATAAAACTAAGTCACACATTAAAATGAAATACAAACATAAAAACAAAAAAAAGAAATTGGCCAAAATCCACGACACCTTCAATATCAATTGCTGTCTTGGATGTGGAGTATAATAACTCTCACTCATGGCTGATGGGAATGCAAAACGGAGCAGCCACTTTGGAGGACAGTTGGGTGTTTTTTTAGAAAACTAAACATACTGTCAACCTACAGTCCAGCAGGCACACTCTTTGTTATTTACCTAAAGGAGCTAAAACCTTATGTGTACTCAAAAACCTGCCAAGAGATGTTTTTAGAAGATTTATTCTTGGTCCCAAAATCTGGAAGCAACCAAAGTGTACTTCGGTAGGTGAATTGATAAAGTTGTGGTTTATCAGACAATGGAATATTATTCAGTGCTAAAACAAGATTAGCCAGAAAGCCAGGCAAAGACATGAAATGAACTTAAGTGAATGCTACTAAGTGAAAGAAACCAGTCTGAAAAGGCTACCCAGTTTGTGATTCCTACTCTAGGACACTTTGGAAAAGGCAAAACTATGGAGACAGTAAAAAGACCAGTGATTGCCAAGGGTTGGAGGGAGGGGAAATGAAGAGGGAAGTTTTTAGGGCAGGGAAACTAGTCAGTATGATACTGCAATGGTGAACACATGGCATTTTATATTTGTCCACACCCATGGCATGTACAAGACCAAGAGGGAACCCCACTGTAAACTGTGGCTTTGGATGATAATGACTTACCAATGTAAGTTCATCGATTGTTAACAAATGCACCACTCTGGTGTGGGATGTTCACCACTGGGGAGGCTCTTTGTATGCGAGCAGGTGTTATAGGACATATCACTGTACCTTCCACTCAACTTTCTTGTGAACCTAGAAAAACTGCTCTAAAATATAAAATCTATATTTAAAAAATCAAAGTAAATTAGGTAAAATTTTAAAAATATCTAAATTCGATATTATGGCAAGTTAGATTTTTGAGGATCAAAACTTTCCATCAAACTGGCTTAAATTTTGTGTAAGTCTTGAATTCACCTCTATTCTGTTTATTATTTTATCAATTATACTATATCCTCAAAGATTTACTGTCAAGGTAAAACCAAAAAACATTTGAAGATCAAAATTTCCTAAAAACAAGCACTTTTCTTTTGTAGTAACATAAATCCATTACATTTTGCTGAGTTTGATTTAGCAAACTTTATTATTGGAAAATCTGCTACATTTTATTGCAGAATGTTTCTTAGATAAATGCTGGTAAAGTAACAATTAAAAGACATATATGGAATTTTGGAAGGAAAAATTTACTCAAATCAGGCAGGGAAACTAATTATGATGTTGCACTGGTTTAGTTTATTTAGAATCATTTAACCATATATTGCTTTAGTGTTTAAATGTTGCCTTAATGCATCCTTGTTCATCAAGGTTGACATTAAGGAAAATTGCTTAGTTTAGCAAAGTCGAATGCAAATGCAAAATGGTTAGTCAAAGGCACAATACCACCATAAAGAAATTACTTTTAAAGGTATGTTATGCATTATGCTTACTGAATATTTAAACGAAAGGGATGTGAACTGATGAAGTGTTGACTTAGTGAACCATTCTAAAATCTAAAATAAAAGAATTAATTCTATGGCAAAGAAAAAAATACAGTGATATATCACATAGGAGATTATGAAAAAAATGTATAAATTTTGTTTATTTTGCACAATTCAAAATATCTGATTTCATTGCTTGAAACTGGTTCCAGAATCAGTAAAAAATGATGGCAACAATGGTTTTCTTGTGATACATTGCAGATTTTTCTGCTAAATTGTAATAATTTTTATGGCTGTTGTTGACATTGGAAGGACACATTAAACTTTTGACATTTTAAATTTAGATTTTCAACAGGTATAGATCAGAATGTACCACTTGATGAACTCTGTCCAAAACCATGTGGAGTAGTAGGAGGTGCACAGTGGACTGCACGTGTTCAGCTTGGGTTTAGTCCTTTTTCTTCTATCTCAACAGCTTCATGACCTTGAGCAAGCCATTCAACTTTTTCCAGTTTCAGTTTTCTCTTCTAAAAAATTAAGGAGGAATGACAAGTTTACCTCTAAGATTCCCTTAATTCTGTCGCTGAAAGCCTGAAATTTTAGTCAAAGAGACCGGGATTTTAGTCCTAATTGTCACTTACTGTTTCTTATCAATTATGTGTAGCTGGCGAGTTATGTAATGTTTCTAAGGCTCACATATAAATGCAGATGGTAAGAGTGCTTGCTTTAGAGGGTTGTTCATGGAATTAATTAGATAGGAAGTAGCACACTGCAAGTACTTCATCCTTCTGAACTTACATCACATGTCTCAAGACATTACCCTTTTTTTTACATTATTTATTTACATTTCCTGGAAATGTATCTCTTACATTATTCGCATTTCCTGCAAATCTGGGACTACTCCATTTTCAAGAAGTGCTGTGATTTAATGGAAACCAGAAGAAGAAGGACAAAGTGATTACCAAAGAATAATTAACAATTTTTGTATCAACTGATAAATATATCTGATGAGGTAATGCAGTGGCCTCAAGTAATATTAAACCACTGGTTCAGCAGAGAACAACTGCAGTATGTCCCTTTTAGAGTTTCTACTTAAGGCAATATTTGAAATTTCAAGTTCCTATTCTTCTTCTTTTCTGATATTTAGACTACACCTTCACAGGTAAAATGATGCTTTTATCAAAGTGTGACTGATTAAATGGAGTATCACCTTATAGAAACGAATTGCAACTTGCCACAAGGGAAGAGTGAAGAGATGGGGTTTAGGTCGTTGCGTGGACATGTGTGTGTGCACAGATGAGTACAAAGACTTCCAGAGTGTCTGCAAGTAAGTGGGGAAATCCACAGTGTGTAAATGGAGGCTTCAGCCTCATGCAAAATGAGAAACGTGGATATTTCAATCACTTGAAATTCTCCTTTTCCTTGCCTAAGCAAAATGATTTTCTTACTTTCAACTGATGTTCGGACCTCATGCAGACACCAACACTTACTTTATTGAAATATATTCTTTATTCTGGACTATTTCATTGAATTTAAAGTTTCATGTATATATGTCAACATGACACCAAATCTCCAAAGTTGGTTTCATTACTTTACAAAAAATGGTTTTCAGTCATTATTTGATTTTTATGCTTGTTGCTGGACAGTTTCGTAAATTCAGTACTTTGCAAGAATCACAATGTTTTCTGTTACTTTATGATAAAGTTAGACTTTAGAAAAAACAATTAGCTGGATTTTTGCTATATAAAGGATAAATACTTCCCCTGAAGCCTTAGTAAGTAAATCATAATTTTCGAAGTTAATACTTGGAATTAATACGTTATTTTTTAATGGTCCTCAGAGCTTTTTCTTTTTTTTTAATTATTTCCATAGATTTTTGGAAAACAGGTGGTATTTGGTTACATGGAAGTTCTTTCGTGATTTGTGAAATTTTGGTGCACCCATCACCAGAGAATTATACATTGAACCCAATTTGTAGTCTTTTATCCATCACCCCCTTCCCACCCTTTCCCCTTAAGGCTCCAAAGTTCTTTGTATCATTCTTATTCCTTTGCATCCTCATAGCTTAGCTCACACTTATGGGTGAGAACATATGGTCTTTAGTTTTCCATTCCAGAGATACTTTACTTAGAATAATGGTCTCCCCATCCTGGCTAACATGGTGAAACCCCATCTCTACTAAAAATACAAAAAATTTGCCAGGCATGGTGGCAGGCACCTGCAGTCCCAGCTACTTGGGAGGCTGAGGCAGGAGAATGGCGTGAACCTGGGAGGTGGAGCTTGCAGTGAGCTGAGATCGCGCCACTGCACTCCAACCTGGGCGACAGAGTGAGACTCTATCTCAAAAATAATAATAATAATAATGGTCTCCAGTCCCATCCGGGTTGCTGTGAATACCATTAATTGATTGCTTTTTATGGCTGAGTGGTATTCTATCATATATATACCACAGTTATTTTATCCACTCGTTGATTGATGGACACATTTTTACAATAGTGAATCGTGCTGCCATAAACATTCATGTGCAAATATCTTTTTCATATAATGACTTCTTTTCCTCTGGGTAGATACCACATAGTGGGATTACTGAATCACAATTAAAAAATATTTTCTCCATTTGAGTACTAATAATGGACATTAATTTAGCTTTTAAAATACTTGAGGTATAAATTAGACTTACACTAAATGCTATCCCAATGAGTAAAACATTTCACTGTTATGTATCAATAAAGAATTATGGGCCGGGCATGGTGGCTTATGCCTGTAATCCCAGCATTTTGGGAGGCCGGGGCAGGTGGATTACATGAAGTTGGGAGTTCAAGACCAGCCTGACAAACATGGAGGAGGCCCTTCTCTAATAAAAATACGAAAACTAGCTGGACGTGCTTGCGCAAGCTTGTAATCCCATTTACTGCGGAGGCTGAGGCACGAGAATCGCTTGAACCTGGCAGGTGAAGGTTGTGGTGAGCTGAGACTGTGCCACTGCCCTCCAGCCTGGGCAACAAGAGCGAAACTCTGTCTCAAAAAATAATTATTATTATTATTATTGGATTCTAGAACACCCCTTATGATAAAACTTGGGAAAGTTCTAAACTCCCAACACTTCAGTGTTCACACCCATCAAGTGATGATGATTGTGGTTCTCATAGGGTTGTGATGAGGACTGAATGGGGTGGTTTAGGAGTGGCTGCTGGCCCGTAATACTCATTATTACTGCATTGCTCTTCCACTACCACCAGCAACACCACTGTGAAAAATACCATTTCTGGGCCAGTAAAATGAGAAGGAGGGGCAAGAGGACGCTTCTGTCATAGTGAACCTAGGACACAACCAGCGACTGTATTAATATTACTATTTCTTTGGGAGTTTTTCCAATATCCTTTTGCAATAGTGATGACTGCACTAGTGGCTATATTAGTATTACTATTCCTTTGGGTTTTTGTTTGTTTGTTTGTTTGTTTGTTTGTTTTGCAGTATCCTTTTGCAATAGTGATGACTGCGCTAGTGGCTGTATTCATATTACTATTTCTTTGGGGTTTTTTTTTGCAATATATTTTTGCCATAGAGATGACTGCATCCTTTCTCCAAGGGCTTGACATGTACTTCTGTTGTTTAATCTTCCCCACATCTGCAGAGCTGGCATGGGGCATGATCTTCCCTCCTAGCATCAATGGTGACAAAATAAATATAAGTTGGGACTTAGGGAAGGAGAGAGTTCACTAAAAATTATGAAGGCTGTAGGGAGAATGGTCTGACCTCAGGGGCTGCAGGGATCTCAAGCTCAAGCAGAAAAAAAAAAAAAAAAGGCTTTTCTTGTATTGGAATGGGGAAGCAGGGGTAGGGGTAGGAGGAGCTTTGAGCGGGCATTGGTTCAGTGTATGGGGGCAGTTGAGCAGGAAACGGTCCTTGCAACAGTTGGCCAATCTCGGCATATGTTGCTAAAAGATGCTCTGCACCTTACAGCTTGCTTAAACTCAGGGACAAGCCCATGTTCAGCACCCTGTTGTCCTGTGGGGTGGATAGGAGACTGACTAAAGCTTGGCCAAGGCACTGGGCAAGTTCCCCCAGCTGTGAACACTGGACAAGGCAGGTCAGCCCTGGCCCTGACTCCTAGGAAAAGGAGGGCCAGAGGGACAACTGTGCAGGCCCACACAAGGGGAGGTGGGCATGAAGAGATGCCCTCACCCCACGCCCAGATAACAGAGGTCTGAGCTGTTCTGAAAATCAACTGCATGAAAGATTTGCATTTGTTACATGACCAGCACAGGGTCTTAGGAATACTGGGGGAATGAGAACACAGTCATTGACTAGAGGTAGCTAGAGCTGCTTTAACCAGTTCTTTGAACCTCTTCCTCCAGCTAGTCAGAAGGAAGGAAGGAAGGAAGGAAGGACGTGAAGGAGGGAGGGAAGGAGGCAGGGGAAAATAGAGAAAGAAAAAGGACGAAAATAGAAAATTTTCAGTTCAACCTTTGAGCTGGACTGAATAAACATTTTCTTCAAAGAAAATGATGGTCAATATCTTGGGCGCTGCCCACTTTGAGTTGCTGGTGTAGTGACCCAGCTCTGCAATTGCAGCACCAAACTAGTCACAGACAGGACATAAACAAATGGGCCCTGCTGTGTTCTTATAAACTCCTTTTGTGGACACTGAAATGTAAATGTCATACATCCTCACATGTCACAAAATCTTCTTCTAATGTTTCCTCTACCGCTTAAAAATATAAAATACACTCTTAGGGTTTCCACAAGACAGGCAGTGAGATTTGTCACTCTGGCTGTGGTGGGTGCATCCCTGTTCTGGTCTGCAGGCTCCTTGTGTGCATAACATGCCCCTCAATGCCTGGCCACCACCCCTACTTAATATCATCTGGGATGTATGCATCGTGTGCCAAGCAGTTGCAAAGTTGGTGGGATAGATCAAGTTTCATAACCCTCACACATGTCCAGAGAGGTGAGAAAAATCCGCTCCATTTTATGTATGAGGAGACTGAAGCTCAGATAAATTAAAAGCCTCCCTGTGGTTGTGTTCATAGTACTCGCTGCTTGCTGCTGGGATCTGTAACTTGGGCCCTTCCCAAAAGTCAGTACTGTCTGGATTTCCTGTTCAAAAGTTGAAGCAGTCACTGGCCCCAGTGCAAACTGCACGTAGTCTCTTCTGCGGTCCCTGACAGTACGGAAATTATCTTAAATCACAAGCACATGGGTATCTGATATCACCAAATAGCAAATACTGTTTCCCATTGTTTTTAATACTGTCACTAAGTGAATGCTTTTGGTTATGTTGATAGAAATGATTTTTTAGAATTTGAATTTAATAAGTCAAATAAGAGGAACTTGCTTTATTACACATAAGGAAGATAAAGAATTTGAGATAAAAATGCTCAGTAAAAGAGTTAGCACCAATAGTATGTTTATCCTTTTTTTCTCAAGTCAGTACAGAGACTCATTGAGAAATTTTATGGACTTGCCATTGGCTTTTGCATTCATTTAAGTTTTATCAAAACCAGAGAGAACATAAGCTTTGCACGGCCGTTCAGAGCCTTTATTGAAAAGGAGCAAGCATTCTGAAGCCCATCGACTCTTTAGCCATAATTAGAAAGTTAGTAAAAACAAAGATTTTGCTGCCACTCCAAGGATATCACAGTGATCCCAGTCCAGATATGAAACCTTCCTCCCACACCCCTCACACAATGAATTGCCTCTGGGTGGTGTGAGGCAGAGGGACTCTTAATGTCAGGATCCAGTGATTATCATGCTCTGATAATTCCAGCCAGCCCTATTCCAATTCCACTTCTGCCGGAATCTCTGGAGCTCATCTGAGGAACTAGGCCACTGGGTCTCTGACTCCATTAGGCTTTTTTGATGTTTATCAGCAGACTTTGGTGACTCGATAATTAAAATGTGCAGCTGCAGAACACCTGGGTTGTGCATTTCTCAAAATCTCATTCCTGCACTTACTGGGAACAGAGAGGGCTATAGGATGACAATTTTTCGTCATTTCATTTTGCCTTATTTAAAAGGATTTAATTTACTTTGTAGCTTCGTGTGTTCCCCTTTGTGGCTCTTAATACACGAATTACTGGAAAGATCCGGGGATCACTGACAAAAGGTGACACAGAGGAATGTTTCTGTTGTGATTTGACGAAGTGGAACACTGTTGATTAGAAATTTGCTTAAAATCCGTCACCTTACTTTGAATGTGTATTATGTCATCAGCTAACCAAGAGTGATAAAAAATCAAACCTTGTCTCTATCTGAAAAAATGACTCACAACTTAAAGATAAGAACATTCATTCTAAGACTTGGCCTAAGATTTAACTTTTTTAACCATTTAAGTTTTGCATTTAAGAACTATACTTTCCCCTTTTTAACTAGAAGAAAACACATACTTAGCATATTTTCATTTTCCAAAGAAGGTTCCTGCCAGATAGAGGTAAGTTCTGATTTATAAAGCAAAAGCAATGTGATCTACAGCAGAGTATTAGAAGCAGCGTGGCTGTTTACCCTGCATGAGTCATGCTGGTGAGACTCTAATGCGAGACCCAAACGCTGATCTGGCTGCTCCACCCCATAATTCAGACCAGGACTTATTCACCTCCCTGCTGCCCCTTTTCAACATTTGCGTGACCAAGTCATCTGGCTCCGTTACAAATTGCAAAAGGACAATGCTGGGCATACTATTTAAACAGTGACTCTTTGATCTCATCTGTAACATGGGAACAATAGTGCATGCGCCTCATGTGGCCAGTGTAGGCGTTGCATGAGTTCAAAGCACAAAGAGGGCCTGCAACAGGACAAATTCTGCAGCAGTGTTTGGTTCTACGATGAGGTTTATCACTGCAGAAACTTACAGTCGTGTTTCTAGAGTAGCATTAGGGTAGCCCACTTAATTTTCATTATAACGTTTTGTATTATTGTCAATAGACTTGGAATTTAGAAAAAGGTGTCACTTCAACAAATATTTGTGTACTGTGATGTAAAGTGACCAGGTATCAACAAATCAGAAAGCTTTCACTAATTTATAATGGTGCCTCTCTTTCCAACATTCAATCTTTCTCTTATTTTCTCTGCGATCAGTGATATTGATGTCTTCCAGACATATTAGTCTTAGTTACATAAGGTAGGTCCACACACATTATCTCTTTTTCACTGTACATTTTTAATGAGGATTCTCAGGTTATCAAATAAGGGACAAGAATACAGTTCCTTTTTTAAAACTTTTTACTTAGACCTTTTGTAGGCTCATGTATTCCTATTGCCAAAGACCTCACCTCTTGGCCCAGCTCACAGCTTTAGAAGCATAGTGTCCTGGCTTCTGCTCTTTCTCCACAGGGGCTCTTGTCTGCACACAGTTTTGAACTTCTGGTAAACCATTCCCCTTCCACAGATACCCATTGATTTTCTGCTCTTTGAGGCAATAAAGTGGCACCTGCTAAATGCGTTTGTCTGTACTTATACAATAGATTAGAAATATATGTTACAGAACGTGGACATTTGCTTGACTGAGTACTCCTGGACTCCATCCTCTCTACTTAAATAGGAAGCTGAGGGATGGAAACAGCTTATTTATTGATTGATTTATTTTTTAGCATTACCGTTTGCCAGAAAGTTTATTTCATTGTATGCTTACACTAACCTTGATATTATTCTTCTTGAATAGAGGTGGCATCTAAGGTTATAGATCTCCTATCATGGGTGTAAAATTGTATATATCACCCTCGGCTGTAGCAAATTGTGAAGCCAGACTCCTGACTCTTTGCTATATTTTCAGTGTTTCTTCCAATTTATTTATTACCTCCTTAGGAAAAAAAAAAGTGGCAGCAAGCTGAAAGTATGGTGCATATTGAGGATGGAAAGCTATCATTGGATTCTGCCTTCTCAGTAATTTGCTGTCACTAATGCACAAAACATTTGAAAGCAGGATCCACAGTGCCTTGTTGGCTGGGTTAGATGATGGAATCTGAGATGTTAGTGTGCCACTATGAGTCAGGAAAGCCACATAGCTACTGTCATCACTTGCATCTGACAATCCATCATTTTTTGTTTCACACACAAATATGTAAAAACTGTGTTTCCCCTGACAAAGGGTTTTAGAGCACAGGGTCACCACACTGAAACTGTGCCCAGTGCATGGGTTCTTACATCTGTGGGACTGCCGGATTAATGGAAGCGGAAATTCCAGGCAGTCACGTTATGACAAAATAAAGGATGTCAGCTGCCTCTCAAGGTGAGGAAAGGAAACAGAGCAAGGACATCTCAGGGCACCCTGTGACGGAATGCAGCATTTCCCATGATTGCATGGAGGCCGCTGCTGACGAGGGACCAGCTGGTGCTTGTAATTTAACAATTTTGAGCAGAAATGCCAGAAAGACTGGGAAGCAGAGCTGTAGAACCTTATCCACTGGCTAGCCTGCTGAGTGCTGGGCACAGGCAACAGCATGAATGAGGCTAGGGAACCTAGAGCTGCAGCATATCACACTTTTGACTTCCAGAATGTAGAAAGAGACACAGTCAAGTTCACAAAAAGGGGCGATGTCGGAAGTGAGAAGAGCCCAGAGATGAACCGAGTCAAACTTGCACACTCTGTCTTTATAGCTGTATGTGTCATTTCTGGCATACTCTCCAGCTCCCCTTGGTTGAGTTGCTGAGTTAGTGGCAAAACAGGAACTGGGCTCTGCTTCTCTTATTCCCATCATGATCACCACAGTCAAGATTGAATATTCAATACACTATTGCCATTTTCCTTTATGGCTATATTAATTACACATCTGAAAGAGAATGATAGCCCCTTCAAAAACTGTTAAGATGTTACAAGTCATTTTAAAATTGTGATAAATGGTATGCATTTGCTACGGGATTTGTTCATCTTGTCATAGCAGAAAAATGAAGGGAAATACCATTTCTAAGATTTTGAGAAGAGGATAGAGTATACACTTTTCGTAAAGTTTTTAAGAAAAATCTTAAGTCTAATTTGATGTTAATTTCTCATTTCTCCACATATACATGTACACATACCTATGTTCTCTACTCTCTCACTCTATGTGTATGTGTGTATATTCCCATAAAAACGCGTGCATATGTATTTGATTATATGTATATATTATGCATGTGTGTGTGTGTGTATATATATATATATATAAATAAAATGTGTGTGTATGTATGTAAAGGCTCTTTTTTTTCTTTGTTGAGGTGGGGTCTCGCTCTGTTGCTCACGTTGCAGTGCACTGGCACAATCATGACTCATTGCAGCCTTGACCTCCCGGACTCAAACGATCTTTCCACTTAAGCCTCCCAAGAAGTTGGGAACACAAGTGTGTGCCACTATGACTGGCTAATTTTTTTTTTTCGTATTCTTTTTAGAGACAGGGTTTTGCAGTGTTTCCCAGACTCCTGGGCTCAAACTGCCGGGCTCAAGCAAGCCAGTTGCCTCGGCCTTCCAAAGTCCTGGGATTACAGGTGTGAGCCACTGTGCCTGGCCTAAGTAAGGGATTTTAAAAAGATTAGTACATAAGCATCCTGCTTACATATCTACCTGATTCCTGTAAATACTCCCGTCAAAAAGCTGATTTATAACTGGATGTAGATTTTTAACCATCATATTTCTGTATTACTCTCATAGAGCATTCTCTTGATAAAGTGGGAATAATCTTGAAGGCGTATGGTGTTTCTTCTTCTCCAAAGATGGAAGAACTACGTTAGCTACAATTTTATAAAATATCCAATTTCAAACAATTACTGCTAATATTTTCTATACAATTTCCTGTATATTAGCCATTTAAATCTGGACTTTGGGAAAGTTCTTAATAAAGGGAAAAAAATTAAAGCAAAGTCAAACGAAGTTACCGAGCTAAACACATTGATTACATTAAAATGACTGCCTAGCAAACCACAAGCAGGAAGGATTGTAGGTGCTTACACCTCCCAGTTGATTTTATGCAGGCAAAACTTATCTCTGCTGATAGATGAATGGACTTCTCTGCCCTCTATTATTTAATGTGTGCCTGCAATAGAAAATACACATGGAAATATAATTGATTTATGTTATATATAAAAAAACTTTGAACAATTATTTTTCATGTAAAATAAGCATTTGCAGAAGAAATGTGGCACTAGGAAAAAGCCAGGACTAGAAAGCAAAAATCATGACGTTTTAATACTACAGTCTTCCTCTAGTGTTTCCCTGTTTTTAATTTATCTGTGTGAACTTAAGCAAATCAGTTAGATTTTCTTCACAGATAATGTTGAGATAATAATAATGATGTGACAGATTCTTGATAACGAAGTGAAAGTACATGTCACAATCCATGAGAAATGTATCTGACTAGGGTAACATCTTAATTCCACATGTTAATTTAATGTTATGGTTTAACTCTATGATAAAGTTTCACTACCAAAATCTTCCATTTGGCTATCTTGTGTATAATGTGTATGTTAAACTAGATATGGATGATTCAATATCTTATTGTGATCACAGATGTCTCAGAATTTTTTCTTTATATTTTTAAAGAATATTTTTCTCTGTCAGCAGCATCTAGAAACTGATTTGTAGTTAATGTCTCACTGTAAATAAGTGATTTACCTCTTGAAGTATTGATGTGAAGATCTATAACAAGGCACATGATTTACACATGCGTATTCGAAAGTAGTCTGAGTATTTTAGCTTTCACAGTAAACTTCACCATATTTATACTGGATATTACAAGACAGGTTATGGTAACAGGGAGGATTTGGATTAATTCATTTGCTTTTAAAGACTGGCTCTTCTAATGCATTTGCTGAATAGGGATCTAGTATCTTCTGCTGGGTATGGGATGCAGGTTGCACCCTGGCACCATCCCCAAACTTAGCTGTAGGCTCCTCAGCCATTTTATTATCTCCCCATATGGGACACAATTTATCTTGCATCATTTCTCCAAAATAATCTCTAAGGTCTGTATCTGGAAGACTTTCACTGAAAGTTTGCAAGTTCCAGAAAAGCACAGGAGAGGGAACAAAACTTTGTTCTTGCTGTAATTTATTAGGCATTTCTCAGCAGGGAATTTTTTATATTTAGAAGCCATATTGCTAAGCTTATTCTATCCCTCCCTGTCTTCTCCCAATACCTCTGCAAGTGCACAAACTACACATTTAAATGATCTTTTTAGATAAAGCAGGTTGGTTTTTGAAATTCCTTTTTAATCTGCGTTCTGAATCTGCTTTTCCACACCGTAAAGTTCTAAACAAAATGCTAAGGACTCCTTATCTGCACTCTAACAATTTGGAAAACTAGAAGAATATTGGAATTGCAGTTAATGTTTGTTGTTCGGTTTGTTTGCTTGTTTTACCTGTACCTGAGTTAGGAATCCTTCAGCAGGGTCATGTTTATTCATTACACTTAGACGAACAGAAAGAGAAATTCTGCCTTCTAGAAGATAACTCTATTGTGAAAAATTCTCTTAGCTGAAGTTCTAAGCCCTGGTAAAAGGCACTAAACTTGTCCAAAGCCTGCCATCCAGAGATAAGAGAGTCCTCATTACTTCCAAAGGCAGCCAGGCACAGAAGACAGCTGCAGACACTGAGTTAGAATGGCACCTGTTGGAGAATTTAGAGATGTCCTTCCTAACAGGCAGGTGAGGAAGCTTGGAGACTTCTACATCTGGGGAAAGGGAATGCAGGGTGGAGGGAGATGCGTGATGGAGAAATGGCCCTGCTTTCATGGGGCCAATCTTGTGACTAAAAGACACATGCCTCAGGACATACCTGGATTATTCTTCATCCTCAAGATATCACAGTTTATTCCTTAAAACACACAATGTGGAAAATACACTCCCTTAAAAAACAAACGAGTTCATTTTACTTAAATTAACTTCTTCACCCACAGCAATATGTGCCTATTAAATTCAGCTTTGAGGACATTTTAAATGCATCCGTCAGCGTCTCTGACTTCTCTGTGACAAGGCTGAACTTTGTGCACCACGTCACAGAATTTCCTGTGGTTTGCAATTTAACAAAACACCAAGAGGAAGATTACTGAACATTAGAGTGGACCTAGGTCAGCTTAAAAATAATCATTACACATTTAATTTATAAAGAGAATGAATCAGTTAAAGTGGTATTTTAATAGGAGATTATCAGTTGACCTTCCCTGAAGCTGCTACGACACATCCAGCAAGGCCTGGCTGGATGCTTGGAGTTGAGGCTATTTGGAAAATGTTTCTGTTGGAACTCAGCATCAGTCAGCATCGTTCATACCTTCAGTGTAGTGCTTTGCATCCTCCATTCTGTAGGTGAGGAGCTAGGATGATTCTACAGAGAGAAGGACCAGTTGCTCGTTTCCCTTTTAGCATAAATCTACTTCGGATTTTGATCGGTGCTTAGAGTTAGATATTTTTGGTTAGTATTGAAATGGTAGTTCCATGAGTATTTACAGTCAAGATTCCAGATAGAGTAATCCTTCAAATATATTGGAAAGTTTTATTTTATTGGCACTTATGTAGAAATACCATTCAAATACTACTCAGAGCTATGGAAGTTACCACCTAAGGTATATGAGTTTTATTATACCAAACTGTATCTTTTTAGAAATGCAAACTGGAGTGGTGTTTTAAAAATGCTCAGTGAATATGTGAAAGCTTATCTTTTTTTTTTTTTAGGAATATGAAAATTATGGGCTGGGCACAGTGGCTTATGCCTGTTACCTCAGCAGTTTGGGAGGCCGAGGTGGACAGATCACCTGAGGTCAGGAGTTCGAGACCAGCCTAGGCAACATGGCAAAACGCTGTCTCTACTAAAAATACAAAAATTAGCTGGGTGTGGTGGCACACGTCTGTAATCCCAGCTTCTTGGGAGGCTGAGGCAGGAGAATTGCTTGAATCTGGGAGGCGGATGTTGCAGCGAGCAAAGATCATGCCGCTGCACTCCAGCCTGGGCAACAGGAGCGAAACTGTATCTCAAAAAAAAAAAAAAGTTAATATGAAGTAAAATGTTTAATTACAGGTGAAGTTAGGTAGTCTGAAAAGTTCAGATGATGGTGAACTATGTTGGGAATGCAATGCAGGCTGTGTCTCCCGACCATGTGCCATCTTTCCCAGGACAGAAGCCAAAGGCAGCATGAGGGACTGAATTATGACGTCCCTTCCCAATGCACCTGTTGAAATTCTAACCTCAGAGTGATGGCATTAGGATATGGAGCCTTTGGGAGGCAACGACGTGATGAGAGTGGAGACCTGACTGTGGGCTGAATGCCCTTAGTAGAAGAGACACAAGGGCACACTCCTCTCTCTGCTGTCCACCAGATGAGGTCTGTAGGAGCAGCTACTTTCTACACACAAGGCCCTCCCCAGACCAGACACCTGGTCTGCTAGAGCTTGAATGTCTCAGCCTCCAGAACTCCAAATAGCCAATGCATTTTTTTTTTATTGTACTTTAAGTTTTAGGGTACATGTGCACAATGTGCAGGTTTGTTATATATGTATCCATGTGCCATGTTGGTGTGCTGCACCCATTAACTCGTCATTTAACATTAGATATATCTCCAAATGCTGTCCCTCCCCCCTCTCCCCACCCCACAACAGGCCCCGGTGTGTGATGTTGCCCTTCCTGTGTCCGTGTGTTCTCACTGTTCAATTCCCACCTATGAGTGAGAACATGCAGTGTTTGGTTTTTTGTCCTTGCGATGGTTTGCTGAGTTTTGCGTTTTGTTTTTAAGTTGCCCAGTCTATAGCAGTTAGTTATAGTGGTCCTAGCTGACTTAGGCAGGAAGTGTTATTGATGCTAACTTGAGCTTCACCCACAGCTTGTCACAGCGCATCAAAGATGCCATCTGTGTTATTTTTTTCAAGAGAAAAGTCTTCCTCCTGCTTGTATGTTTCTTTACCGTAAAGGTCATAGAACAGACTATGGGAGACAATCACGGAACCCGTGGTTTTAAGACCCAACCTCTACGCAGGGCTTTGGTGCATCTCCTGTGGGTTTCTATCTTGTGCACCCCAGCGTTTGTGCTGCAGGAGCCTCTGAGGCTGTGAGAAGAATCACATGCAGCCCCTGATTCCAGGCAGCTCAGCCACCATCTCCAGACCAGAGAAGTCTTTCTGGTGATGTGTCTATGTGCCTGGCTTTGGAGTCAGCGCATTGGGTCAGGCCCTGATCTCACGTGGCGAGTCCATGGCTTGCTGGGGGTCGTTAACCTACGTGAGCTTCAGTGTCTGCATCTGAAACCTGACCATGGCGATGTTGGATATTTCAGAGAAAGAGTGGGGTTTCCATGAGCCAGCACTCAGAGTAACCTTCATACATTGTCTGCCACAGCACCAACTGCATTAGGGGAGTAATATTATTTATTAGGGTCATTATCATTATCCGGAAACAGGTTTATACATGACTAATTAAAATGCCCAAGGAGGAGTGCTCTAATGGAGACAGGAACAGATTGTGGTGGGAGCACAAAGGCAGTCAGGTAGGGTATCAAAATGAGGCGTGAGACTTTCCAGAAGGCAGGTGGAAAAGCCCTTCTAGACAGGGCAGCACGTGGGGAAGGCAGTGAGGAGGAGATCACAGCCACTGAGGACTGAGGGAAGAAGGGTGGGGAACAGTAGACAGGTCAGCATACAGAAGGCTTCGCCTGCCCCCCTGGGAACTTTGTATGGAATTATGCAGGTGAGGACGAGCCGCTGAAGGATTCGAAGTAGGCAGCAGTCAAATCATGCATGCTTTCATTTTTAGTAGTTGTGTGAGGGAGTGTTGGTTGGTTATGGGGGCGGGGGGCAGGGGGCAGTTGAGATTAGAAGGAGAATCATGTGAGGGTAAATGAGGAAGAGAATGGACAGGAGGGGATGGTTCTAAACACTCATTGGAATGATGACAGCTGGAGTTAGGGCAGGAAGGTGAAGGAAAAGCCCAGAAAACCCTCTGATCTCTGACTCTCCTGGCCTCTGAGTGGAGGGACAGGCAGCGCTGGCCGAGCTCTTACCTGATGTAGATATCTGATGCCGGGCAGGCGATTTGACTTCCTTAAAATTGAGTGTGTCTGGCTGGTGCAGTGGCTCACACATGTAATCACGCCAGCACTTTGGGAGGCCGAGGCAGGCAGATCACAAGGTCAGGAGATCGAGACCATCCTGGCTAACACAGTGAAACCCTGTCTCTAATAAAAATACAAAAAAAAAAATTAGCCGGGCGTGGTGGCGGGTGCCTGTAGTCCCAGCTACTCTGGAGGCTGAGGCAGGAGAATGGTGTGAACCCGGGAGGTGGAGATTGCGATCAGCCCAGATCGCGCCACTGCACTCCAGCCTGGGAGACAGAGCGAGACCCCGTCTCAAAAAAAAAAAAAAGCGAGACTCCGTCTCAAAAAAAAAAAAAAATTCAATGTGTCCATATAAACATTTAGACAGATAATAACGAAGCTTCCTTCCCTGGAGTTGTGGCGTTTTAGCCAGAGATCACACACAGTGCACGTCACAGCGTCTGAGGGACTAGGTAAACAGACTTTTTGACATTGTTATCTCTACATTTTCTGCTGAGGCTCATCCTGGGTACACATCTTTGGAGTCTGGTGTTCCACGTTATCAACCCCGAATTGCCAGTGCTGCAAGTCGATATTGGGCTGAAACTTATCAGAATGAATCCACCTGCTCTGGACGTATCAGACACCAAGCAGAGGCTGTGGCACTGCGCCGACTGCACTATGCGACTTACTGCCTCGAGTGGATGTGGGTCCTGGGAGAGGTTTTCTCGAGGTTCATGTTTCCACATGATTTCACCCTTTTTTTGAGAATCGACATAGCCAGTGGAGTATGAGGCTGGGTTTTACGTGACCCGTCATATGTAGGCTCTGAATTCATCACTGGCTGCCATTATATTGGTGTGTGGAAAGCAGATACATGCAATTGCCTCCCTCAAGTGTCTGCAGTGTTGCTAAGTGTTCACCCCCCAACAGATTTTTACTGAATACCTAGTTCGTGCAGTGTACAAAACATGCACCCTGTCTACAAATGATAGTGGTAACAACAAACAGCGCGGTCAGTCCTACAAAGAATGGGGCCAATCATGTGCCAAGGGATGGGCAATGAGCGGGATATCATTTTGAAAACTCAACTAACAAATTCAAAGGTGGTGTGAACTGCTCTGCTTCCTTGAACCCATTCCACCCCTTGCGTTCCTCCTACAGAAAAACTCTACATGGTGCGAGCTGACCCAGAACCTCCAGGGAAGCATTGTTGACTTTGCTTCCTTGGGACAGGTCAAATATATGTTCTTCATTAAGAAATGCGGAATGGCGCCAGGTGTGGTGTTGTGAGCCTGTAATCCCAGCGCTTTGAGAGGCCATGTGGGGAGGATGGCTTGAGCCGAGGAGTTTGACACTAGCCCATGCAACATGGTGAGACTGTCTCTCCACAAAAAATAATAATAACAATAGTAATAATAAAGAAATTCTGAATGGGATTCAAGATGAGAATGAGGGTGGCAGGGCCCAGATGCAGTCTAGTTTACTATATATATTTCGGTACGAAAAATATATAGTAACCTGTAGACTAAGTCACTTTTCCCAGATTAAGTCACAATTTCCCAAATAAGACTTTAGCATATGATCTTTGAGAAATTTTTCCAGATCTTTCTTACAAATTGGATCTTTTTTTTTTTTTCTAAAAAAATGGTGAGAACCATAAAGTTCTCAACAAGAAAGCACTGGAAGTTTAACTTTACAGGTTCCAGTTAAACCTGTTCAGGCCAGGGATGTCCAATTTGGAAAAGAGGATCTGTACTCAATGTAAACACATAATAGTGTTTTAGTAATTGAATGGGTTCATGCCTTTTATTGCATGTGTCTAAACTATTATATCTGTGCAATGTAATTATATTCTTAACCAAGTGACATTGTTAACGTCCCTCAAGCTTCCTATTTCAAAAACATTTTAAATTATTTTAAAAGAGGAAAAGTAGAAGAGAGTTCTTATTTATATAAAGTAGAGAACGTTTTATGAAACAAATGCTATCTTCCCTTCTATTTTCACGTTAGAAATGATTTCAGGGGTCTCTGCCTCACTCCACTCACTGATAGAGTCTGAAAGCCTATTTTTTAGTTCCATTTCGGCTTCTCCCAGGGACAGAATTCCCCTGGTTTCCTGCATTGTGAATGATGGTGAATGTTGTTTTTTGGTGATGCAACTCTTACTGACAACCTGGCAGATCCATCACTCCTGTTCTCCTATGCCTGAGAAATCTCTAGAAAGTTGGAAGAAGTCAATGAGGAAATCTCCGCTCTTTGCCAAGTATATAAAACCTCAGAGTCGGGGCAGAGAGGTCCTGCTGATTATCTCATGATAAAAAGAAGCTTCAGACAAACAAGAGAAAGCTTGTCTTCACCTCTTTTATGACTTAACAGTAGCTGACCGATTCAGATAACAATTAGGAGACTCTAACCAGATTCTGGAGGAGAAGGGTAATGAGGTGACGCATTTAGACTGGAGCCCTCAAGCGGATATCCATTTGCAGAACAGGATATGCTCATGGACCAGTTGAAACTAGAGAAATGTGACTCTTCACTTCAGATTTTTACTGGCAAAACAGAAAAGAGAAATTAAGTTCTAAAAACACACCCTTATCAGAAAATTACAGAAGAAAAAAGAGAAGTAGAATGAATACGGCCAGGATATGTTTAAGTGGGGTGAGTGTGAGGCAGAATAGGGTCTTGAGGCAGGGAGTTTAAGGCCAGTTTGTGCTGAATCAAGGAAGAAGCCCACGGTCTAGGGGCAGGATGTCTAAGGCCGATTGGTGCCGACTTACCAAAGCTGTATCAAAAGGGAAACATCTGGGTCTGGGGGCAGGGAACCTAAGGCCAATTAACTCAAACTTCCTAAAGTTAATGGAAAGGAAAAACTTCTGTCTCCCGTCTCCTAGCAACAAAAGATCAAAGGCTGCTCTCCCTACAGCCCTCCTGCTTCCGCTGTGTCTCAGATGGAAAGGGAGAGTGCCTTGGCTTGGCTATGGGCCAAGCACTGGCCATCCCTTCATCTGCAGTAGGGGCCAATTCACCCCAGCCTTTAGTTAGCTGGGGACCAAATCCTTCATCCAGATAAGGGGTAACCGATAGGGACCTCAAAATAAGTGCTTAAAACCCAGAAAACTTTGTAACTAGGCCCCCTCCCACCCTGTGAAGTGCTTTCTGGCTTTAACGGATCCCCACTTTTGCAGCTTCCTCCCCGTGTTTCTTTCCTTTGTTGCTTTGTGCATTTTATCTAATTATTCTAAATGCCAAGAGCCTGGAGAACTCACACTCAAGGCTCTCCTTCCGGTAGCAGGTGTACTCTCAGAGTGCCAAGGGCATCACAACTAGTTAAAGGGGTTGAGAACTATGGGTCATATCTAACCCTTATAACTATACAATATGGGCTTGATATAAACTTAATATCAACTTCTTTATTTTAACCAGCTTTAACTATAAGCCATATATTAAACACCTCCTGTAATAAAACACATTTACCAAAGATATCCGAACTTTTAGCCTGGGCTCCACCTGACTAACTTAGCCTGTAGCAAAAAAAAAAAGAGATAAGACATCATTATGTTTCAGCAGCCCATGAATCAGATTTGAAGCACTGGAAATAAAAAGCGATGTTACAAAGCTGTGGCCTGAAGGAGAAATTTCTTTGAGGACAAATGGAAAAAGAAGTGCTAACCCTATAAGAGGGTTTAGACCACACCTTTCTGTGGACAGGGAAACATTCTCAGTGCTGATGTGTTTTGAACACTCACATTTGCTAATGCATCTGTTTCTCTAGAGATGCTAATTCCAACCCCCTATAGATTCCCAAGTTAATAGATGAAGATAGCATAGCACTAAAGTTGATTCATTGTGTTCATTTTGTTTGTGTGATTGGGTTGGAATTGGACACTAGTTCCTAACTGGAGAGGAATTTTTTTTTTTTTTTTCAGTCAGTTTGAAAACTAAGCATCTGATACTTTCTGGGTATTTCTGTTCATGATGCAAATACTTCAACATATGACCTCAAAATGATTTCTCCTATTATGTTGTCAGCTACTAATCATATTATCAAATGATAATATTAGAAATAGCACAACAATTTAAAAAATCATTTTACTGTGTTAAGCTTTTAAAAATAAAGATTTTGTTGAAGCCTGTTTTGCATTAATGAAGTGATTGGCAAATTCAATGTAATCTCACATTGTGTCAGGTCTGGCCTCCAGGAATGCCCTAAACCTCAGCCACCCAATAACTGCAGAGGAGCCATGGCCACAATCAGTTATGGTTTTCTCTCTCATTTGCAGTTAACTACAGAGCCAGTGCTGCTAAGCTAGCTATTGAAAAAAACATGTTTTTCTACCATATAATACAAATGGTCATTTTAGTGTCTGAAAATGTTGCTAAACTTGGAATTCATCTGGAACAGCTCCTTTTTCACGAGCTTGTGAATTTAGCACATAACAAGGTAGATTATTCTCAAAGGAATAGAGGGAAACTAGTTCTGTCACGGTAGCAGACGGAAATATTGACCCAAAGAAAATTGTCCTCTCTCTGAGGCCTCTGATACTTGCCTACAGACAAATACCGTAACCTGGTAGAGTAGGCTAATGAGGTGGATAATGATAGTGATCTTTGGGAGCATAAAACATTACCTTTTATCAACAGTAGAATGAAAACCCTGCTGTATTAGTAAATCAAGTATCACTATAACTTGGCTAAATATAAAAAAAAAAACTGTTTTAATCTGGTGATTATCTTGAGTCATGATGGTGTTCACCACTATCGTTGTTCACGTATGTTTTACATATATGGATATCTGCCAACAAATGTTGCTTCAAACATTAGGGAATGTTCCAGCATGGAGTTATTTTTTTCTCAACTTACATATTCAAAGATTTAAAACGTCTTTGAATATAGAAGTTTTGGAACATCTTTGAATATATAAGTTGAGAGAAATTTAATGTCATAGTTTATAAACAAATTAACACCATAATGTTATTTTGGATAGGATACCAAATATCACACTCTGAGAAGTTCTCACGTTTTCCTTCCTCCTTGTAGGATTGGTACTCTCAATATCTAAATGGCACTGTTAGTCACGATAAGTGATGAATTATATGGTAAGTTAGTCATTGTAACATGGAGTTCATAATATGTTTCACTTCTGTGTATTGTCGATGGCATGGACTAAATTACTGTATCCGTGTTTAACTGGAAGATTATAAGATCAGAATTGCCTGCTCTCCAAAATTTACTTTTAAGCATTTCCTAGAGAAGTTTAGAGATCTGGAGATTTTAAAAACTTGTGAATTAGGGTAAAAATGTAGTGGAGGAATAATTACAACTCTATTTCTTACTACAATTGCTCGTTCTGTACAGGTTTGTATGATTTTCTTAACCGCTTTGTTTGTACATGTGTGAAAATGTAGAGAATAACTCTCAGGATTATTGTGAAGACCAAATGGCATATTGTATACAACAGCACTTTTAAACTATGAAATACTATGTAAATGATAGGTATCACTCTGTTTCCTTTGTTTAGCCAAATCTTTATTTAGCTTCCTGGTATTCTTGGAGCACACAAGCTTCATGAACATACTTCTCTGAACAACAGTAGCTTCATTTCCCCTTAATTTCCATCTTGGGAATTATGGATTGCTCCCTACCTGGAGGTCGCTGGAATTTCAGCATCAAGCTTATTCTTCAGTATCTTGTAAATGTGAAGCTTTCCAGTGTTTCTGATAGATCACAAGACTGGGAATAATTTTTTGAAACTGTGAGAGACATATTCTGTCACTTATTGGAGCTCTGTTGCAGGAAACATAGATAAGTGAGACCTATGAGATCTGAAAATGGGAACTTTATAGATTTGGGGGATATTTTATAATTTGTTAGAACGAAACAGATGAAAAGGCAATGTTTGTAAGGAATATTTACTTGTCTTTCTGTCTGCGTAAGTCTTTTACGTTTCCTTCCCATTTATTGAGATACCAGGACTTTTTGTTGTTGTTGAAGTCTTTTTTAGCAGTGAGTCAGCCCTACTGAGTGTGTGCATTGGCGAACAGCAATCTCCCAAATGCCTGCTTGGGTAGAGATTTGATTTGAAACCTGGAGTGAGGGTGCTGAGCCCAGTTACAGGCTCAGAAAATAAAAACCACCCTAGGGGAGAGCAAAGCTGGAGGGGAGGAGATTAAGGTGCTTAGAGTGGGGAATACAAACAGATTCTCCAGAACACCAGCCATGGGTTTTCCTCTCTATTACTATTATTATTATTATTATTATTTTTAAATGAGACTGGGTCTTGCTCTGTTGCCCAGGCTGGAGTGCAGTGGTGCAGTCATGGCTCACTGCAGCCTTGACCTCTTGGGTTCAAGCAATCCTCCCACCTCAGCGTCCCTAGTAGCTGACACTACAGGCGCACACCACCACACTCGGCTAATTTTTGTTAAATTTTTGTTTGTTTGTTTTTGAGATGGATTTTTTTGCCCAGACTGGAGTGCAAATGTTTGATGTTGGCTCACTGCAACCTCCACCTCCTGGGTTCAAGCAATTCTCTTGCCTCAGCCTCTGATGTAGCTGGGATTACAGGCATGTGCCACCACTCCCAGCTAATTTTGTATTGTTTTAGTAGAGATGGGATTTCACCATGTTTGTCAGGCTGGTCTCAAACTCCTGATCTCAAGTGATCCACGTGTCTTAGCCTCCCAAAGTACTAGGATGACAGGCTGAGCCTCCACACCGAGACTAATTTTTGTTTATTTGTTTTGTAGTTTTAGATAAGGGTTTTTGCTGTGTTGCTCAGGCTGGTCTCAAACTCCTGGGGTCAAGGAATCCTCCCGCCTTCACCTCCAAAAGTGTTAGGATTATAGGCATGTGAGCAACTGTACCTGGCTACTGTCTTATTTTTAATAATCAAATGTGTCTTCTATTCTTCCAGGCAAATTGAGGTTAAGGAGAACTATTTACCTCCTTCCTCCAACCTCTGCCCACATAAACATAGTGTCACCTGCACTTGCTGCCATCCACACTTCCTTTTATCCGTCCTCAGAGGATGAGGTGTCCTCCCTTCCACCCATGCTTCTGATGAGTGTACTGTTCTAAAATTTCCATCCAATCACTTTGTTCTTCTGCTCCAAGTCCCTCTCTGGAATGTCCGATAAGCCTGTAGAACACTGAGCTTGGTGTGCAAACATCTGCATGACTCTGCCCTGCTGGGTTCTTTGTACTCATCTACCCAAGCATCACTCGGCTTCCCACCAAACTCATCATTCTACAATTTGCAAATGGCACTGTTATGCATCCCTCTGCCCTTGTATCTGTTGGTCCCACTATTCCAAATGCCCTTCCTCTGCTCCTTGCCCCCTTGGTGCCCACTCAGTTCCATAGGCAGCTCAGGGAGCTCTGTGCGGATCCTTGTGCAGGATGAGTGCCACTCCCCTGAGATCCACAGCACTGAATGCAGACCATTCGTCCACGCCACCTTCCTCACTGGACTGTCCACGTCTCCAGGGCAGGCATAGAGTCTTGCTCTATCCTTTACCTCCAGTGCTTAGCACAGCAACGTTCACTTAAAAGCAGCTCATACACCATTGTATGATACGCTCTGCCTGGTCAAAAAATTTTCATTACGTTTATAATAAATTTTCAAATAAGTATAACCATAGCTGTAAGACATAGGGTGCCAATTATGCAACACTTTACGTTGGTGCACAATTAAGCTAAATTCGCCTTTAAAGCACCACTAGGAGACTCCTATTTTCCAGGAAGATACTGAAACTCAGATAATTTAAGTAGAGGGTTTCATGTGATAAAACTGGTAGGAAATGGGTCCAGGATTTGAATCGCAGCAGTCTTCACGTGTAGCTGTGTTGTGGTCGGTAAAACACGTTGTTGCTCTGTTTGCGGCGGCCCCAAGTCTGTCTCACACGCTAGAACATGCAGCATGTGGCCTTTCTGCATGTGGCGGTGCCATCAACCCACAGCTCAGGAAAGGTGCATGGCAAGTGTTCGAAAATGTTTGTTAATATTCCAAATAAATAGAAGCTTGCAGGACTGGATTAAATTATTTCTATTAAATATCTATTAATATATCTTTCTATTAAATAATTCACAATATGTTAACTTTCTTCTCTATAGAATTTGTCTTGAGGGCAAAAATATCGATAAATGAAATCCACTGTTCATAGTGTATTCTGATCATTAAAGATAACTAGTTGGTTTATTATTTTTCCTCTAGTTTAATTGGCACTTAAAAAATGAAGAAATATGGAATTCATCATAAATTAATTTGGAAAAATATAAAGAATCCTTTGAAAAGTCAACCTTAAGAGATTTTTTTTCCTTTGAGTAATTTTTTTTGTTTTGCTTTCTGCAATTTATAAGAATCTAGGATCTGATCCAAAGGATTCTTTCTTAGATAAAATAGCCATTACGTTCCTCGGAATATGTCTCCTAAGATTTTACATCTTTTTATTGGATGGGATGAAGGCACATGTAGGCATTTATTCCTTCGTTCTGTGTTTTTTTGATAGAAGGTATTTGTGAGGCTGAGAGCTCAGAACTGGACATAAGGAGGCAGAGTGACAGAGCAGGTGTCAGGGCACTGACTCCTGGCCCCAGCTTTGCCACGAGTCCAATGTGTAACTCTCAACTCTGAAATGTATGGTTCTGAAACCTGCATCTTCCCATTTAATTGATGGCATAGCCAGGAGAAAAGCGAAAATCCATCAGTCAGAGATCTGAAAAATAAAAAAATAATAATAATAATGAAAGGGGTCCAAAAGATAAAATAACACCAACTGAGTTTGTGGCATAATGTAAGGGGAAAATTAATTTTCATTATAAGGCTTAGATTTTCCTTGAGAAATTTAGAAAAGTGTAATTTTATATAAAATACAACATCATGAAATATAGTATCTTTATCAATGTGATCAATCATCTTACAGCTGTATAAGAAGTTACATTCAGTATGAATTCATACTGAAACTGGTTATATAAACGTGATTCGTTAACAGTTGTCTCTTTTTTGTATCTTAAAATCTAACCAGTTCCATTAGCATCAACTCTTGTAACCATCAAAGAAAAAATAATACAAACAGAATATTAAACACTACCATAATATTTTAAAAGGCAAAACAATATTCTGTACTGAAAATTACCTTTTTAAATACTCTATTTTGACAACATATTTAATTTCATTATTAAACAGAAGAGATAACTTTTGTTTTCTGTACTTCGCAAATCTGTTTAGCGTAAGAACTTTGTCGTTCTCTATTCAACATGTCTGAGTTAGCCTACAAGGTTAGTCTGAGTGCCATTGGCACGTCCTATTTTCTTTAAAATTAGACCATGTTTCTTTTTCAATTTCTCACAGCTAGCCAGAAAGGAGGCATCATGGAGAATTAATTAAAGACACCTCTTTCCAGGCAAGATGAGGCTAATGCTATTAGGTAGGAGGAAATGGATAACCTATTTACGGCATCTGTTATGAATGGCCTATTCTCTGTTCCACATTTTCAAAATTCTCCCAAAATAAGCTGACAACTAGGGGAAGTAGCAAAGCAAGTTAGAGCCCAAAAGGCCAACTCGTTGCAATCATGTTGTAAAAATACACAGCTGCTTGGTTTCTCACTTTGCCCACATTTATTTGTTTCATTGATACAGGTTGAATATTGGTTTTGATGATATTTTAATCTAGTACTTGGGGGAAAGACTGGCTGTGACTGTTTTCTTTGTTAAGTTGCTGTTTTCTGAAATTGATAAATAATCACAAATCAAAACCAGCGTTTGTCAAACATTTGGATGTCAGGATCCCTTCACAATCTTACAAATTATTGAGTACAACAAACTAATCATTATAAAAGTCAAATAATTCACACGCACACCTTCCAAGAGCCGCTGGCGTGATGGCTACATAAGATATTACGTAGTCTCTAAAAACAGGACACTTGTGAGACAATGAGAAGAAAGAAGGAAAATGCTGTCTCACTATTTTTATGGAAATATATTCAACCTCTCTTGACGGCTGGAGTTGGCATCTTCTGAAATACTGTAAATTAAAGGCATTTTGCATCTTTTGCTGAGAGTCATTGAAGACCATGTTTGCTGTTGCTTTAGTGGACAGTATTGTAACAGCATCTAGTTATTTGGTTTGCCAACACACAGAGGCATTTTTTAAAAGGGATGCTTGCTGAGAACCGATTTTATGTTGTTTATTTCAAGGGACCCTCCAGTCAACTTGCAGGCAGGCAGCTTCATTTGTACTCAGCGATGAACATTTTATTGTCACTAACAGATCAAGATAGTGATAAAATCTGGAAGCTAAAAAAAAAAGGTCCCTGTGTGTCCCTGACTGTGTTCAACTTATAATTTGTCAAGTCTTGTTCAATGGCTCATTTCTATATATTTGACCAATTTTTGTGTTCACGTAGCTTTTCTTTTGTGTATATCATATCTTTTCTAAGAAAACAGTATAGTTACAGCCATTCTTTTTGAGACGTTCTTTGAAAAGTTTTCTTCAAAGGAAGTCCTTTTGCTGAGGCAATTCTTTTTTGTTTTCTTGCAAAGTGCCATTTAAAATTCTTCTTTGGTTTTGACCAATAATTTTTTTTTGAAATTGAATTCAATTTGTGATGAAAATGACTAGGACTTCAACAGCATTTGACTTAAGACCAATAGTTTAGAAAGCCCAATCCAGGGAAGACTAACATATGTTAAATAAAACATCCCAAATCACTGCAATTTACCAGAACATTTTTATTAGATTAAAAAAATGCCAATTTGTAGTTACAGCCATCCCATTGTTTAAAAATGGTTATTAACTAGATTTTTATTCTTATCATCAGTTTCTCTTTCTAGTTTACATAGCTACTGCTTGAATGATAAACCGGTGACTAAATTATATTATTAGAATAATAATATCCTGACTAATAAGCAAAATATCCACATATTTGGGTTTCTTCTTCATATATTATCCCAAATATCTTTGAACTATTAACAGTGAAAATTAAATTTTCCCCTCAATATTTCAAGAATCAAAACTCATTTCTTCATATTTCATATTTGTTTCTAATCTGAAATATAACTGTTTTTCCTCAGGCTTTCCTAAAGTTTTGGTTTTATATGTGGGGATACTTAGTGTGTAAGTTATGTTCATTTTGCTTCTGATAATTTCTGTCCTTCCCTCCTCCACCTTCATTCCCTCCTCCCTCCTTTCTTCCTTTTTTCTGTCTTCCTTCCCTCCTTCTAATGGTTGTTAAGTAAGGTATTAGAGATGAATAAACATATTCCCATAGGACAGCTTAATTCTCAACAGTGTTGGTCCTGAAGTGATATATGGAAAGCTGTGTAATCAAAATTTTATAATGATTGTACCAGAATATGACAATATTTTGTGTGCATCCAAAACTTTCATGCAATTGTTTATTATGGAAGAATTTTTTTTCAATGTATGTGAACCCATTATGCTAAGAGTTTAAGAAAGGGGTCTATCCTCAAAATAATCAATAAAAATTCTAGAGTCAGAAGAGAACCTGGACGCTAAGCTGAGCCTGACTAGTATAGAACAGATGTTTTTGTTGAGCAATGAGTTGAAGAGTTTAGCAAAAACCAGATAATTGAAAGCCTTCCAAGCAATTTGAGCAACTTTATTCTAGGACCAATTGGAAGCTGTCAAAGGATTTTAAACAGTTAAGGCCAAGGACAAAATCTGTGTTAAAATAAATCACTCATGATGCCATGTTGAGAATGGCTCAGAAGGGGTATACTGGAGGCATGAATGTCAGGAAGAGACTCTTGCAGTGATCCAAGAGATAAATGATGTGGTTCACAGAAATCAAAGGCAGTAGGGATGGAAAATTTGAATGATTTTAGATATATTTTTAAAGTAGAATCAGAGAATCAGGTAGCAAGTGTGTAGGTGTATTTGTTGGAAGTTGTATTCATTCCTTAGGGCTGCCATAACAACGTGTCACAGACTCGGTGGCTTAAACAACAAAAGTTATCTTCTCACAGTTCTGGAGGCTGGAAGTCTGAGATCAAGGTGACAGCAGGTTTGCTTTCTCCTAGGTCTCTCTCTTTGGCTCGTAGACACCTGTCTTCTCCCTGTGTGTTCACAGGGTCATCCCTTTGTGCGTTTCTGTGTCCCGATTTCTTCGTATAAGAATAAAAATCGTCATGGATGAGGACCCACCTTAAAGATCTCTTTATAGCTTAATCACCAACCTAAAGGCTTTATCCTCAAATACAGTCATATTTTGGGCTTGGTGGTATACACCAGTAGTCCCAACTACTCAGGAGGGTGAGGCAGAAAAGAATCACTTTAACCCCGGAAGCAGAGGTCGCAGTGAGCCGAGATCGCTCCACTGCACTCCAGCCTGGACAACAGAGCAAGACTCCATCTCAAAAATAGATAAATAAATGACTTTTACCATAGTCTTCAGGATTTGTTAATAAAAGGTAATCTTTCTAGAAATAGAATAAATTTCATATCTGCTAGTTGTCTTGACCTACAAACTGTCTATCTTCTGCATTTATATCAATTCTTCTTTACATTCACACACAGTTTGTGTCTTTCTAAACGGATTATAGAAAGCATCAACACTATCTCTGCAACATTTTGATTCACACGTGACAGCGGATGTGCATGGAAGCCCCACATCGAGTTGCGAGGTTCATCAGGTTTGTCATGAGTTGTGAAGATAGAATATTTATTTGGCTTAGAATGAATGCCAAGCCCTGTGCTGGAATGAATTATCAGCCATTGATGATGTATGCTATAGCACAAAGGGCCTTATTTATTGCCCCCTTTGCATTTTAAAATTATACCCAGAAATAGGGGAATGCCTAATAAAATGTATTATACTACCCATGTTCCTGATAACGTAAAAATTAAATGGAATTTTGTTCCTTTAAATAAAAACAGTTTCTATGGATAAACATTTTCAGACACTGTACTCGAGAATGGCCCAAAGTCAAGATTGATTCTACAAGAAATACAGAAACGGACATTTATATTCTCCTTTGTGTCTTTCTCCACCTGAGTTTACCTTCTAAACATCGCCTTGGATAAAATTTTCATAACCCAGCAGTGCTAGATGTTAGAAAGGGGTATTACTACCCTGTGAAAAAAAAATATCCATGGCAAATTTTGGCTGCATAAACAAACAGGCAACAGCCGATCTGTGGAAATGTCATTCTTACTGTCAAGACAGACTTTGGGGATCCATATGTGATTCTTTACCCGTTTTTGAAGAATCTATAATGCTTTGCTTTTACCTTTGTTATGCCATCAAGAAGGGATTGTGATAGAAACAGTCACACGGATCATGAGGTCAAGAGGTCGAGACCATCCTGCCTAACATGGAGAAACCCCGTCTCTGCTAAAAATTACGAAAAAAGTAGCCAGGTGTGGTGGTGGGCACCTGCCGTCCCAGCTACTCAGGAGGCTGAGGCAGGAGAATGGTGTGAACCCAGGAGGTGGAGCTTGCAGTGAGCCGAGATCTTGCCACTGCACTCCAGCCTGGGTGACAGAGCGAGACTCTGTCTCAAAAAAAAAAAAAAAAAAAAAGTCACAATCGTATACTAATTTAATCTTGATTACAAATGGATTGTTCTGATACTATATTTTTTGCAAGGGATGCAGTAAATGAAGTCTAACATTTTAAGTTTTATTTACTTGAGAATTGGTCAAGAATCAGATAACTAGGTTTTTAAAAAAAAATCACAGGAGATTCACTGATTTTTGCCTAAAACTTGAACTCTGATTTTGCAGGCCAGGGTATATATATTTTGTAGGCCAGTGGCTCTCAAACTTGAATGTGCACCAGCATCAGCTTGTGGAACACACATTGTAGGTCCTCACCTGTAGGGTCTCTTCCAGCAGAGTCTGCGTGGGCCTGAGAGCCTGTATTCTAAGCCAGTCCCGGAGACAGACGCTGTGGTCCTGGGACTGCTCTTTGCGAACATTCACTTTACTTGTCCTGGACATCTCCTACCCCAGGTTAGGGCATATCTCCAGAAGGAAGTGTTGCCTGTTTCTGCGAGAAAAGAGTTGTATGTTTATTTTTATGTTGGCTTTTCAAATGGAAAGGAGCAACTTCCAGGAGAGTGAAGTAACCGACCAATGATTAACAAACCCTCACAATCTAATAAGGAGAGAGAAGAAAACAAAATACAGAAAGCCTCAAGGACATGTGCAGTTTAAATTGATGAAAGACAGCAGAAGGTGTCCCATCCCCAGTCTCCATCCCACACTCCTGCATCAGTGGACTCCCTGCAGCACTGACCATCAGTGGGAGACCTCCCACTTCCAGTGTGCCCGTGGAGGTGGGGTGCACAGGTTAAGCGGTGAAATTCATGTCACTACGGTGGTTTGTGTCTTTGCTAGGGCGCTGCCCTGTGCTGGGTGTTTGGTACAGTTCTGGTGTGAACCCTGAATATCTGAGATACATCTTGTAACTGTACAGTGGGTTCACCTCGCCCACTGCCTAGACAGAGACAATTTAGCAACAGGGAAATTGCTATGGAGAAAGAGTAATTCATGCAGAGCCGGCCTTGTGGGAGACTGGAGTTTTATTATTACTCAAATCAGTCTCCCCAAGCATTCAGGGATCAGAGTTTTTAATGATAATTTGGTGGGTGGGGGCTTGGGAAGCGGGTAGTGCCGACTGGTCAGGTTGAAGATGAAATCACAGGAGGTCAAAGTGAGTTTTCTTGCTGTCTTCTGTTTCTGGGTGCAATGGCAAAACTGGTTGGGCCAGATTAAAAGTCTGGGTGGTATCAGCTGATCCGTGCAGTGCAGGGTCTGCAACATTTCACAACCGCTGATCTTAGATCTTAGGTTTTACAACAGTAATGTGATCCCCAGAAGCAATTTGGAAGGGTTCAACTCTTGGAGCCAGCGGCTGCATGTCTCCTAAACTGTAAGTTCTGATCTTGTAGCTAAGTTGTTGGTCCCGCAAAGGCAGATTGGACACCAGGTTAGAAAGGGGTGGGTCTTCTTGGGCTGTTATCAGTTGATCAACTGATAATGGCTGTTCCATTGATAAGGGCTCCATCAATTGATAAGGGCTGTAATCAATTTTGTTTCAGAGTCAATCTATGAACTGAATTCCTTCGCAAATTCAGTTCAGCGTATTACCAGGAATGAACAAGGACAGCTTGAAAGTTAGAAGCAACGCAGAGTTGGTTAGGTCTGATTTCTGTCACTGACATAATTTCCTCAGTTATAATTTTGCAAAGGCAGTTGCATTCTCCGTTAATTTAGAAAATTTCTTTTGCCAAAGTTGAGGCTGCGCGCCCCTGACAGTCTCAGGAGGTCCGGCCGACGTGTACCCAGTGCGGCCGGGGCACAGCTTGGTTTTATTCATTTTAGGGAGTCATGAGTCATCAAGCAACAGATGAAAGATGTACATTGGTTTCGTCTCGAAAGGTGGGACAACTGGAGCAGAGAGGGGACCTCCAGGTCACAAGTAGGCGAGAGACAAACAGTTGCGTTCTTTTGAGTTTCTGATTAGCCTTTGCAAAGAAGCCAGTCGGATTCACATTTATCTCAGTGAGCAGAGGGGATGACTTGGAATAGAGTGGGAGGCTGGTTGACCCTAAGTAGTTTCCAGCTTGACCCTTCCCTTTAGTTCAGTAATTTTGGGGCACCAAGATTTATCTGCCTTTTGAGACAAGAAGTCTTCTCCTGATCCAAGGTTTTTTCTCAATGGAAGTGTTCCTGGTCTCACCGGCTTCAAGGAATGAAGCCGTGCACCGCCCTGGCGAGTGTTACAGCTGGATTAGAAAAACGCGTGGACCCCAAGAGTGTGCGGCGGCAAGATTTATTAAAGCAAAAGGAAAGCGAAAGGACAGCTTCCACGTGGAGGAAAGGGACCGGGAAGGGTTGCCTCTTCTGGCTTGGGTGTCTTATGCTTATATCCCCTTATGACCCTTCCCCTTTTCCTTTTTCTGTCCTATAGAGTTAGCTTATTTTCTATCCGCTCGTGGCTTGGTGGGCCTGATTGGTTAAAAGCATCAGGCTGCAGCTAGAGCTTAACTCCCTATATGATTGGTTGGAGTTTGGATCCCTTAGCTTGCAGCTATGACTCATTTTGGCCTAGGGACAAGTCCCGTTGGGGAAGTCCCTGTTGATCCAGGAAGTGCAGCCAAATTAGCCACTTAGTCCCTCACTCACTTTCACACTGGGCATTGCCAGTGAGGTCTGGCTGTGGGTGCTGGTGCCAGGCACAGGAAGCCCCAGATGGTCCCCACTACCGGGCACAGGTGCCCTCAAAGCCTCTAGGTTCTCACGGCTTTGATACTTGGAGACACACTCAAGGGGCTCTTGGTCATTTCACACCATGCAGAAAAGTCCACAGCGGCCATCTGCAGCTTCGTGGGTCTCCCCGCTTCTACACCATAGGGAAAGAATTAAATACAAATCCCCTGTCTCCTTTTTGATATGGAGGAGTAAACATTTCATATCCCTAAAGGAAATTTTTTCATTTAGAATCGGCTTGATAGAGGATCCTGTGGAATTATAACTGTTAAAATTGATGTTATTAATTTGTTAGTCAGTGCTCACTGTTAATGACCTCGGGCCTCACACTACCCTGGCCAGGAGCCCTGAAGCTTCCTTCTGGTCTCACTGCCCCTCTCCTCTTCCTCCCCTGTGCCCCGCAGACTGTTTTAACACAACATTCATCACTTGAGTTCTTGCAGAAAATAGTTTTTCTTTCTATTTTTTTCTTCGTTGTTCTCTGCGTAGAAGTCAGTGTGTTGGGAATCTCATTCCGGAATGCAATGTAGAAAAAAAGTTAGATAATCCAATAATATTTTAATTATTATTTGTTTCCTGTATATCAGAAACTCTTTTCCCAACTTTTTTGAGGTGTAATTGACCAATAAGAAACTTCTTTTTAAGAGATTATGAAATCTTATTTCAGGAATCACATACAACCCTGGAATGTGTATTTCGTTGAAAGTTCCATATTCTCATACTATATAGTTTCTCACTTGAACTTAGTTCTCCATTATATTTTAATTTGGGTTCTTCTGACTTCGTCATCAGTAAATTATCACAGCATAAACACATTAAATTCTAATGATCAACAATGTGACTTCTTCCAAATGTCATAAAAACATAGAAGTTATCATCAACGAGTTTTCCCACTTTAAGAGCGTTATAAGTTCCCATTTCCAATGTTATCATCAAAACAAAAATGACTTTTCTTCAAAAGTGATACAAACCATATAAATTAACATTGGATTTTCCCACTTTAAAAGTGTTACAAGTTCACATTTTCAATGTTAATCATCAAAGAAAACAAAGTCCTGAATCTTCTAAAAGCAATTCAACTGCACTGATTTACCCACAATAGTGATTTTTAAACATTAAAGGCAAAATATATTTAAGAAACTGTAAAGCTAATGAAATATGTAGCACACCCAGATAAGAATTAATACAGGACATTATGGGATGGGTGAGGCTCACACTGAGCCTACTAATTGGAATGCATCTGCTCTAGATAGTGACCTGGAAAATGTTTGTTAACCTAATATATTCTAAAACTGGCCAAGTCTGTATCATTTACTACATGTTTCTGTCATTAACTATGAACTTGTCTCTAAGGAATTCATAACCCTTCCTTCATGCAGCCGAGTTATAAAAAACATCTCAGCATGGACTGCCTAAATATTCTTCATCTTCCTATTTTGTGTACTGATGGATCATTTTTTCTGTTTTCCAATCTCGCTGGCATGATGAAAGCATCAAAGCTCTTAATAATTAAACACAGAAAAGTTCCAGTCTCTGATTGTGATTTCTCAAAGGTGGAAGCTCAGTGGCACCTCTTTGCCAGTTATCACCGTAGGTCCAGCCACAGTGCTGCTTTGCAGTTGGCTAGAATTTAACATAGATTCGTGTCCTTAAAGGGGCTTGTAGCTGTTAGTTTCTACAGGAGTTGCCTTTCTTTATTTGGACCAAGTTTCTGTTCTCTGTGAACTCTGTTACAGAGGGAGGGAGAGATTAAATCATTTGTTTTTTTGATGGAAGACAGTGACTTTCATTGACAACAGCCAGAAATCCTCCCGTTTCATAGAAAGTGTTACTTCTAGGAAAAAATCCTGGGTTACAGCATTTAGCCGGGCCCAACTGCCGCCCCTGAGGGTCTACCCTTCCTGGCCTCACATGGCTTGGTATGGTGACTGGAGGCTTATCACCTCCATCCCTGCAGAAGAGCCCTAATTTTGCAGGGCATGTGATGTCCTCTGAACATTCGGACAGCATGGGGTGACTGGCAGGTATTTAAAATACGGCTGGCACTTTCTGGTTCTGTTTTAGACAGTTTACTTAATCTACGTGTGTGTTAGTTTCTTCATTTCCACCCTGGATCTATTGCTAACTGCGTCTGAGATTTGTCGTTCGTATTTAATGGGATCATGTTGATGTACAGCCTGGCAAGTTGTTGGCGCTCAGTACATAGTAAATCCTATTTCTTCTTGGGTTAAATATCCCTTAATATTTGATCTTCAAAGCTGTCTTATGACCAGCAAATCTATAAATAACTGGGTCTTAAGCGATGTAAGAAGTCAAACCAACTCCACTTCCCTTACAAAAGTCAGCAGATAGACTATCATCAACACGGTGTCGGAATCAGTGTGGTTCTCATCAAGTCTGTCAGGAAGATAAGTTAGCAACATTATATAATAAGTATCTCTGATACCTTATACAATATTGTATTTCCATGATACTGATATCTTTTTTATAAATTTATTTTAAAGGGAACATGTAGTTATACAATACAGTTTATAGATTTAAAATTATTCTTAATGATTAAAAATAGTTTAGTAAATCTATACATAGGCATTATTAAATTTTAAATTCACTAGTCATTTAATATAAAATTGGGGAATATGATACGTGATTCATGAGTTTGTATTTGAGTCATTCTAATAGTTTAAATTTCTTGGAGTATTTTAAAAAAAATGCTTTTTTTTCCCCTAAAGCATTGGAACTTAGTTAAAATTAGAAAATAACTGATGTACTGTAATATTACCTTCATAATTTTGTGCAAATTAATGCTGTCTTGTACTTGCTGCCATTTAATTCTAGAATGAAGTATGTCAGAATGATAGAAACTCTCTTCTACTTTGAAATTAGAAAATCTTGGCTTAGTTTCCTAAGAATTCCCACTTCTTTTTTTTTTTTTTAACTAGGTGTTTATGCACATGATTTACTTCTGTTTCCAAAAAGAATAAAAGATTGATTATATTTTAGATGATTGCTTCACTTCTATTAACAAATCTGTCAGGGCTACAATTACTATTATATACTGAGAAATAGAAAAGTAACTGGAAGCAAGTATAACAAAGAAGCCTTTGACCCGTGTGGTGGGCGTGTGAATCCTGTAATTAAAAATACATTGACACTCATACCTGTAATCCCAGCCCTTTGGGAGGCCAAGGCAGGTGGATCATCTGAGGTCAGCAGTTTGAGACCACCTTGGCCAACATGGTGAAATGCTGTCTCTATTAAAAATACAAAAACTAGCTGGGTGTGGTGGCGGACTGCCGTAATCCCAGCTAGTTGGGAGGCTGAGGCAGGAGAATTGCTTGAACCCAAGAGGCAGAGGTTGCTGTGAGCTAAGATCGTGCCTTTGCACTCCAGCCTGGACAACAGAGTGAGACTCCACCTCAAAAATAAATAAAAATAAAAATAAAAATAAAATAAATATAGATACATTGACAAACCCCAGCCAGAAAAGAAACTCCTTTGTTGCTGGACTACTAAACTAATGTGTTTAATAAACCAAGCCGTCAGAAGGTTCACGTTTCATGTGTAGTTTGTCCATGACCATGTAAGAAAAGTATTCTTATTATACACATTTTCAGGCACATAGGGACAGAATTCCTAAATAAATTCCATGGTGTATAAACAATAAAACAGAGAAAATTTGTTTCTCTAATTTTAAAAGACTTTTCTCTACTTTGTTTTGTGATTTCTGGCATGTCCTGAGCTTCTGTCTTATGTTTGGAAAGTGAGATGTTTTAAGTAGGTGTCCTCTAAGACACATTCTGAGCCTGACATTCTCTGCAAGAGCCTGGAGTGTTTCTGAATATGTATTTGGCATCTAAACTTACTTCTTTAAAAGCCATGTGATGAAGGTACTGACTAGAGAAGGCCAGTGTCGGTACACAGACTGTCTATTTGGCACCCAGAAGTGTGAGGCCACAGGCCATTTGAAAGCCTCCTGGTCGTCTGTTTTGGCATCCCTTTTTGCCAGAAGATGCCAAATATACTAATTTGGAAAGAATTGATCTCCTGGTTCTTCCTCTGGCATTTGTGTGAGGCGTGACTGGCGGGGATGAGACAGAGAGGAGGAGAAGGGAGAGAAAAGCTCAATAAACAACCAGATGGGCATACGGTCGGCATGTTGGCATTAGTCTAAGTAAGAATCTGATTTTATAAAATAATCATCTTATAACTAAGTAATCAATAAAATTGAAATAACACTCACGTGTATATAATAAAAGGTGAAAACTCTTCTTTACTCCAAACCCTTTTTACTCTCTGGGAGTCATAGCTGTCAGCCAATTAATTTTTTTTTTTATTTTAAATTTTGTGGGTACAAAATAGGTGTATATATTTATGGGGTACATGAGATGTTCTGATACAGGCATGCAATGTGTAATATTCACATCATGGAGAATGTGGTGTCCATCCCCTCAAGCATTTATCCTTTGTGTTACAAATAATCCAATTATACTCTTTCAGTTATTTTTAAATGTGCAATTAAATTACTATCGACTACAGTCACCCTATTGTGCTATCAAATACTAGGTCTTATTCATTCTTTTAAAGTACTTTTTTTTTTATACCTATTAACCATCCCCACCTCCTCTCAGCCTCACACTACCCTACCCTGACTCTGGCAACTGTTCTGTACTCTGTCTCCATGAGATTCGAACCCTTTCAGACGTGTCTGCACAAACATACACAAACATGTGTAGGAGTTTTAAAATCATAAATTGCGTCGTAGAACGTTTTATTAGTCAGCTTAGGCTGCTGTAGCAAAATGTCATCAATGTTCATTTCGCACTGTTTGGAGGCTGTAATTTTGTGATCACGGTGCCAGCCCACTGTGGGTCTGGGAGGACTCTCTTGCTGGCTTGCAAATGTGTGCTTCTGTGCTCCCTTGTTCCTCACAGAGCATGGGCAGAGCAGAAGTCCTGCTCTCCTCCCCCAGATATAAGAACACTACTATTATCATCAGGTCTACACCCTTACGGCCTCATCTAAGCTTGGTTATGTCCCAAACACCCCACCTACAAATACCAGGACATTGAGGATTAGGAGTTTAACAAGTGAGTTTTTGGGCCAACACATATGCAGTCCATGACACGTGAGTATCATCCTGTGACTTGATTTCTAATTGAAAACAGTAAAATCAGTAGTAGATCAACCTCTTTAAAAAATGTTCACTTAGCATTCCCTGGTGTGGATGTACCAAACTTTGATTAGTAATTTGCCTTTTGACATTTAGATTTAGGTTGTTTCCATTTCTTTCTTTTTTTTTTTTTTTTGATTTTACTTTAAGTTCTAGGACACATGTGCAGAACGTGCAGGCTTGTTACATGGGTATATGTGTGCCATGATGGTTTGCTGCACCCATCAACCCATCATCTAGGTTTTAAGCCCCACATGCATTAGGTACTTTCCCTAATGCTCTCCCTCCCCTTATCCCCACCCACGGAGAGGCCCCTGCATGGGATGTTCCCCGCCCTGTGTCCATATGTTGTCATTGTTCAACTCCCACTTATGAGTGAGAACATGTGGTGTTTGGTTTTCTGTTCTTGTGTTAGTTTGCTGAGAATGATGGCTTCTAGCTTCATCCATGTCCCTGCAAAGGACATGAACTCATCCTTTTTATGCCTGCATAGTATTCTATGGTGTATATGTGCTACATTTCTTTATCCAGTCTATCATTGATCAGCATTTTGGTTGGTTTCAAGTCTTTGCTGTTTTGAATAGTGCCTCAATAAACATACGTGTGCATGTGTCTTTATGGTAAAATGATTCTTATTCCTTTGGGTATATACACAGTCATGGGATTGCTGGGTCAAATGGTATTTCTAGTTCTGTATCCTTGAGCAATCGCCACACTCTTCCACAATGGTTGAACTAATTTACACTCCCACCAACAACGTAAAATGTGTTCCTAAGTCTCCACAGCCTTGCCAGCATCTATTGTTTCCTGACTTTTTAATAATGGCCATTTTTACTGGCGTGAGATGGTGTCCCATTTTGGTTTGATTTGCATTTCTCTAATGACCAGTGATGAAGAAGTTTTTTCCATATGTTTGCTGGCTGCATAAATGTCTTCTTTTGAGAGGTGACTGTTCATATCCTTTGCCTACTTTGTGATTTTTTTTAAATTTGTTTAAGTTCTTTGTAGATTCTGGATATTAGACATTTGTCACATGGGTAGATGGCAAAGCTTCTATTTTTAAGTTTGCTGCAGTAAACATCCATGCAGATGGAACTTCTTCACATGTGAACATTTCCTAAGGGCATGTTTCAGAAGTTTAGTTGCTGCAACAAAGCATGTGCTAAAATTCTAATTTGTAATATTATTATTAATAGCTAATTGCCAGCATAAGTGTACCAACACGCCCCTCTGCTCCCACTGAGAGTCTGCCAAGGGCCGTTTCCTCACTATTCTGTACACCTACAAATACATCAGCCTTATAATTTGTCTAATTATATGGCCAATTCATTGTTCCCTGATGACTAATAGGCTTCAGAAAAACTCTTTTTACCTCCTATGTCATTTCTCCTGTGCCTGCTCTTATCCTTTGTACACTGCTTTTTTTTTTTTTTTTTTGGCTATTGACGTCTCCTGAGTTTTCCAGGAAAATTTGTTTCTCTCATTTTAAATGTCTTTCCTCTACTTTGTTTTGTGGTTTTTGACATGCCCTAAGTCTCCGTCTTTTGTTTGGCAAGTGAGATGTTCTAACTAGGTGTCCTCTAGGATGCGTTCTTAGCCTGACATTGTCTGCATGGGCCTGGAGTGTTTCTGAATATATATTTGACATCTAAACTTACTTCTTTTAAAGCTATGTGATGAAGTTACTGACTAGAGAAGGCCAGTGTCAGGTGTACAGTCTGTCTATTTGGCACCCAGATGTGTGAGCGCTCCAGCATTTTAACACACTTTTTCTCTACCTGGAAGTCCTTTGTAAAAAAATAATCATCGTCATCGTTTATTGTAGCTACTATTAGCTGTCAAAATCACTGAGTATTATAATAGGCTGCCAAGAGAGTTGGTCGGAGGGAGATGATTTATAGCACATTGAGTACATCATTTATTACGACGATCATAACCCTGAAATTATAGCGCGCGGCCCTGCTTGTATTTACCTTGCAGCAGGCAGAGGTTTAGCTTGGGAGCTCCTTTGCCTGGTGTCCTGGTGTTATGAAGCATGAGGCGATGACAGTTTTGTTACAGGCAGACGGTGATGTATAAGGAGGATCCCACCAGCCAGCCATGCATGCTGCTTCGAGTGAGTTCCTTTGGATTATAGATGTGAGAAGAAAGCAGACAGAAAAAACCATGAGATGGAAGGGGTCCTCTGAAGTCATTCCAGCAACCGTTGAGATGAATAATGTTCAGATAATTCGAGGAGGTGTTTGTCTTTTCTCTTCCTCTAGAATTTGGCAGCAAGAGAAAACAAAGCTCATCGGGGAAAAGGGAGTCGAAAGGAGGCCAGATTTCATTCTGGTTAACTGCTGACAGTTTCCAAACTGCGAAAAGAAAAAAAAATTTCAGCATCAGACCATCTTATGGAACACAGTCACTAGGTGTAACCTCCTACCAGCCTGATTCTCAGACTTCATGGAAAAGACAAAGGGTAGTACACATTTAGAGTAATTCACTTTCTGATTTCAGAAAATTTATTCTTTTTCTGGCACATCATACAGTAAATGCCAGGTGCTTTTTGTTTTTTTAGTAGACCTTATTTTTTAGAGTAGTTTTAGGTTGGCAGCAAAACTGAACAGATGATAGAGTTTCCCACACCCCCTGCCTCCCCATGTAGCAACACCTGGCCTGCTGCATGGCGCATTTGTTCCATCGAAGCACCTGCACTCATACATCGCCTTCCGAGGTGTACAGCTTACCTTAGGGTTCATTCATGGTGCATTTGTTCCATCCAGGCACCTGCACTGATACATCACCATCCGAGGTGTACAGCTTACATTAGGGTTCATTTTTGGTGCATTTGTTCCATCCAGGCACCTGCACTCGTGCATTTGTTCCATCCAGGCACCTGCACTCATTCATTGCCATCCGATGTGTACAGCTTACATTAGAGTTCATTCATAGTGTGGTATATTCCATGGGTTTGGACAAGTGTATAATGACATGTATCCACCGTTATGGAATCATACGGAGTAGTTTCAGTGTCCTAAAAATTCTATTTTCTGTTGGATGCGGTGGCTTACATCTGTAATCCCAGCACTGTGGGAGGCTGAGGCCTGTGGATCACCTGAGGTCAGGAGTTCAAGACCAGCCTGGCCAATATGGTGAAACCCCGTCTGTACTAAAAATACAAAAATTAGCTGGGTGCGGTCGTGCACGCCTGTAAATCCCAGCTACTTGGGAGGTAGGAAAATCACTTGAACCCAGGAGGCAGAGCTTGCAGTGAGCCAGGATTGCCACTGCACTCCAGCCTGGGAGACAGAGTGAGACTCCATCTCAATAAATAAATTAATTAAACAAAACCCTGTTTTCTTGGTGTTTACTTCTCCCTGCCCTCAGTCACTGGCAAACACTGATCTTTCTACTATCTTCCTAGTTATTTTTCCAGGATGTCATATGATTGGGGATCAGGCACTATGTACCTTTTCAGATTGGCTTTTTTCGCTGAGAAATATGATTTACATTCCACCATGACTTTTCCTGGCTTGATAGCTCATTTCTCTTTAACACTGAATATTGACAGTCCATTGTCAGGATGTCCCACAGTTTATTCACTCACCTCTTACAGGACATCTTGGTTGCTTCCAAATTTTAGCAATTACGGGCAAAGCACATATAAAAATTCAGGTGACTGTGCGGTTTCATCATGCATATATTTATTCAAAAATGTACGATCTGTTAAGTTCCTTATTAGCCAAATAATAAATTATGAATTAGTTGACAAAAGTGGAAGAATCCTACATTTTCTCAAGATAATTTTTAGTTGTGAAAAAATATGTCTAAAGCATTATATATAAAAATGCAGGCATGCCTCGGAGATTCAGTTTTAGACTATTGTAATAAAATGAATCATAGGAATATGTTAGCTTCTCAGTGCATATGAAAATTATGTGTACACAGTAGTGTAGCCTTTAAGAATGCAGTAGCATTATATCTAAAATGTGTACATACCTTAATTTTAAAATACTTTGTTGCCAAAAATGCTAGAAATTATCTAAGTGTTCAATGCATCAGAATCTTTTTGCTGCTGGAGGGTCTTGCGTCAATGTTGATGGCTGCTGACTTATCAAGATTGTAGTTGCTGAAGGCTGGGGTGGCTGTGACAATTTCTTAAAATGAGATAACAGTGATATTTTGCCTCATATATGGACTTTTTTTCATGAAAGATTTATCTCTAGCATGCAATGCCCTTTGACAGCATTTTGTCCAGAGTAGCATTTCTTTCAAAATTTGAATCAATTCTTTCAAACCATGCTTCTGCCTTATCAACTAGGTTTGTATAATAATCTGTTTTGTTGTCATTTCAACAGTGTTTATGGCATCTTTATGGGGAGTAGATTCTATCTCCACATATTATTTTCCTTTCTCATCTGGAAGAAGCAATTCCTGATCTGTTGAGTTTGATCATGAGATTGCAGCAGTTCAGTCATGCCTTCAGCCTCCCCTTCTAATTTTAGCTCTTGCTACTTCTACCACATCTGCAGGTACCTCTGCTGAAGTCTTATTATATTCTTCAAACTCAACTGTAAAGTGTTGGAATCAGCTTCTTCTAAATTCCTATTCATTTTGAAATTTTGACCTCCTCCCATGAACCACAATTGTTCTGAATGGCATCTAGCAAAGGGAGTCCTTTCCAGAATTTTTTCAATTTATTTTGACCAAATCCATCAGAAGAATCACTACCTATGACAGCTATAGACTTATGACCTGTATCTATTAAGTTATAAGGGTTGAAAGTTTGAGTTATTCCTTGATCCATGGGCTGTAAAATGGATATTATATTAGCTGGCATGAAGAAAACATTAATCTCGTTAAGCATCTCTGTCCGAGCTTTTCGGTAACCACGTGTGTTGTCAGTGAGCAGTAATATTTTGAAAGGAATCTCCTTTTTTTCCTAGCAGTAGGTCTCAACAGTAGGCTTAAAATACTGCATTAACCATGCTGTAAACAGATGTACTCTCGTCCAGACTTTATTTTTCCACTTAGCACAGGCAGAGTGCATTTAGCATCATTAATAAGAGCCCTAGGATTTTCAAAATGGTAAACAAACATTGGCTTCCACTCAAAGTTACCACCTGCAAGAGCTCCTAATGGAGGAGTCAGGCTGTCCTTAGAAGTTTTTAAGCCAAGCATTGATTTATCCTCTTTTCTCCTGTAAAAGTCCTAGATGGCATCTTCTTCCAACATAAGGCTATTTTGTTTACATGGAAAATCTGTTGTTTATTGTAGCCATCTTCATCAATGATCTTACATAGATGTTCTGGAGAACGTGCTGCAGCTTCTACATTGACATTTGCTGCTTCACCTGGAACTTTTATATTATGGAGATGGCTTCTTTTCTTAAATCTTATGAACCAGCCTCTGCTAGCTTCAAACTTTTCTCCTCCAACTTCCTCACCTCTCTCAGCCTTCATAGAGTTGAAGAAAATGAGGAGCTTACTCTGGAGTAGGCCTTGGTTTAAGGGAATGTTGTAGCTGGTTTGTTCTTTTATGTGGATCACTTGAAAACTCTCCATGTCACCAATAAGGCTGTTTCGTTTTCTTATCATTCATTCACTTATAAGAGTAGCACTGGCTGGGTGCGGTGGCTCACGCCTGTAATCCTAGTACTTTGGGAGGTGGAGGCGGGTGGATCACGAGGTTAGGAGTTCAAGACCATCCTGGCTAACACAGTGAAACTCTGTCTCTACTAAAATTACAGAAAATTAGCCAGATGTGGTGGCACCTGCCTGTAATCCCAGCTACTCAGGAGGCCTAGGCAGGAGAATCTCTTGAACCCAGGAGGCAGAGGTTGCAGTGAGCCGAGATTGCGCCACTGCACTCCAGCCTGGGTGACAGAGCGAGACACTGTCTCATTAAAAAAAAAAAAAAAAGAAGTAGCCCTTTTATTTTCCTTCAGTAACATTTTATTTGCACTCACAACTTGGCTGTTGGGTGCAGCAGGCCTAGTTTTTTTGACATGTCTTTCTCCCTTAGTTTAGTCATTTCTAGCTTTCGGTTTAAAATGAGAGATGTGCAATCCTTTCTTTCAATTGAGCACATAGGAGCCATTGTAGGATTTTTAACTGTCCCAATTTCAATATTGTTGTGTCTCTGGGACTAGGAAGGCCCGAGGAGGGAGAGTGAGATAAAGAACAGCTGATGAGTGGAACAGTAAGAACACACACCACATTAATCCTTTAAGTTCAATGTCTTACACGGGGGTGGTTTGTGGCATCCGCAAAACACCTTAAATTGTACCATCAAAGATCATTGACCGCTGATTACCATAACAGATATAATAACAACAACTTTTGAAATAGTGAAAGAATTACCAAAATGCAACACGGAAGGATGAAGTGAGCACTTAGTGTTGGAGAAATGGCTCAATTACACTTGCTTGATGCAAGGTTGCTATAAGCCTTCAAGTTTTAAAAACACCGCGTCAGCGAAGTGCAATAAAGTGAAGAGCCGTAAACAAAAGTTATGTCTGTGTGTTTAAAATTCTAACGTTTGGAGCCATAAGCTGGAGTATTTAAGGATATATTGTTTAATATTTTTAAGCATGTAATTAAATCTGCACAGCACTTCCAGACCCTCATCTATAAATATAGGGGCTTGTCTGGAGTTTGTGGGATTTGGGGCGGGATCTCCCATGGACAGGTCCCTGCTTGCTGCGAACCAGCCCTCATTCACTCACAGACTGTGAAGTCAGCCTCCCTAGAAGAGGGAACAGAGACAGCAGAAAGTGCTGAGTGCAGTTTGGGATGTCTTTTCCAAACTTCCTGTATTCAGGAGCCAGTGGGTCACTCCACTGGCAGGAGGCTGGAAGAATCAGGGGAGGAATGGGGAGGGAACACATCCTCTTTGACTTATTAAATATTTACTGGCAAGCTCAGCCCTGTCAGTGCGTTGTCTTCCTGGTTGCATTCTCTGCAGTGTAGACCTAGCCTCATCGCAGGCCTGTGTCGGTTGCCAGGGTGGAGTATGTGTAAACGTGTGGGAGCAGGCACAGAAAGGTGTATCAGAGACATTCATTCATTGATGCCTTTTAAGAACCTGGAGGTGAGCTGCACGACCCTGAAAGATGCTTTCTGGATAATTATGGCTCAGCAGCTATAGACTCCCCAGCTCTTTTAAGCTCTGGATATCCAGCACTTTTAAGGGGCCTCTGATCTTGTGGGCTAGTGTGGTTCCTTTAGTTTGCTTTTATTTCAAGACTAGCCTCAGACTAAATTGTAAATGTTAACATAAAGTAGATTTTTATACATTTCATGTCATTTAAAAGACTTGGGATAAACAAAATAATACAATAAAAAATGTGTAAAATTACAGAGACTGTGCTTTTGCCATACTTTATTTATTTTAAGTTCCAGGGTACATGTGCTGGATGTGCAGGTTTCTTGCATAGGTAAACATGTGCCATGTTGGTTTGCTGCACCTATCAACCCATCACCTAGGTATCAAGCCCCACATGTGTTAGCTATTCATCCTGATGCTCTCCCTCACCCTGTGCCCCACAACAGGCCCCAGTGTGTGCTGTTCCCCTCACTGTGTCCATGTGTTCTCATTGTCCAGCTCCCACTTATAAGTGAGAACATGTGGTGTTTGTCTTTTGATTCCTGCATTAGTTTGCTGAAGATAATGGCTTCCAGCTCCATCTATGTCCCTGAAAAGAACATAATTTCTTTTCTTTTTATGGCTGCATAGTATTCCATGGTGGATATGAACTGCATTTTCTTTCTCCAGTCTATCAGTGACGGGCATTTGGGTTGATTCCGTGTCTTTACTATTGTGGATAGTGCTGCAATGAACATAATCGTGCATGTACTTTTCCCATTACTGGGTATATACCCTAAGGAATATAAATCATTCTATTATAAAGATGCGTACATTTTTTAATACTGTTTATTTCCATGTGAACTTAATCAATAAACTTTTCCCAAGGTCTTTTTTCCCCACAGAAAATGCTTTCTTTAGCCATCAGATTCTTCTGTTCGTAAGATTTCACTGATGTATACCTAAAACAAACTGACTGATGACAATAGAAAGCAAAGTTGTGGAACCAAAAGATGATGACAAACATAACACAAATATCAACAATAGTATTGGCAACAGGGAAAACTTTCTGTCCGAAATCATTAGAGTGTACAAACCAAACCAGAGCAAAACAAGACTTTGTAGAAGGAGTCTTTGAAAGATGCTAGATTTCTACCAGATTTTTCCAAGGGTTGCAAGGTTTATTAAGTTATTTCGTCAGGGATCTAGAACTAGAAATACCATTTGACCCAGCCATCCCATTACTGGGTATGTACCCAAAGGATTATAAATCATGCTGCTATAAAGACACATGCACACGTATGTTTATTGCGGCACTATTCACAATAGCAAAGACTTGGAACCAACCCAAATGTCCAACAACGATAGACTGGATCAAGAAAATGTGACACATATTCACCATGGAATACTATGCAGCCATAGAAAATGATGAGTTCATGTCCTTTGTAGGGACATGGATGAAGCTGGAGACCATAATTCACAGTAAACAATCACAAGGACAAAAAACCAAACACCGCATGTTCTCACTCATAGGTGGGAATTGAACAACGAGAACACATGGACACAGGAAGGGGAACATCACACTCCGGGCACTGTTGTGGGGTGGGGGAGGGGGGAGGGACAGCATTAGGAGATATACCTAATGCTAAATGACGAGTTAATGGGTGCAGCAAACCAACATGGCACATGGATACATATATAACTAACCTGCACATTGTGCGCATGTACCCTAGAACTTAAAATATAATAATAATAATATGTTGATGAAAGAAAAAAAATGTTATTTCTTTTCGCAGGGAGTCCCTGATTGAAGAGCATCTCATAGTGAGCCTGTTCCAGCTCAGATTCCATTTTAGAAAGAAACTGTAATACTTACTAATTGATCAACTGAATACTTTTAGAATGTCAGTGTCTCACTTTATGTCTTTTGGCATAAGAAAATAAGAACATAGTATTTCAGTATTCTCTAAGGAAAAAAGTCTCTGATTTCCTTAAAAAAGTAAAAATAGAAGCAGAACATTTAAAAATATACATATTCTTGAAAATAACTCTCGTTTCAATGTTTCTAACCTGAGTTCATGAAGCTCAGGATGGTTGAGAGCATGAGAAAGGGGGAAAAAAAACCCTGAAATTATAGGCGGCAAAACATTTTCTTTTGTAACTTTATAGAAACACATACACACGCACACACACACTCACATGTATACATTAGGTATATATTAGGGAGAACGTATAAAATGGTTTTCAGAAATCTGTTTAAAAATTAAACTAGTCAGAAAATTGTTTAAATATTAGACACAAATCAAAATCCTTCAGTTGCAAACGCTGGGGGAAAATAGTATTTGAAAAGTTAAGATTTCTTGGACTATGTATGAGAGGGATGTGGCTTAAAGCGAAAGTGATGAAAATGTAGATTTCCAGAGTACTGTATTTCTCACTCTTTCTGCTGGCTGACGTTTCCCTTAGATTAAAAACATACATTTCCATAGGCTTATGTTAGAGGCAAAAATTCACAAGTTCCTGGGAAATGGTGGATAAATAAATTAAAATTGCTTCTCACAGTGTATCCTGACTTATTCTTGTTTTGTTGCCAAGCTTTCAGTCTTGTTTCATTTTATTTCATGGCTATACTCTCTAGATTTTAAATTTTATTCTTTAGATATGTGATCCAGGTGAAATGGCAGATTTGCATATTTAAACCTTATTATTCTAAGACACTTTTCCAACTCCACCATTCTTCCCACGCTGGAGGAAAACTTATTACTGCACTTGATCATTGGGTGACTTCAAGTTTCGGTCTAGCCAGGGCACAGTTTATCTTAAACATTTCAGTTAACACAGGGTGGTTCTGTGGTTCTAGTTAGTCCCTGGACTTTTTCATAGAATATTATTCAACAAATTGTCATGATCTTATTTCATTTTCTGTGCCCAAATTGCCTGGAAAGGAACTTTATTATGACAAAAAGCACGATGACTGTCTTGGACCTCTCCCTTATTTTTATCTTACTCTGTTTTAAATATTTATGGTAACACCCTTTTTGTTTAGTCCCTCAGTCAATGACCACAGAAATCAAACTGTCTTTTGCTACATGACACTTTAAAAATAAGGCATAGTTGTTTTAAGATTTTTCATAGCATCATATGCCTCAGAGTATCTTGAAAATTATTTAATGATGATGGACAACAAATTTACAAGGTTGCTGATGGTGTTGTCTAGAGCTTTTAATTCCAACAACATCCAAAGGCAAATGCTCCTGCGTAGTTCTTGACGTTGACTGGGAAGTGATGGTCAATTTTGCCTGAAAACTTGAGTGACTATTGCCAACAAGTCTACTTAGTCATGCACACCATGTATGGGATTGTAAAGTAGGGTTACATATTTAGTGGTGCGGTCCTCAATTCCCAAATAGATGAAACTTTGACCATGATTAAGTTTTTTTTTTTTTTTTGCTAGGTTGCTATATTATATGCCCAGTAAATCTAAGAAATAAGATTTTATTCATGACAATGATAGCTCAGTTTGAGCAATATAGAAAAAAAATTACAGGTGGTCCTTCCTATCTGTGGGTTCTGCAAACAACCAAGGGTCAAAAATATTCAGAAAATAAAAAATGGATGGTTGTGTCTATACTGAAAATATTCAGAATTTTTTTCTGGCTATTATTCCATGAATAATACAGCGTAACACTTTTTACATAGCATTTACGTTATATTAGGTATTATAAGTAATCTAGAGATGATTTAATGTATATAGGGAGAATGTTTGCAGGTTATGTGCAAATACTATGCCATTTTATATAAGGGACTTGAGCATCTGTAGATATTTGTATCCATGGGGGTCCTGAAACCAATCCTTTGCAGATACTTAGGAAAAACTGTAGTTTCTAAATTACACATAAATGGGCAATTTCTAAGGTGATGGAATTTTTTGTCACAGTTTTTTTTTATGATTTCTGGCTGTTTACACTAAAGCGACAAATTCTTGCAGATAGGCTGGTGTTGTGGTGCATGCATATGCAGAACTCTGCTGGCCTTTGCCGTGCTGCTTACGAGCTTGTGCTTTAGAATCAAGATATTTCAGATCTTAGTGAGCTGCCTAGAAACTAAATGTAACAAATTTGGTATGCATATGCTTCATTCATTTTATGTATCGTCTGCTTAACTGTTCTAAAAGGGGAAAAACAATTTGTCGAAAGTGTCAGGTGGCATTTCAAAGGGCTCTTCAGAGACTCCCAGGCTGGGTACCTGTGCTGTTGCCTTGTGGAAATCTAAACGGATGGTACATCAGTAGATGGTGATTTCTGGGAAAACAGTTAGGGTTCAAAATAAATTATCAATTAAAACTGCATTTATAACAGCAATCACTTGCCACTAAATCTGATGCTTTTAAAGCAGAGCCCTTCATGAGCAAATGATCAACAACATGGCAGTCACTTTGTCATATGCTGTGAACATGGTCGAGAGTAGTTCTTGATACAGATATCTGGGGTGAGATCTTGCATGCCAGGAGAATCATCATACAACACCCAATTTTTACAATTGTAATATGAGTTTACTGGCTTCCCAGAGATCATTCAACAGCATTTGAAACAACTCAACCTACGGAAATTAAATATTAAATGTTTACGTAGGACTTCAAATAAGATTGTTTCCTATAGAGTCTGATCCAAGTTAATAAAAATAAAACTGTCTCTCTTCTGTCTTCTCTTCTCTCCTTCCCTACGCTCCTCCTCCTCCTCCTTTTTCTTCTTTCTCTCTGTCTCTTTCTCCCCCGCAGTCTTTCTGTCTTTCCCTTACTCTCTACTTCTCTAAGCTCCTTGGTCAATGCTACTTTTACTGCAGTTTTCAGTCCCTAGGGTGCAAAACTTTGACGAAAATGTTATTTGTTTCAGTTTGTATTTAGGAAGATGAAAGAGTTAGTAATTCCTTCTATTTCCATCAGAGAGAGCGTGCAGCCTGTCTCTTCATTCTTAAAAAGCAAGCTCAGATTGCATGTCAGTTATTAACAGCAGGTGGTGAGAGCCTTATTCAGTCATGTGACAAACCGCAGTGTCCCCCCCTTTAGTCACAGCATCTGATGGAGCGTGTGCGCTGCCCGGTTCCCTGTCATGTTGGACACAGATGATGGATTGTACTTCCAATGAGCTTTCGGTGGTGCTCATTGTACATGCAGTTTGAGTCTCTCCTACTCCCAGCTATTCACAAAACGGTTGCTTATAATTAGAAGCCAGCAGGTGCTACTTTGTAGCTTTAAAATTAGCCCAGATATCAATCAGTGCTGTACACATGGAATTCTTCAGTGTTTGAAATACCCGTTTCACTGGTAATCATTATCCAGTGCCTTAAACAAATCCATACCAATGTGATGTGTATCAAGACATTTTCTGCTGTGGAGCAAGCGACTTTTGTATAGAGAGGACTTTATCCTCTACAGGTAGCTTTGTAAGGAGCTTTGGTCCTGAATGGAAATCCTCTCTATTTCCGGAAGTTCTAAATGAGGCAGTGCAGCATGTTGAAATGGCAAGCACTTTGAATCAGCTGGAACTGGGTTTCCATTCTGGCGCCAGCTACTTCTAGCTCTGTAGTAGTGCATGTGTTTTTCAGCCTTTTTGTTGCATTTGCTTTCTGAAGTCGACTGGGATTGTGTGTAGTAGAACCAGTGCTATGCTTGGTTGTTAGTCCTCATTTCTGTCATCATTATCACCTTGTTCATGTTGTCATTGACATGGATGCCTGCTTAGAGATGTGCCGCGTGATACGTGGCAGCTCTCATAAAATTTTCACTCCTGTTAGTGTTGTCTACAGCCCATCTTCTGAGTGTCTCACCTAGAGCTTCTCCCTGTGAAACTGAGAACCACAACCCGTTTTGGTTTTAAATAAGCCCATTGATTTGTTTTTAAATATTAACGATGATTGAGTAGAAGAAATGCAGGACAGCTTTTCTGTTCTCTCTGACACACACCAGTGTGTGCTGGCGTAGACCTGAGCTCTCCCAGACCATCGCCCTCAGCCACTGTGGCCGCTGATCACTAGCTGTGCGGGATCTGTTGCTGAACTTGAGATGAGCTGTGTGTATAAAATGTACATCGGGTCTTAAAGACTTGGGATGAAATAAAGAAAATATTTTCTTATTTTTATAGTGAATAGCTATCAACATCACATTTTGGATATATTTTGGTGAATAAAATATATTTGTAAAATTAATTCACCTTTAATTATTAAGTCACATTTTTAGTTTTTTTAGTTCACTAATGTTAAAGTGGCTTCTCTTAAGTTTAAAATATCATAGGAGGCTCTCATTCTGTTTCTTTTGAACAGGAGTACTTGAGCAATGCAGAGAGAATGAAAGCTGAGAGTTTGGTGTGTGAAATTCTACAGAATTTGATATGGAAATTTCTTGTATAATATTTACCAGATCAGTTATACGGCATTGTAATTGAATGCTTTAATTTTAAAAACATGGGTGTCATGGATACTTCCTTTTAGAATTTGAGGGAAGTTCTAACGTATTTTCCCGCCGCAGAAACACATACATTAATACTTGTGTTTATCCTTCTCTGAAGTTTATAGATCACTCCCTGCCCCAAAGCTGAATTCCTCTCACAGACCTCCAGGTGTCCATCAGGCACAGGCAGTGGTCTCTCCTCACCAGAGACACATGTAATAAATCGATGGTCACTTTTCCTCCACCCACAAGGGCTGTCCTGCCTCAGAGACTGTGTATAGGTCTTCCTCCTGCCTGGCACCCCTAAAATCTGGCCTAACTTGATGCAGTGGAGATGGTGGCACACCCGAAGATGCAATCTCCTGCTCTACATTTTCCTGTGGTGAAGCTGGGGCTTGTGGCTAATTCAGGTCAGGTATTCAGGCCGAACTGAACCTTGGGCTGAAGCCTGCAGGGGCCAGCACAGAGCCGAGCTGTGTCCTGTCTGTTCTGGTGTCCTGGGAAGCTCGGAAGGTCATGGCCTCAGCAGAAAGGGTGCCAAGTAACTCAGTGGAAAGGACACTTGTCAACACTTTAGAGAAGCCTCTTGCATGAGAAATAAGCTTATGTTTACTACGATCCAGAAAGCTGTGGGTTAATCTTGCCATGGGGTAGCCCAGCCTAGGCTAATATGACAGGTAAACCTGCTAATGGGATCGGAAACCACGTTCCACCTGCTCCTCCAATCCCCTTTTCTTTCTCTGTTCCTTCTTCTCCTATAGCCCTCATCACCTACTAATACACAATGAATTCGCTTATTTATCATAGTTTTTAATTGTCTGCATCTAGTAGAAAATAAGCTTAATGAGGCCTAGAACCATCTCTGGTATATAGTTTACTCAATATATATTTATGTAACGAATGAATATATCATTAATGAGTTTAACCAATGTCCGTGCTCTTTCCTAAAAATACTTTTCTTTAAACATCTTCTTATTCGTAGTTCTATGTCTAAAGTACATATAAACTTAAAAAAGCATTTCAAAAGTGTTACATGGTTAAGACCACTAAAGCAATGAAATGAAGTTAAAATGAAAATTCTATCTTACAATTGAATACGGCCGTTGATCAATACTTAGGGTTTCCTTTGACATTATGTGAGCTTTTTCTGCCCTTGGCATAATCTCAGGATGTATGGCACCCTCGCAGTGGATATCTAATTTTCAGTTGTACATTATTAGTGACTGTGTATTACATCCAGGGAGCTAAGAACACATTAAAACACTCACTTGCTGTCTTTACTTTAAATTTCATTGCCATCTTTAGTTGGAATTAGGCCCTTAGCATTTCTGTAATGTAATTTTTAATTGAATTGCTTTTTTTTTTAATGTGAAAGTGTTCTATTATGATGGAATTGGCAGCGGCTATGAGCAAACATGTTTAAACTACTGTTCTATAATTCTCACTCACAGTGGGATTGATCTTAATGGATACAAAAGAAAAAGTAATACCTAAAAATGTAAGGCTAAGCACTCAGAAGCTTTGATCTCGAGGAAACATTTAAAGACACTCTTCGTAAAGGTCAGCAAATAGCCAACAGTTCCTTGGAAAGGGAAAGCCGGATTCTGCTTTTCCCTGGGCTCTGACCTACTTCCTCTTGGGACTGTTGCGAGGTGTTGTGTGAAACCGCCTGGAAATGTGCTGCTTTACTAGTCTGTGGCTCAGCTCTTTCCCATATATGACAAACCAGCCTAACTCCAGACACTCTAATTCAGACTCTTCTCATGCAATGATTAATTCATTTATTCAGAGTTTAACAGAAAAGTGGCTTTGGAAAGTTGCAAATTTAGGGTGTGGGAGGGTGGGGCCTCAATCCATGAAAGCGAGAAAACGGAATAGAGTCAAATACATTCAATTTGCATATCCTGTGTGGGTGTGTGCATGTGTGTGCGTATGTGTGTGTGCGTGTGCCTGTGTGCACATGTGTGTGTGTAGTACTACCCTGTGCATTTTTTCACACTGTTCAATCTTAATGCCTTTTGTGTTCTAAGCACTCACGTGGAGAACACCAATCCTTGCACATGGGTGCTTAGAACTCAAAAGATGGAGTGAGATAAGTCTTTATGTATCTATATCTCTGTGTACCTGCGCTCACGTACATTCACACACACTATGACCCTAGAGAATGAACTAAATTCCAGTGAAAATCAAGGACAGTAACTGCTGCAGATGAGGGACTGAATGAACACTCTGCTTCTGTGGGGCAGGTCAGTCTTGATCATTTGTGTGTCTGGAGGGAGGACCTGTTGCAGTAGTTTAGCAATGCCCAGCAGGGCCAGGCTGGGGCAGGGACAGACCTGTGCAGGTGTGGAGCTGGGGCACTCCTAGCATATCAGGAGCTCGCGCGTCTGCAGCACAGCGTTTGAGGAGTGAATGCTGCAACACAGGCACAAAGCTGTTTGGCCCTGGGAACCTGGAGAGAACAAATATTAACCGCAAGAGATATAGCACCAGACAATGCTACCAGGCAGTTAGACCTAAAATGTATGAAGAGGCTGTCATGGAATTTACCCTTTCTGTCATTCTGTTTTGAAGCAGGTAACTTTTGTAGTATAAGAAGTCTCGGCTTTTACTACCATCAAGTCTGGGATAGAGGAACTCTTCTCATGGGTTTTAAGCATTCACTCCAGTTTATAATCATGTAAAAATGTGGCATATCAGATACCTAATGAGATTTAAAGATCCTCAAGACTACACAAGTATTTAAATGAAAATATCTGAATATGAATCAAACACTTTTTGTATCCAATGTATCACACTCTGATGCAGTCAGTTTTACGTGTGTGTGTATATATTTATATTTATATATTTAGATATTTATTTATATATATGTAAAACTCTTTTTAAAATAATCATGCAGATGTTGTGATACCCTTTTTTAACAGAGAAAAAAAGCCAAGGTTTAGAAAAAGTAAAGAATTTGGCCAGTGGTTCCCTGAAAATCACTGGAGATCTGGAATTCAAAACCAACTTTTTTCTACTCTTGAAAATATTGATGATGAGTGTGTGTATATGCAGACACACATCATACTATCAGTATGATATATATATATATAATGTATACATATACACTGATCATCAATATAGAGTTATATGTATATAATTATATATGTTTACATTTTTATTAGAAAATGTTGCTGTTACTGGTTTTGTGCTGACTGGCTCACAGTTGTGGCTACTCTGCAAAATAACCGCAAACTCGTGTTCAGAGATGGAATCCACTTTATAGACCTGTCTGGAGCTCAAAACCAAGGGCACAACCACGTAACATAATTCTCTGACCCGCTGAGTTAACTGACAGTGTCAAAGCATAAAAAGTTTAGAATACAAATATTTTTATTTGCTGACTCTACACGTGTTAAAGTTGTCAGGGAATTTGTCACTTATTTTTAAAGTAAATGTGCGATTCCAGCACTCAGCAGTTTGCTGTAACCTTTGGAATGCAGAGGTAAGGGCACTGGTTCCCAGGATAGATTCCTTCCTGATATCAGCCAGGATATGAGTGAGGGCTGCACAGAACTGCTGAAGGAGAAAAATCATCTTCCTTTTGTTGTCCTGGACTAAATAAATTCTAAAATATCTGCTTCCAATATCTTGTGTAAAATCTTTTAGATACATTTTAGCTGAACGTCATCAGTAAATGTCCTGAATATTCGAGTATTTCAAGTTTTATAGCAAAAAAAACATTTAAAAGGGCAAGAACAGGAGGCATTTGAGTAGACACAAGTTACATTAGATTGAACTATTTCAGGCCTGGGAGTCAGCCTACTGTGATAAGCTGACATTTCAGTGACCATAAGCCTCCCCATTGTCGCTGAGTTTTCAAAGAATTCTGCCCCTCAAATGACAGATTTGATATCTGCCTGAAACTGACCAAGGACTTTCTTAAATGTATTATGACAGAATCAGGGAGAATATTCTCCAGAGGCATTAACCTTATGAATTTACCAATGTCAAGTTTCTCTTGTAAGGAAAAACAAAGCAAAAATTCTACGTATTTGTTTAAAATTAATAGAAAAAGCTAAGATCATGATTTCTCTGATCTTCCATATGATGTGTAAAGTATAACATATGTAAAAACAAAACATTACACAAGGGCAAGGAGCATTAGTCCTAAATTGCAAAAGAGAGAATAAATCATGTAACACAGAAAAAGAAAACCAGTAAGTCATTTACATGATTTGAGGTTGTTTTTGTTTTTATATATTTCTTATTTGTTTCAGTGAGCAGTACTTCAGAAATTAGTGCAGCACAGGTAAAACTTGCTGATATCAGAAGATTGACTTGGGATTTCTGCATATCTGAAACAGTAATCCCTCAACTGTTGCGGGGTCCCCAGCCCCCAGCACCGTGGGATTGAAGAGTCCTCCTTTCTTTATTAGAAGCTCTAACAGCAAGTCCACTGGGAAAATGCTGTACATGATTGGGAGAGATAGTGGCTGCTAACAAGACGATGGGCAGTTGCAATTTGAATTTTTCGGATTCAATTCAGAAGATGTGCAGAGCGAGTAATTCTCCCTTCACTTTGAACTCACAGACTTCTGTACCCAGCATTTGCTGTCCTAAGCAAAAACTTCCACTTATCACTGGCCCAGTTTGCTTTTCTCCTCTGGAATGTGGTTTGATTACTCATTTGGTTCCTATCGCTTTCATAAATTCGACATTCTATTTGGAAAGACTTTTAAAATGAGCCAAGGTGCTTCAGAAGGTCTTCCTATATTTGGCTTGGAATATTTTAAAATGTACTTTTATAAAATTAACAAACTCCGTACATATCCATAATATTTAGATATGTTTCGTCGTCTGCATATTTGGTGACTGTAGGGAGGATGGCTGCACCATGGAGGCCTTTTGTCTTGACAGTGTCAGAGCAGGAGGGTAACTGTGCTGCTGATGAAAATACTCACCTGCCCCGCCAGCCTGAGTGGGATCGTTGTCTGGGCCCCAGATGGACTGCAGTGTTGGTTAGGGCTGACCATTTGCACTGTCTTTCCTTCCATAGCTGTTCAAGCGAAACTCTTTAACATGGGAGTTTGGAAGAACACCAAAGTGTTGCAATGAGTTAATCTCAGGGGAGAAACAGTAAAAAAACAAAAGGAAAACCAAGAATCCATACATGTATGTAGGCACATAGATGTATACGGACGGACCCGTAGACAGTATAGAGTGGTTCTTAAGTGTCCTGCCAAATCCCTTAAAAGACTGTTCACTGCTTAACCAGGTAGATGCATAGTTCTGAACCCAGCGCCGTCTTTGCATCATTCTGCAATCACAGGCTGCATGGATTGGGAATTTCTAGGACTACGCTGTTCAGATTTCAGTATTGTGCTGATGGAGTGACTGCAGACAACACTCTGGGTTCTTAGCATTTCCACCTTCATATACACCACTTTCTGTTGTTTATTTCTTGTAGAAATGGAGGCTTTCTAACGTATATTTTTAAGTCTCTGAGGCTCTTGCTTTTACAGTTTATACATGTGTAGCTTTTAACTTTTTTATTTTTTGGCACCATACTCTAAAGGTGAGATCGACGAATTTATGCAGTCCCCCACCGCTCCTTAGAACAGCAGTGTGGAAGTTTATGAGGAAAAAAATAAAAGAGTCTCCCAGTGTGAATGGCAATTTCAGCATCCTCTTTCCATCATCAAAATGATGGACATACTTATCCCCATCATCACCATGGAAACTGCATATTTTGAGCTCTTACTACCTGCCAGGTGATGCTATTCTCTTTAAACATTCTTTGATTTGATCCTTCACACTTCTATAAGATACCCATTTTTAATCCATTTTATAGGTGATGAGACTAAGGCTTAGAAAAGTTAAGCAACATTTGGAGACAAAAGGATAGTGAATTTGCTGCTGCTTTGAACAGGCCACAGAGTAGTTGGCTGACTAGGCACAGGGAAGGTGGAAGGAGATGGGTGGTGGAGGAATGCTGCCAGAATCTAGAAGTCCATGAGGCATTCATTTGGTAAAGGTTTCATTTGGTAAAAGATACTAATAAGATACAAAAAGGATGAAGACTATGGCAATTAACTGCATGCCTACTGTTTTCCATCTGTATGCTAGAGACTATATATATATATATATATATATACACATATATATATACCTATATATTTATATACCTGCCCCATTTTACACTCATAAAAACAAGGTATGGGGAAAAGTAAGTAATTGCCCTGGAGTCAGAAAGCCAGCATGTAGGAGTCTGGATTAACCTAGATTTCTCCAATTCTAAAGTGCATGCTCACGTTATTACATTATATCTTCTTCTGTAAGTCATAGAAAATGAAAATGAATGAGTTTAGACAACTGTATTAGGAAGTAAAAGAAATGAGTATTCACTATTTGTTGTTGTTGTTGAATAAAGTATCTTTATTCACTATTGTTGTTGTTGTTGTTTGTTTTTTGTTAGAAAAGTCTCCATGCCTGAACTGGTTCCCAGAACAACTAAAACTTAAATAAACGGAAAAGAAGGATGTTCTAAGGGAGCACGATGTGGAGACAGTCAGGGATTTAAAGTGGCCTTCCCAGTACTATCATAAGGGAAGTGGCTGGGAGATTCACTCAGGAAGAGGTTCTACTTTTAAGGAGGGGAGAAGGCTAGTAAAGTCCCAAAAGAAAAGGAGACATTTTGTTTGCTTGTATTTAAATAAACAGACTGCATTGGTTTATTCTGAATCCAAGAAAGTGAGGGTTTTTTTTTTTTTTTTTGATTGGGGGATGGTTTTGAAGAACAGTTTGATTGATTGATATATGCCATGCCTTAATCAAACTGTACTTAAATTTGTTCGCAAAGGTGCTCATAATGACACAAACTGTAGTGAACAACATTGAAGGCTGCAAGGAGCACTGTGGAAGAGGATTGCTGGAGGCTTAGGAATGGTGAATTAGAACTGAGTGGTTGCATTGCAAGGCTTTAGAAAGCAGCTTCAGGTGAGCCTTAGGAGGTGAGGCGTGATTGCCAGGTTTTATGACTGAACAGATGTTGAAAATGGGAGGAAGTGAGTATAGCTCCTTCATGTAATCGGTAGAGATTATAAGGATAGAGGTGATGAAAGTAACAGAACAAAAAAAGATGCTTGAAGTGGGAAGAAATTAGAAATGGTGTGTGTGTGTGCGTGTATGTGTGTGTATGTGTGTGTGTTCGGATAAATAAGACTTATGCATGGTTGGCGGCTGAAAGAAGGAATCCACTGGTAGCAGAGATTGACAAAAAAAGAAACAGATGAAAATAATATCTAGAACGAAGAAGAAAAAAATAGATGTGTCACATGCATCCACATTTGTTTCTAATTCAGATGAAGAGTTGTTTGGAGTCTAAGAGTTCATTTGTATTCTTATGTCTTTGAAAATTGTAAAGCAGTCTTAACATTTTTTCTGTGTTATACCCCAGTCTCTAATACTGGTTCTAATCCACAGTTGGTCCTCAGTGCATTCTGCATGGGAATAAATGAATGAGTGAGCAAGATTTATGGCATAGCCTTGGGGATGAGAAGAGGCAACTTTTTATGACGTTCTCTTCTTATTAGTAATGACTGCAATTCTATCCCTGTCTGACGAAGGAGAGCGGAAGGGATAAATATTGCTGAATGGAAAGAAACTTAGAGTAGGTACTACAGAGATGACAACCTTTATTTGCCATAAGGCAGTGGAAAATTAAAAACCACCAATATGTAGAAATGGGGTATTTCACTACCTTCACTTATTTGAACCTTAGAGACGGTGTGGAGTTCCCAGTGTTTCAGGCCGAATCCACTGGCCGAGTCCATTTTCTCAGCTCTCTGTGGTTGACTTTACGGCTGGCTAACTGGCCTAAAACTGAAGCACAGGAACTAGACAACTTCCAACATGGAATAGTATGTGTGTGATGCATGTTGCACATTTTATGTAACATGACCCTGAAGAAAAATGACAAACCCATTTTGGAAAATTAAATTTTGTAGAAAAAAAATAGTGAAGATCAACAGTATTATGGGATGCATTATTTGTCAGTGTGATACTTTATGAAGATCTTGTTCCAAATTACTTGCATTTTGTTCTGATGCCATTACATCTGAAGCACATTGTATTTATTGTAACATGATTAGATTCTATTCAAAGTATGTGCATAGGATTGTGTTGAAATTAGCTTTATTCTAAAGCTGCAAAACATGTTATTCTAATTTACAAGGGTTTTATATGAAATCTGATTAGTGAAAGATCATCTTCATTCGGCCTCTGTTGTTGAGATATTTTATTTTAACAAGAACCTTAAGTGAGCATTCTGTGCGCCTGGACAAAAATTATATGAACACATGCGAATCACTCTTTCCAGAGTTCATTTCCATCTGATTCACAGATTCTAAAAAATAAGAACATATCATGTTCAAACAAATTGACTTTACCTTCATATTATGCTCTTTTTCTTCCAAATTTTCAGCTGGTGAAGCCCCATGGATAGACGTAGTCACACAGTAGTGTAATAGAACATTGTCTGAAACAATACACAAGGCAAACATAACCCACCCACAGCATTTGTAATCCTGCTAAAACTAATGTTCGTGCTTACCCAGAATTTGACAACTACATTGAATTTGTTTTTCAAGTCTTAACCTTATGTTGAATGTTCTTTCTCAATTCCAAGGGCTAAAATTCACTGTCTTAAACAAGAACATCTTTTAAAGTTTTTTACTTGAATGCCTGTGTTGCAGATAGCTTATCTCCAAAGTAAGCTCATGAATCTGGGTGTCACTAGGATCATAGGGCACTGAGTAGTCCTCTGAATTTCTGTCTTGAGGTTTGAATCTGAACACACTGGGGGCAACAAGCCATTCAAAGGGAATCTAAATCTTTCTTAGTTGGCAGAAATGGTTACAGCCCCCTTTAATGAAAGCTGCTTTATTTAGCATATATTTATATAATGTTCATGTGTGGCCCGTTTAATTCTTATAACACCCTGTGTGGTAAGTATTCTTTTACTCGTTTTATAAAGGTGTCAACTGAGGCAAATTAAAATAAGTATTTCAATATCACCCATTTTAAAAGACAGAGCTTGGACTGTAATCTAGTTTTCTGATTTCTAGTTCTGAGTACTACAAAAGGGACTTATCTTCTTCCAAGTTAGTTGATTCATTCAATCTGCAATTGCTTATTGAGCATATATAATGGTAAGCGTGACAGAAAGAAATGAACAGCTCGTTACAGCTCAGAGCTCAGAGAAGGGAAGGTACAGCCGTGCTTCTTTTTGTAGTACATAATTAAAGAGCACACATTTATGAATGATGCATCAATTAATTTAGAAAAGATGGGGGTAGAGAAATAATTTTCAAAGATGTTATGTCTGCCCATCCCTTTGAATTGACTCACTGGCTCACACATCTAAATGGCTTTTGTTTTTGGGGTGTTTCCTCTGCAATTATGTGTAAAGCTGAGGCAACTGAGAGCTTTAAAATTGGAAGATGAGTTTGCAGGAATCCTTTACCTGAGACACACACCTCCATTAAATATATCAAGAATGATGGGTCAGAAGACGACGTCAGAGTGCAACTCCGCAAGTGCCTTCTACATTGTAGGGAAAAAACTCATACAATGTTCTTATTATTTTCTCAGATGAATACCTATGGATTAGTGAGTGATGCCTTTGGAAAACCTGTGTTGGTTGACTTATGTTCTTACCTAAACATCTTAGTAAAGATTTTTAAGTTATCTTTAATTTTAATTGATCAGATTGCACAATACAAACTTAAGAAAAGTTATCCTTGAGTAGCATGCGTTATCAATCCTTAAGAAAGGATTTAACATTCTCAGCTTTTTTTAAATAGTCATTGGCTGTCCTATAATTTGAGCCTATGGGAATTGCCTCAGAGATTCTTACGTTTTAGATGGGGATCATCTGGTTTGCATTTTTCCTTCCTGTTTCCCTCTATGTCTGGATTAGAGCCATAGGCATCCACAAGGCCATCTCTGGGAGCTCCACAGGGAAATCCAAGCTGTCCTACTCCTGGGATGTTTGCTCTGCAGACAAAAGTGGTGATCCTAACACATTGGAATCCCAAGGGCCTGCTTGCTTTCAAGAGCTAGCAGGGAAAGTCAGTTGCTTTCTATTATTATTATAATTATTAAGAGTTTCATCTCTGTGGTTCCATTTTGAAGAGAAAAACTGATCTCTGAGTCAGTCAGCCCTCACCTATTATGGAACATCTAGGACCCTGGATGTATTTGAGGAAACGCTCAACAACACTCTTGTGATAACATATAACATAAAACCACACTGTAGTTATGAGAACAAAACACACCACATATTATACCCATGAATTATTATCATTTCCTATGTTTCTGACCACTCTGGGTTTTTGGTTAAGAAATATTTTGTCCTTCTTTTAGGCATGAATCTTTTTAGGAATGATACATTTAAATAACTGAAACAAAAATGTGTGTATAAACTTTCTACTCTTATCATTGACAGTTTAGCTTTCAATACTTTCAAAAATTTTAAATAGGTTCCAATGCAAAAACAAATGAATAAACAGACATGCAGACAAATACACATATAAAAACTTAGAACTGAATTCACGTAATAGGACTACTTAGAGAAATAAAACTACGTGACTTGAACAAATTGCAGTACAGATGCACCTCATCATAGCTTATATAACCTTTTAATTTTACACGAACCCCTCAGTTGTTGAATGTGGATGTTTTCTCTTTGATAACACACGCAGCTCTGCAGATGCACATTACTTTGTTTCTTGGTTTTCTTTTACTCTCCCAAATAAATTTATTCCCGGTTCCTTAACAGTTTCATGTTTACATTGATACTAGTGGGGACATTCTTTTAACTTCAAATTTCAGAAAACAGGAAAAACAGCACAAAAATACAAAATGCTCAAATTGCAAGAAAGAACTACAGTCACTAGCTGCACTATTTTAATTTTTTTTTTCTTTTTTGCTTGTTTGTTTGAGTTTTCTGTATCAGCCACATACAACCAGGCAATGCAGGAAGTTGCTGATATGGCAAATGTTATATCAGGTAATTACAGAATTGATATTAAAAATTACACATTTATGTCCTCAGAGGAACCTCTTAGGGAATAGGAAAGATCAGCTTGAGTTAAGGAGAGGCAGTACGTTGTAACCAAACCAGTTTGTGTTCACTGTGGCTATCTGTCGCCAACAACTTCTCAGCACATCCTACCTCTCTTCCTCCCAAATTCTTTCCATATCCATCATGTCATTATGTTGCCTCTGCAGTTACATTAATCCAAGCTCTTGTTAGCCCAAAGCTCAACTACTTACGTGAATTTCTCAAGATCTTTGTTGCTTTGGTCTCTCCATTTCTAGTCCACCTGTATAATACTGTATTATTAAATACTTTATTCACTGTCTCCCCAATCCCAGTTCAAAACCTTCAATGACTTCCCCATGTCTCTCCAGTATCCTCTTCAATCTGTCTTTTAACATACACAACAATATGCCCCAAACACATCACCAACTATGCTTCACCTTTGTTTCCCTGATAAGCTTTTGCTCCCTGGCAGCCCTGTTTATCCAGGACTCCATGTGCAGTGTTAGATCATCATCTCACTTACATCATTTGTCTTAATGGAGAAGGAGGCTCCCCACTGCACACTCTCTCTAGGAGCCAGCATTTCCTCTCCATCTTTAAATGCATCTGAAGTGTGGTCGCTACTTCCACTTGTGTGTCCCCAGACACAGATGTCTCCTCTGACCTACACAAGCACAGCACGGTGCTCGATTACTATTTCCATCTGGGTGTCTACAATAATCTCCCATTGAAGCTATTTAATGTGAAAGTAGATTCCTCCACCCTGCATGGTTGCTCCAGCGTTAATCCAGGCATCGTCTTCGATACCTCCGTCTACCTCCCTTCCAACAGCAAATCCACGCACCTGACTGCCCTGCCTTGCCAACATAGTTCTTAAAACCAAACATGACCCACTCTTTCTTCTGTTACCCATGAGTCCAGCTCACAGCCAGCTCTGGCCTGAGTTACTACAGTCAGCTGCTGATTGTTCTCCTTGTTCCCTACCACCTCCCCCAGTAGATCACCCCTGATTTACAAAAAGTCACCTTGTCCAGGTTACGAGGGCAGTAGTGCAGCCATGCTCACACACAGGTTTGTCTCCAAAGAGTGCTCTCCACATTCGTGTGCATGGCTGTGTTCCCCCCCCCAACCCCCTCCCCCCACCACACAGAGAGGCACCTTCTGATGGGGAAGCCGTTTTCCTCCATCCACACAGTGTCACTTCCACACTGTCCTTCACACCAGGTCTCTTGTGCATTCTGTTCATTTTCTTTATCTTTTTTCTGTTTCTTTTCCATTTATTTATTTATTTATTTATTTATTTGAGATGAAGTCTCATTCTGTCGCCCAGGTTGGAGCGTAATGGCGCGATCCGGGATCACTGCGACCTCTGCCTCCCGGGTTCAAGTGATTCTCCTACCTCAGCCTCCCCAGTTGCTGGGATTACAGGCGCCCGCCACCACACCTACCTAATTTTTGTCTTTTTAGTAGAGATGGGGGTTTCACCATGTTGGCCAGGCTGGTCTTGAACTCCTGACCTCAGGTTATCTGCCCACCTCAGCCTCCCAAAGTGCCGGGATTACAGTTGTGAGCCTCTGAGCCCAGCCATTCTGTTGCTTTCCTTTTAACACTTGACTTTCTCCTTTTAATCATAGTTGGCTTAAATTCAGTTTTCAAATAGGGAAAAAACATACTGATATTCTGCCACTTTTTTTCAATGTGGTGTTTTATATAAAATAGAAAACTCGTAGTATGTAAAATTTCACTATATTCCTTTGAATCATGAGGTAACATAACATCTATGTAACTTCTATTTAGTATCTTAATTCAGATCCAAGGGGACTGCATTAAAAATTGTATGCCTCTGTTGGCTTTAAACAGTTTGGCTTTCTAAATATCATGTTAAATATAAAATTTGACTTTCATTATTCTTCTAAATTTGTATTTACCTCATGGAAATTAAAAGCTGGTTTATTTAAATTGTATAGGATTTTTTTTTATGTAAATGTGATTTTTTACCTTAATTAGCAAAGTATTATGTAAACATATGTAAATTATACTTTAAATATTTACATAATGTGAAACTTCAAATTTTCTGTTTACTTATTAATATAAACCTGCAAACAGTCAATATGGCTCATATAATTTATGGCTGGAGATTTTAGGCACAAGGGCCTTTGAGTTAATTATGTGGTTAAAATATTCAGAACAGAACTTGTTCAAACTGTGCAATAACCAACAAGTCACAAAGACATTCACAGCATTCCTCAGTGGTCTTTTCTTTGACCCACACTATGTACAAGATACTCACCACACAGAGAGGAGTGATAGGAAGACAAATAAAGGATACAGAGAAACAAATACAGAAAAAACTTGTGTTTTCGAAAGTCCAGAAGTAATTATTTAAATTCTACTTATAATGATTATTCAACCAACAAAGTGCTTTGATCAAAACAAATTAAAAATATTGGTCTATTAAAAAATAGATTTCATGAAATAATACAGTAAAAGGAAAAGAGTTATATTTAAGGAAAATATGGAAGTTAAAGGTTGTCAAGATTACTTCAAAAATCACATTAAGGAAACATATTCAAGAAAAAGGACCTACTGAATTCTCTTTCGAAATGATTTAATACATTCTAAATTCAAGTCATTCTCATAATTGCTTAAGATGTTATGCTAATTATTGGCAATGTTAAGGAGAATTACATTTCTTTAAAATAAGTTTTCAAAATCCTTCTATTCTTTTTTTAAACATAGTTACTGACACCTGAAGACTATATGCTTAATTATCACTTTACCAAAGATAAGAGTGTCATAATGTGGTCATAATATAGCATCATGATATGGTGCAGCGAATAGGAAGTTCGGTGCTTTACCGTGGAGAGCACAGCAGCCCTGGTGGCTGAAGTGTCCTGTCCTGATTCTGCTGGAGCAGCAGACACAGGAAAGGAGGAAGCCAGGAAATGTTTCCCTCGGGCTTCCCATACTCAGTTGATTGGAACAGATTAATGGAGGTTTTGCCTGTTTGTCTTCCTTTTCTAGGATGACCTTAAATATTTATCAATACACTTCTATTAATTTCAATGGATTTTGAAATTGTCCTCTTTAGTAGAATTTAAGGAAAAATTTTCTTAAGGAGAAAGTATTTCTATCGGAATAATCAGAATTATGTCACTCTTAAGCTTCTAAGTAGTACTAGCAATGAAATAAAATTGCCCCCTTCCCTGTGATATGTGCTAAATAATATTATGTAAAATTAGTTTCAGTTTTTAGATGCATAAAATGTCTTAGCAGAGCTACGTGAGTCCCTTTTCCTCAGTGACATTTTTAAATAGAGAACTGGAAGCACTGACTATTTAAAACTCAGTACAGTTCTTACAATGCAGAGTCTAATTTTGTTAAAATTCTATTGTTTGTTTCTCCATTGCTAAATAGTCCATTTTAAGGATAAGGCCTCTTCCAGTATTTTACCAACCTTGTGACTACAACTTAAATTACAATAAGTTAAATACAGGATGCATTTGTACACAGCAGCACACCAAGAGTGGCCTGTGCCTTTATCTGCTTTCCTAAGTCTTCACAGGTTTTAGGGAGTGAACATTGATTTTGAAGAACTCTCTATGGGGCTCTTTATTGGAATTGTTTTTTTGCTACTCTGTGTGACTGTACGTCCTGCAATTATAATACTGATGGATAGAAAGCAGCGGTGGCCCACATTTGCATTACTGAGTGCCAGCTTTAACATAATTATCTTCCAGCAATGCAGCATATAAGCAAATACTTTTAAAAATCCCTCTGTTTGTTGTTTTTCTGACGTGGAGCAAAAGTGCAAATAATAACTTGAGTAAAAGAAAATTGATAAGTTCATTAAAATTCATTTGTCTTATATTTTCTTTCATGAACATTTCAAATTCATTGATGGAATCATTCTAACTACAACAAAATATTTAATGAATCAGAATTTTAATTGCAAATTTTATTAAATTATTATTTTTTTCTAATCTGCGTCCTTGTAATTCATTTTTAAGACTGCTTTTGGCAGGGCTTGGCGGTTCAAGCCTGTAATCCGAGCACTTTGGGAGGCCGAGGCAGGCAGATAACTTGATGTCATGAGTTCGAGACCATCGTGGCCAAAATGGTGAAACCCCATCTCTACTAAAATTACAAAAATTAGCTGGACATGGTGGTGGGTGCCTGTAGCCCCAACTGCTTGTGAGGCTGAATCACTTGAACTCAGGAGGTGGAGGTTGCAGTGAGCCGATATTGCGCCACTGCACTCCAGCCTGGGTGAGAGAAGAAAAAAAAAAAAAAAAAAAAAAAAAAAGACTGCCCCTTTTCTTAGTAATAATGTAGACAGCATCTGTTAGCATCATAGTTATGGCATCCCTTCTCCAAATATCTCTATTTTTTCATTCTACTTAAAGAATATATGTTCTTTAACCATGCATCAGTGCGTTACAAATTATAACCCACTGCTTCAATTTTTATGTGTTGGTTTAATATTTAAGTAAAATTTATTTAAAACTCCTCTAAAACCTACTAGAGATAAAATTAGGAAATTGATATGCTTTCTTTTACTTAAGTTACTTAAGTTCAGGGACCTTATTTTAGAATTCTGTGAATTCCTGTATCGGATTTGAAGGTCAGGTGTACACACCTAAATATTTTAGATTGTGTTGTAAAAGATAATCCAAGACATGAAGAGGTGTACAAAGCTTTCCCTGAAGTAATAGGAGTTATTTCTAGCTGTTTGTTTTTTATTTTAAAACCTTCCCATGTTTGTTCTTAAAAAACTGAAACATATCCAATCAAGACCAGCGTGTTAAGAAGGAGTAAGAGCGGAAAATCTGACACTTTGTAATTTATTTTTAAGGCATGATAGATAATGAATCATGTTTAATGTTTCTTTATAGATGATATTACCTAGTTGCTTTAAGTTTCCTTAATTAGAATGTAAGCTGTTTGAGAACAGGGCTTAAGTGATAGCTTCTCAAAAAAAAAGCCAAAAATACTTTTTAAGACCATCATGTACTGTAGTCAGAAGTGGAGGTTACACTCAAAACAGTATCAAGCCAATTAAGATTGTATTCTATTAATGATGAGCTTCCAGAGTTAAACATAGCAAAAGCTGTATTCAAGTGTAAGTTAAGTTTTTCTCATTCGAAAATTTACAAGTCCTATGATAAATCAATGCCAAATATAATTCCTTTACAAATAAGGCCAGTAGAGAGAGTAGCTTTATGTTATAGCTGTATTCTATCTGAAAGTCAGCAAAGTATTCAACAATAATACATCTAATATTCCTTCCTCGGTTCATTGCAATCACCTCCCTGACCCCACGGCTCTGCAGGTACTTCTCTAAGGTGAGGTCCCACCACCATTCATTCCAACAGCCTCAGCTGTCACCCTCCAAGACCAAACACATTCGGTAGACTGAGTGGCATTATTGCCCACAACAAAAATACCCCCAAACTAATGAGTGATGTTGTGACAATAATATTTAAAATAATCTTGAGGTAGCATTGTCTGCCGAGCACATTCTATATGTTAAGCTCTTTACTAAGCCCATTAAAACATATTTCTTCACTTATTCCTTAGAATAGTGCACATGATTTTATTATCCCCATTGAACCTTTGAGAGAGCAGGTATAATAACTAAATAATGAAGCCAAAATCCAAATTGTATTAAATCAGAATGCTATAAGAATTGGATATACGGAATGTGTCCCTTCTTTATATGTCGTTACCTTTTTAAGAAACTATGAAGGAGACAGAAATGAATGGAAAAATAATGACACAGAATGCTAACCATGTGCCATTTACTAATCTTCTTGTCAGAGAACCTCTGAAAATGTCTTCTCACTAAAAGCCTATGCTTTTCCCCATACCAAGCTCTCTTCTCTCTTTCTTTCTTCTTTCGAACACCTACAAGTTGGCAGACACCCCACTAATTCCTGGAGAAAATGTGCTGAGCCAGACCGACATGACCCATGTCCTTATGGAGCTTATAGGTAATAGAAAAGGCAGGCAGCCAAACAGATTGTCTCCATGAAGAGTGGGGAATGTCATGCCAAGCAATGTTTTGTTAAGCACTGGAATCCCTGGGAGGATTGTGTTAAGTTTCCTGAATCCTACCTGGTACCATTTGTCAAAAGCTCTGGTGACAAGACCAGAATATCTTCATTCTCTACAAGAATAAGATTTGAGACCCTCAGCAAGGGGATCTGTATGCACCAAGGGAGCACAGAACAGGGGTGTGTCACCCTTCATGGAACTCAGGAAAGACCTGGGCAGGAGAGTGCTTTTTCGGTGCATATAAAAATGAGTAGGAGGGGGAAGATTGTGGGTGGAACACAGTGGTGTCATGGAAACCAGAAGACTAGTGATTCCAGAGGGAGGGATGAGTCCACATGCTGAGGGCTGAATGTGTTTGGTCTTGGAGGGTGGCAGCTGAGGCTGTTGGAATGAATGGTGGTGGGATCTCACCTTAGAGAAGTAGGTGCAGAGCTTTGGGGTCGGAGAGCTGATTGCAATGAACTGAAGAATGAGCTGAAGGTGACAACATGAAGACAATGAGTTTGGGCTTTACTCTCAACCTGCTCGGCTGGGAAGGGTAGAGAGAGAGTTAGAGTACATGTGTGAGGTGTAGTCTCAGGAAATGATATTTCTTTTTAAGGTTTGAGAGATGTAGTTTTGCCTCCTCACCAGTGACATGGGTTGAAAGCAAAGATGATGGATAACCAGGGAAGAGAGATGGTGGGGGATGAATAGAGAGAGACAGAGGCTGAGGAATTCAGGGAGTTTGCAGAGGAAACATGAGAAAAGGTGTTACCGACAAAGCTCGTCCCCGCAAAAGTAAGATGTTTCCCTCTTCTGTGCCGCAAAGCCAATATGGGAAATCAAAAATGAGCCTCTAGCATTGTAGGCTTTATTCAATGGCCATGGAATTGAGAAGTGGGAACATGGCTCGGAAATCTACTTGTCAGCTTCTGAGAGCTGGGAAGGCAGAGATCAGTCATCTTTAATGAAGGGATTGGGCATTAAAAACAATGGGAAGAATATTCATGTCTTTTCTGAGAATGGGCAGAGTCCTCCTCACAGCCCCATTGCAGCCATCCTTCCTCTTTCTCCTTTTGTGGTTTCCTCTGGTCATTGTTATGGTGATTGTCAAAGGTCATGGTGCTGGGGGAGTGTCACTTAGCACAGAAATGATGTGTTAATAAAGTTAGACATTCTTCAGAGGTCCAGTGAGCTGCCCTCTGGGATACCACCATTCTTAGCCTGTTTGGTCACAAGGGGAAATTTTGACCTCAAGCGTCCTTTTTTCTAAAGATAAGCAGAGTTAAGCAGGGTGGAAATTCACCTAGGTCACTTAAGGTAGGCATTATTATGCTAGGTGAAAAGGGAAAAAATACTAAAATAAATTAAATGTGAGACAATATAAAGGAGAAAATATAGAAAGAAGATTGAGAGAATGGCAGAGACAGAAGACAGGGTGCGGTTGAGAGATTGGGAGGCAGGATGCCAAGGAGAGACAGGAGAGGAAGAATGAGCAAACACAAAATGAGGAAGAGAATGTGAGAGTATCGAAGAAGAAAGATTTGGGAATGGGAGAGAGACAGTAAGACAGAAAATGAAATCAAGTGTACAAAGACAGAAATTATAGCCAGGGAAAGCCTCACCTTGCTTTTTGACACCAGAGAGGATAAAAATAATAGGTTTCAATACAGGTGGTTTGGAAAGAAAAGGGACAGAAGTTGGGTAGTTTCTACTTAATTGAATATTTAGAGAATTAAGAGCATCTGCTCAAAATGCAAGAACAGCTATGTGTGTTAGGTCATGTTCTTTGAGAAGCAAATTCATACTTGGAGGTTGACTTGCAAGTGGTTCCCTGGGGAGTGTAACTGGTCCCTGGAAAATCACCTGTAGGAAGGAGAAGGAAGGAGAGTGAGCAAGAGAAGTTGAACTGTGAAACCAAGGCAATGGTGGACTTAGCCATTCCTTGGGAGCTCAGAGCTAGGGTGGCTAAGTTGTGCTGAGATGCCGTGAAATGAGGTGAGAAGAGTGGGTCTTTGTTCCATCCCCTCAACCTCCCATCACCCAGAGATTGAATGCCAGTTGCTCTAGGAAGATGGGTTAAGCTTGGATGACGCATTTCTTGTGGGCTAGCCCAAGACAGTCACTGGGGAGGAACTTAATTCCATGAAGTACATATCATTATCCCCATTTTGTAAATGAGGAAACAGAAGCTCAGAGCAATCTGGCAATTTACCCAAACCACACAGCTGGTTAGTGAGTTTAACAAGCTTCAACCCCTGCCTGATTGTTGCCCACATTTACTTTCAGTTTACTTTCTTATGCTACGAGAAACGTGATGAAATTTGACAAGGATGCATGCAAAGTTTTCATCTCAGACTAAGAAATTTGTTGCACAAGTTCAGTCATTCCGTTGAAAAAGATGTAAGAATTAATTGCCCAGAAACTCAATAATACTTGTCAATGTGATCTATCTACCTGAGAACCTGAAGAAGTTCAGATTGCTTAAATAATTGATGAATGAATGAGAAAGAATGAAATCGCTTGGTGCATTAAGAAAAGTCTGGAGTCTGGATTATACTTTATTCAAGGTTAAGCTGCATCAGTAGAGGAGATTGGATTTAACTCTCTGGGCCCTATTTTAAGAGCTTGACAAATTGGGAGTTGACCAGTCAGTTTTGTAATGAGTCAGAATTACATGACACGGTACAGTCAGAAGGAATTAGAGTGTAGTAATAGTAGTATTTTAAGAAAATATGATTTCCAAAGTGATTTAGAAGTCTGTCTGCCTGTTTTGAAATTTTATTTTGCTTTCAAATTTCAAGTTTCAATATTAAAGAATTAGTGCTTAATGAAAAAGGCTTTGGAACTTCTGTCTGATGACTGTTTTTGTGGCCTCAAGCTAGTCACTCCCTCTTGGAGGTCTTCCTTATTACCTTTGTTCATGAAGATGTACCAGAAGAGTGATGTGATATTTTGTAGCTGTAAGGTTTTATTATTTGAGTAAATTATTTATAGGCACTTTTTGAAAAAATTCCAACTTAAATATGGCAATAACATCTACCTCATAGAATAACTACTAGGAAAGATGAGATTAACTATGGAAAACAAATGTTTGTTGATACTTGATTGCTTCTATTTTTTGTTGAATACAGGACCACACCTTCATTAGTCCTTGCTGCTTCTTTTAATTATAGTTTTTATTTCAAGGTAATTGTAGATTGACTTGCACTTGTAAGAAATAATACAGAGCCCCCTTCCATCCTTACCCAATGGTAACATCTTACAAAACTAGAGTACGATAATAATACAGCCAAGATACTAACGGGGAAACCTTGGGGACACAGAACTTTTATCTGGCTGTCAGGAAGCCTTATGGTGTCTTCATTGTAAACATATTTACTCCCTTTAACTTGTGGAAGCCATGCATCTTCCCTCCATTTTTACAATTATGTCATTTCCAGAATGTTTTATTAACATTTTGGGATCATACTGGAGCATTGTCCTGGAATCACACAGTATGCAAAAACCTAGGGCTGGTTTTGTTCACTTAGCACAATTCCCCTGAGATTCCTACAAGTCGTAAGCGTCGATAGTTTCTTTCTTTCATTGTCTTCTTCCTAGGCTTGTCCAGCTTATTAGGGTTACAAAGAATGGATAGGATAAAATTTGTATTAGGAAAGAGTTGGAGCATGCAGCGGGTTTTAAACTATCAGCAAACATGATTTCAGCAATTAAAACTCATTTTCTAAATAATCAAAATCACCAAAATGTGAAATATCAGTTGTTTGGAGATCCTCCAATTTAGCCTTTTTTTCCTTTGAGTTGTGAGATGCCATTCATTTTGTCTTATTCCAAGAAGCCTCATTAAACTTCCAAACTAGATAAGGATGTTCTTATTCTATGCACAGATTTTTGGGGAAGAAGCTCTGTCAGGGTCCCTAAATCAATCAGATGATTCATGTCCAGCTGGGCTGAAGTTGCAGTCACTGCTGCCATCCTCAGCAGAGTCTGTAATGGGTGAAGCCTTCAAGTCAGGTGACATCTCAGCCTCAGGGTTATCCAATTGGTTGGACCAATATTCCCTGATTTATAAACACATTCACTTCCATTGGCAACATATTGCTTATGAACTTTAAAATTTATGGATAGTTTCCGTAAGGAAAAATCTAAATTCCCTGTCATGCGCCTGCTGTGCTAATATGGCCATCTCCTTCTTTCTGCAGGTGCTTTCCCAAATTACCAATTTTTGTAGTTTTGTTTTTGTTTTTGTTTTTTCTTTTTTAAACTGAATGTATGTATTTGCATTAGACCATGCTTTTGTCATTCTTCTTCAAGATGGAACAGAGCTGTCTTGGGGGACTGGAATTTTTGCTCAGCAGGACTTGAATGGAAATGCTACATAAAATCCACATGCTTTGGGTAGGGAGGTGGGGGCGGGCAAGAGAGCAGAGGGGCTGCTTTTTCTGTTATTGCTAATTGATGCCTCTATTGCTAGTGCTTTCACTACTGGTGCTTGCTAATGTTATGCCATCACTAAAGAGGGCTTGGCAAACTCTGGAAGGCTCGTTTTCATTTTCTCTCTCCCAACACGGTTTATTAAGGAATTGAGTTCCTAACATCCTGCAAATTGTCCTTTTCCTTGAGGAAGTAAGGAAAAATAAAAGCAGGATTAAAATGTTAGAGGCTTAATGAAAGCTGTTTTAAATGATATAACAATTACAACAAAATCATTTAAAGGGTTGAAATGGAAATGAGGTTACAATTAGGAACTTAAAAAAATTAAAATCTCATATTGATTCACATTCTAGATTGCATTTATGGTTGTAGTTTTTTTTTCTTTTTTAACCAATTTTTTTTGTCATTTTTTTCCACAAAAGTTAAAAGATTTTTCCAATTGCTGTCTTTTCGCTTTTATTTATTTTGTGGTAAGGCATTGCTACTCTACAGAGTAAGACTAACAGAAAAATTAGGAAAAAATACATTTTAAAATTCTCTTTTAATTATTTTGGTCTTATAAAAATAATTGACATAAGAGCAAACAAAAAACGTGTCGTAGTTCTACCTTTTCAAAGACAAATACTGCTAGCCATTTTCGTGTATTGATCCATTTGATTTGCTAATTTTAAAAGATTTTTTTTCTTCTAGGCTCATAACGAAGAGGGGTCTGTAATTTTGTTTTTTGTCTGTTTCCTTTTAATTTTATTTTTTAGGTCTTTGACAGACTTTGTTATCAAAATTATGTTAATTTCCTAGAACTACTTAGGCAATCTTTGCCCTTTCTCTATTTTCAAAAGATTTCTTAAAATATTGGGTTTTATTGTAGTTTTTCTTAAATGTTTGGCAGAACTCACCAGTGAAACTATCTGGGCCTATCATTTTAACTTTAAAAAAGTTTATAATACCAAATATTAAATTGTTCTCATAGGTCTACTCAGATATTCTACCTTGTGTTAGTTTTAATAGGTTGTAATTTTCTAGGACTTTGTCCATTTTACCTGTGTGGTCATAATTTTGGGGAAAAATGTATTCACAATATTTCTTATATGCTCTTTAATGTCCTTAGCATCTATAGGGATTTTGCATCTTTTATACCTAATGTGGTTAATATGTATCTCTTCTTTTTCTGGATACATCTAACTAAATCTTTATCAATTAATCTTTCCCCTAAAATGCCCTTGGCTTTGCTAATTTATCTATTTATTTGCCTTTTGAAATTTTATATATTTTTTTCCTATTAACTTCCTGAGGCAGGATCTGAAATAATCGAGTTTATATGGTTTTTCAAGTGTAATATAAGCATTTAAGCTACACACTCCCCCATGAGCACTACTTTAACTGAATCCAACACATTTTGATTTGCCTTAATTTTATAATTATTCAGTTTCAACTTTTTTTAATGTTATTTGTAACAATTTATTTGATCCATTGTGTATTCAGCAGTGTTTTGCTTGGTTTCCAGACATTTGGGGTCTTTAAAAAATACTCTTGTTACCTTTTCCTAATTTGGTCAGAGAAAATACTCTTCAGAATTTAAATTTTTTGGACTTCATTGAGAATTGTTTCATTGTATAGCATATTGTCTATTTTAGTCAATATCTCCATCTGTCCTTGAAAAAATTTATGCATTCTGCAGTGGTTGGGCATAGTGTTCTGGGTCAACTAGGTTGGCATGAGCACAGCTTCTGTTCCTTTCCGGTGGTTGGTAGGGGGACCCCAGTTCCTTGTCACGTGGGCCTCCCGATAGGGCTAATTTAGTGTTCCCAAGACATGGTGGCTGGAGTCCCCAGAAGGTGTGATCCAAGGGAACAAGGAGGAAGCTGCAAAGCCTTTTATAATCATCTATATTCAGAAATCACAGTTTGTAATTCACACAATACCCTGTTGTTTAACCCTATCAAAACTATTCATCGTGGGAGGGGACCACACAGAGCTTGCATGCTAGGAGATGAGAATCGCTGGGCATATTTGAAAATGGACTACTACAATGCATGTCTGAGTCTGTTCCTGATGCCATGACAAAACACCACAGACTGGGTAATTTATAAATAACAGAAGTTTATTTCTCACAATTCTGGAGGCTGGGAGGTCTAAGATCAAGACTTCAGCAGATTTGGTGTCTGGAACCAGCCCAATCTCTCTGCTTCCAAAGTGACACATTCTTAGTGAATTCCCCAAGGGGATGAACTTTGTGTCCCTCCATGGCACAAGGGAGGCAAAGGTGAAAAGAGGAGTAACGCTGTGCGAAGCCTCTTTTATAAGGGCGTAATTCGATTCAGGAGGGTAGAGTCCCCATAGCCTAATCACCTCACAAAGGCCCTGCCTTTTAATGCTATCACATTGGGTGTAAGTCCAAATAAGAGTTTTGGAAGTACACAAACATGAAATCCATAGCAATACCTTTACTGAATTTTTATCTAGCTGATCAAATATTTAGAGAGGTGTGTGGTAATTTAGCCCAGTGTTATGCACCTTATATTAAAATGAAGAATTATTTTTCCCTCTTATGGCAGAAATGAAAGAATAGTCTTCCCTGACGAAATAGCCATTTTCAGTGATTCTGTTACTTTTGTCTTATAGTGCTAATAAAACTGATAAAATTTAGCTTTTAAACTCCAGAAAGGAATATAATCACTATGAGATCATAGATAAATATGCAATACAATTTTATCTTCTGGAGAAACCTATGTGTTGGGCAGGACAGTTTTTTTGCAAGTAAGAAATTTGAAAACCAGAGAGCTTAAGATCCTTAAAGCCATACAGTTATTAGGTAGCACTGCTGGAATTCAAGGCTCAGATTTCAGACAATCATCTAAGTATACTTTACACCACACAACTGAATAAGCAGAGAGAGAGAGAGAGTTAAAAATTCTGAGTGAATACAAGACAATATATTTAAAAGGATTCTCAAAGTTTTGGAAAGATGTTGCAGTTAGGGAGAGGCACGTTATTTTTATAAAGTAGCTAGAATTATTTGGTACTTTCTTCCTTTGTAGATATGACTGAATATAATTGAGCATCCAGGGCATAATCAAGCATCTATTTGTGAAAAGTGATAAATTGTGTTTAATTGTCAGATGAACTATCCCTGCCCTTCCCCCGTATGTCTACATTCAGGAAGTTGAATGTATTTTTGCAGAGAATACAAATTATGAATGATCCTACTCTAGACTATGTCAATGGTTAGACTTTTAAAACCATCTTTTGAATAAATAAACAGGTGAGCAGTGTTCCAAAATTATTAATTCAGGATAGGAAGAACAAATTATTGAAGATACTGCCATGGGTTTCATTTAGGGACTACAGATTGACTCTCCTGAACACCTTTTTGTTGCACCTGCCACAAATCATCCTGAAGCAGGGTGCTGTGCTCTCCCTGGGAAGCTGGGGTAGTGCACATTAAGCTTCCAAATGTATTACAGCTCGCCGAGGAGAGGCGAACCTGAGACATTCTTGAGCATTCTCTGCATTACCTCCCTGACCTCGCGACTGCTTTGAATAGCCTGGGGAATAATGAATGCATGCTGCCTGCCTTTCTCCAGAGATGTCCCCTTCCCCTGGATGAGTGCCTTTATAAATGAAAAGCTTATATTGCAATCACAGCTGCTATCATTACGTTTTCTTGTTCTTTGTCCTATAACTGTGGGCAGATTGAGGATCGCCCCTTCCTGATTGACTTTATCTTATTTGGACCATTTTTAAAAGCAGGTTAGCTTTTTCAGACAGGTGTGCCACAATGCCCTCTGAAAAGAGAGTGCGTGTAACAAGTCAGGCTACGTGGACCTTATGAGGGAGTGTGCGCACAGCATGAGAGAGGTTGTACTTATTCTCGGAGAGATTCATCTGGAAGTTCAGGAGCAGGAAAATAAATCACATGTTCAAGATCTGTTGTGTTCCACATTAGGAAGTGGATGTCTATGTTTGCATTTTGTGTGGTATACCACACACCTCGCTCACCTGTTAAAGACACAAACCAAATTTTGCCCTCTTGTATAAAAAAAACTTCAGAACACATTAAATATCTACTCACTAAAAATGTTTCCAACTGTGCAATGGGAGTTGAAAGCTGCCCAGGGTGTTCAAGGGGGCTGAGCTTCTGAATCAGGCAGACCCCACCCTTCAGGGTTCCCAACAGACCGGTGGTCCTCATGTCCTAACTAACTGTGTGTCCCAAAGAACAAGACACTTAGGCCTGCAGACTTTGACTGAATTACCATCAGTTCACAGGTTACTGTGAATGATATATAAAATGCTGCACAGAATATTTCAGCAATTTGCTAAGGTCACTGAAGTAGCATGTTGTAGAGCCTGGGATTCTGTGAGTTTAATGCTGTGTGTATTCTGCTGCAATTGTATTAATCACTATTATCATTACTCTCATAGAATGTTTCTCATGGCACTTTGCCAAACCCAGGTCCTACGAGCAGAGTGTCTCATTCTTTATGGTTCTATTTTGTGTACTTCTGTTCTATTACAAATTAGCATACCTTGCATTAATCTTTGTAAATTATGCTTGGATACACTATTGCCAAATGCAAAAACAGGTAAAGGGATTACATGCATATAATTTTGTGAAATAAAATTCTCCGATGGTTTCTGAATTTTCACAGGACTGTTTTATGGGAAACAAATGCTGATATATAGCAAAGACATACTTTGTCAAGGCTTTGTAAATCAAATTCTCATCGGCATGTATGACGTGGTTGCCCTGTCCAACCACGTTATTCCAAACCTACTTACCAATAAAAGCACTGTCCAAAAATCAGCCACTTTCAGTAGGTCTCAGGATGGATGAGGGTCTTGTAATATAACAGGTAGGATAAACAAGGATCAAGAGCCCACTTAAGAACTTAGTCGTACTTTTCCCTCTTCTACTGAGCAATGAGCAAGTACCAGTTGCCTAAGCAAGGCTGACTTGCAGGGAGTGGAAGAGGATGCCCATAATATTAATTTTGCTTCACTTTCTATGGGCAAATGATTAGGTGAAACGATTTCCACATTCTTTTAATACATGAGATATATTTGTATAAAAAACTATACTTTTTTAAAAAAATGCCAACAATGTATAATGTTATTAAAAATGTAATAATGCCACGTCATTTTAAACAGTAGACCTACAAGTCTAGTTTTGTAGTAGCTGTTGTGTGGCCATCATTTCATTTAAACTGAACAAAAGTTAGGCCATGGATAGTAATGCATACATTCAAATGGATAATGATTTACATATTCATAGTTTATGGCAGAAACATCATCTGAAGTTTCGAGATTCTCTTTCCACCGTGGTCCGCCTGAAACTGCACACAGTTGTGGTTTTCCTGTGGATATGCACCAAGCAAATACTACAGCTGGAGCTTAGCTTAGAGTTCCTGACTTCGCAGACATGGTCCCTTCTGCTACATGAAGGCAAGCAACAACTATGGTCGTGGAATTATTAACCATCTTAGATATTATTTAAACTTGGAAGTGAAAAACTTCTAATATATACTATCTCCTAAAACACACGCACACACACACACACACACACACGCACACACACAAGACAAGCAATTGTGGGTGGAACTTTGGTTCTCATAGGACAGAGGCGGATTAACAGTTGCTATTGAAATGAGCCAAACCCACGTTACTCAAGATCAAGGTCAGAGCTATTTCCTAAACCAAGCTCCTCTCTGACTACATCTGAACTGGAAAAATGTATCCTTGGAGCACAAAAGTAGCCAGCCCTTTGCAGTATGCAAAATACTTAACATTTGCAAAAATGAAAGGATTGGTTTAGCCTTCCGGTTACTTAGGAAATAAGGAGGTAACAACAATATAACCCTGTGGAAGAAGTAAAATGAAACAAGTCCCACAGTACACACACAAGTAAGATAGTGAAGAACTGCAGAGACAAGAGGGATATGGATTCAATGGCAAAAGGAGGGGTTCATGGAAGAACTCAGAAGGCAAAGGTGCTGAGAATTACCTGGTAAAGCCTGAGAGGTGAAAAGCCCATAGGAAAAGGAGCAAACTTTTAGACATGAAGGACCCTTCATGAGATGACATTAGCTCTTCGTAGCTCAGCCATTCACTGTTTTTTTCCTTGTGATCAAAGTGAGTCTATGTGGTAGTCCATTGGAAGGACCCATTCTCAACCCCTCCTTTAAACAAGCACAATTTCTTCTGCCTTAAGCACACTTTTCTCCCTCCTGTTTCTTGTAAATACATATTCCTGTCTCAGTGTTCTATTTAAATAACACCTTCTCTTAGAAGCTGCCATGAAACACCCAAGAAAAATTGGTTGGTTCTTCTAAGTGGTTTTATCCTTGTGCCTATGAGGTGCATGACAATCCCTTCACATACTTTTCAATGACAACCTTATGTGGAAGAAATGACAATCCTTTTTTTTTTTTGAGATGGAGTCTTGCTCTGTCACCCAGGCTGGAGTGCAGTGGAACGATCTCGGCTCACTGCAAGCTCCACCTCCTGGGTTCACACCATTCTCCTGCCTCAGCCTCCCAAGTAGCTGGGACTACAGGCACCTGCCACCACAGCTAATTTTTTATATATATTTTTTTAGTAGAGACGGGGTTTCACCGTGTTAGCCAGGATGGTCTCAATCTCCTGACCTCATGATCCTCCCAACTCAGCCTCCGAAAGTGCTGGGATTACAGGCATGAGCCAGGAATGACAATCTTTTGAGCAGATATTGATTTGAACTCCAGGTAATGCACTTCCTCTGCACATGACGTTACTGAATGTTTCCGAACGTCTCTGGGCTTCAGATGCCCTCCTTATAAAATGGGGATCATAATAAAAACTTATTGATCATATGTAACAAGTGGATAATGTATGTAATGGCATGATTACTCTCCAGTACATTTTGGAAATTCGGTATGTAGAATTCTGATACCTGTTTGTGTAGATTTTGCTTCATCTTTAGCTTGTGAAGTACTCATGGGTAGGATCGTGCCTTACTCTTAGGTACACTGTAACCATGGTGCGCGCCTGTCAAGTAGGAGTCATGGTTTAAAAGCAGGCAATGATGATGTGTTTTAAGGAGGAGACAACTATTACTACTAGGGAACTAGAATGAACCCAAGAAGACATTCATAGAAATGCATGGCTTGTAAATTGCAGTCTGAGCAGGTCTATGTATGGGGGTGTATACGTGGAGCGAGTGAGGAAAAGAAACTGGAGACACAGACTGTTATCAGATGAGTCACAGAGTCCTAGCTGGGCCACTGACCAGCCTTTTGATATCTAGAAAAAAAACACAAATATTCAAACCTAATTTTATTAATCTTCAAACGATTTTTTATTATTTTTACAACTCCATGAGAAGACACTGAGAAAATGGGTAGAAAGGCAAGAATATGGCCCTTGTGCCCCAGCATGTGAAGATGGTATTCAAAGGGTCATTAGAAACATTCCGTTATCCCTGGCTACTGTTTTCCCTCACGATGGCGCTCCCTGCTACTGACCTGATGAAAAGGGAGCATCGGTTATTAATTGCATAAACTGTTTTTCATCATTACAAAAATATCCATTGGGCTATTCATACTATGGAAAGAAAACAAGTTTACTACAGGAATAAATTAATGTGAACCCACAAGAACACTGAAACAATGAGTCTGTGTATCAATTTAGCTAATTCTCCATGAAGAAATCTTTAATGCTTTCCCTAATAAAGTGTTTTTACTTTAAAGTGAAGTACGTCAATAAATATCTTCAGTGTTTTGGCATCAGATGTGCAGCTGTCTTCATTGTTTCAATAGGCACAATAATAATTTGCCTGCGTTATGATGATAGAACTCAGAAGAATGGAGCTGCCTGATGCTGTTCTATATCCTGTTTTTAGCCAGAGTTAAAATAGACATCACAAAACTGAATAGAATGGCTGATTACAGATTACATAAATTATGGAAAGTATATTTCGATCCAGGGGATGCAGACATTGCCTATTCACAATTTGTTTATCTGCTCATGGTACAGTGCTTGATACACTCGTCTACTTTATTCTCCATGGGCTATATGTACTCATTCAGTTGTTTCCCATCAAAAAGTGGACATGTATCTGTAAACTAAAACATTAGCTCATATTCAATTTATACTTTGTCTTTTTCTCTTTTATATGATCCAGTAGTTGAAAAAAAATTGCCTCCAATACCACCCTATTTGGACAGACCCTGGTCATGAGCTGTATAAGTTCCATTCCAGACCACTCTTGTGGTCAGGTGCATACCTGGACACAACAAATCAGATGGATGACATAATGATACTGTTAATGCAACATTCTGGGAAAAAGCGAAGTGAAGATAGCTTTTCAACATATATATATATATATATAATTATTATTTTTTTTTTTAGTAGAGACAGGGTTTCACTATGTTGGCCAAGGTAGTCTTGAACTCCTGACCTCAAGTGATCCACCTGCCTTGACCTCCCAAAGTGCTAGGATTACAGGTGTGAGCCACTGTGCCAGGCCTGAAATTTAAATATAAGGGTTGCCTTAAAGCAATCTAGGGAGAACAAATAATTTTAAACATTTATTAGCAAGAATATAGCAAGTTTTTTCTCAAAAGGATAGAAATACTTGTGAAATACAGAAAAACTGAAAAAAAAAAAAAAAAATCCCGTGTTTCACAACTAAGATTTTATGTTTAAAAAGTTGGGTATCAGCCAGGCGCAGTGGCTCACGCCTGTAATCCCAGCACTTTGGGAGGTCGAGGCGGGCAGATCACAAGGTCAGGAAATCGAGACCATCCTGGCTAACATGGTGGTGCCTGTAGTCCCAGCTACTCAGGAGACTCAGGCAGGAGAATGGCGTGAACCCGGAAAAGTTGATCTACATTACCAGTGCATAGTTCAATTATGTAGTATGTTTATATGTGTAAGAAAATTAAAGGAAAAAATGATGCAGAAATGCAGCAAAGAGTTGAAAATAGCAAACTGAATTGCCACTGGAAATGTGTAAGCTGATTTTAAAGTTCATTATAGCATTTTCCATGTAAATTATTTGAAGAATTCTCTCTTTGGCATGTAGGCATTTCTTACAAACATATTTTTTTCCTACTCCCTACTGGTGGATTGCATTTCTTGAAATAGCGCTATTTTTTTCCAACTGAGAGATGAAAGAGGAATCGGAGAGCCTGGGGACACACACGGAGGGCGAATATGGGTATGTAAAGGATTTTGTGATGATGGCAAGGTCTTCTGGAAGGACATTGCTATATTAGGCATCAATTACAAATCAGAGAAAGGAAGGAGGCATACTAAGGCTCAATTTGGTTTATGTCTCTGAAAATTCCCATGGAACACAGTGAGAACAATTTTTGGAATGAGCTGAAAAATGCTTATCATAGGGTAATAGCATTGGGACAAGGGAATAAAGAGCAAATTTGAGAATGGTAAGAAACAAGAATTAAACTCTGTCTTAGGAAACAAATACATGAAAACGATCAAATATACCTCCCTTTTGTCACCCAGGTGGATCTACTGACCTTGAATGATGAGCACTTCAACTGACAGCAGGAGGAATTTGATAGGCATAGCAGTGGTTTAGAGGGGATGTTTTGTTTTGACCAGAGTGACTTTGATGTGATGGTAAAAAAGTTAAACAATGAAAAGAAACTCCTGGTAGGAGGTGAAGCCTCAACTAGACATTTAAGAATAATGGTACATATAGGATACCCAAATTAATTATTTGATATAAAAATTATTAAGAGCTTATTATAATAAAAGACTGGGGAACTATTAAAAGATACCACTGATGAAAAATATAAATTATTATATATATAATGTATATATCTACCGTATATATATATATGGGTGACAAATGGGCTTTTACACTGGGAGGTATCAATAGAGAAATGGAGTAGCTGAAATTCACAGAGCTCTCATCTGGGTTTAGAGACTTCTCTCTATACCAGTTTTTATCCATTGGGTGCAATTGGATGCATCATTTAGCTTTCTTGACTCCATCGTACTCATCACTAAAATGAAGTAGGGGCTTAAAATATATATCGTTTATGACCAATTATATTGAGAATAAGGGTTACATACCACATAGTACAGAATTACCTAGAGTTGCAATTTTTCTTACTATTAGCTGGAATTTATTCTTCACTGTGATACAATTCAGAGGAAAATGTCATCCTTGTGTAAGATTTTTTTACTGCTATCCATGTTATAGTTCAAAATTTCAGTAGTTCTTCAGACTGGAAAGATAATGGAAAAAATGAGAAAAGAGTAGCCTGTCTTAAGTTAGCAGTTAAAGGCGTGGCTTGCCTTGCGTGATGGTGCATATTCTGATGTGGTTGGTATTCAGAACCTGAGATGTGAGCTCATTCCCCAGGGTGGGTCAGGGCTTGGAGAGCCAGAGGTGAGTAGCAGTGAAAGACAAGACATGGCTAAATGTTTTGTTTGGAGCAGGATGCATAAGGCCTTGTTAGAGAATAATCCTTATAATAAAGGTAACAAGCAACTATCAAATGTTTTTAAGTTTAGGACATGAATCCTTATTATATTTCATTTTCTTTTAGATATTTGTGTTTTTGGTATTCCTTTCTGGCTCTATTTGTTCATATATACTTATATTTCTAATAATGAATTCAAAAACATTACCTTCTGTCACTATTACAGTTAAAATATTCAATAAACCAGAGAAAGTCTCTGCTTATTGTGTGAGTCCATTCTCACGCTGCTCTACAGAACTGCCTGAGACAGGGTACCTTTTAAAGGAAAGAGGTTTCATTGACACGCAGTTCTGCAAGGCTGGGAGGCCTCAGGAGACTTAAAATCATGGCAGAGGGAGAAGCAAGCATATTCTTCTTCACATGGTGGCAGGAGAGAGAAGTGCCAAGCAACGGGGGAAAAGCCCCTTCTAAAACCATTAGATCTTGTGAGAACTCACTCGCTGTCATGAGAACGTCATGGAGCAACCACACCCATGATTCAGTTACCTCCTACAGGGTCCCTCCCATGACATGTGGGGATTATGAGAACTATAATTCAAGATGAGATTTGGGTGGGGACACAGCCAGACCATATCACTTATCTTTCCATAATATTTATTGGAATTAAAATATCCCCCCTCCGCCCTCCCAGAGAAAGAAACAATTCTACATTTTAAAAGTTAGAGTGAAAGAGTACTGGTTTATTTTCTTAGGATATATAAAGTACCAATGGATTGGGAAAGAATCCAATTTTAAATTTCTGGGCTAGAACAGATATGAACTGGCTCCCTGAGGACAACAGCCTGCTTCGTTTTTCACTCTGGGAACCGTGAAGGACTGTTCTGCTCATCACAACCTCTTGAGAAACCTGGCTAGGCTGGAAAATTTCTGAAACGGACAGACAACCTGAGAACATGCAAACCTTTTCTACATTGACAATTTTATGTCTATAAAATGAATCCAGTGCTCCAAAACGTCTCACAAATCAAGGCAATTTCCCCAACACAGTGTGAGTTATACTACAATAATAGATCAACTCTGCTATGCAGAATAAGGAATAAATGAATCATCGTTTAATATTTTACCAATTACATGTATTCTCTAAGGGAATAGCTGACATTTTTAGTTATCAATTCCTCCTAAATTCATTTGCCAGTTTGTTTTACCTGGAACAAGAGATTTGGACAGAAAACGTTTATATTAGTATTAGCAGATATAACATTTATTTTAGTATTAAAAATAACATTTGACTTCTGTTCTTTAGCATCAAAAAAATTCAGCACTTCACCTAAGAGATCTCCATATCTCTTAGGTGAAGGTTTGTATGTTTTTATATACATAAACATGTATCAACAATTCATCTTTATTTTATAATATAACTATAATACTTTATGTTTTTTTGATTATTCTAAGTCCTTAAGCTGCACATACTAGAATGAAATATTATTTACATTTTAAATGTGCTACAAGGAAGGATTTTCAGCTTGGCAAAATTTAATCCTGCTTACTTTTTCCTATCATTTTCATATTTAGTGTATTCAATTTGGTTGTTTGTCTAATAATACTGAAGAAATATTATTCACTATATGAGCATTATTTACTCATCATTCATACTGGGGTTATTACAGTGAGTAAAGGCAGGCATGTCCCCATTTGTAGAGTTCATAACCCATTAGGGAAGGCAGACTCAAACTGTCATAGAAAAATATAAGTAAATTCAAAGTGTGGTGCCTTATACAGAGAAACTACTGCTGCCATGTGGAAGTTTAAGAGGAGCATGCATTCTGGAGGAGAGAAATAAAATCTCAGAAAATTCTACCAAGAAAAAGGCATCATCGAAATGATCATGTCCTGCAATCATAACTAAAGAGAACTACTTTGCAGGCAATTTTTTTTTTACTAAATCAATGAAACTAAATGGTCTGGAATCTCAATGTCATCTTTATACAGAATTTTAACCTACCATTGTCAATTAAAAAAGGACTGATATTTTATGTTAAAATTGAGTTCTGATCAAATTTAGGACAGTAGTTTGAAATGATTTGTGGTAGAATAACTTATGTCGGATCCTTTAACTTCCGCCGGGAATATTTATGGTAGCTCATGTTCCCAAATATCATATTTTATAAAGTATCAAACTTTAGATTTTCATAATGGACTATAAACAGGTTTATGGACGAATGCTTCTCTGAAAGTAAATAATCATGTACAAAAAACAAATATATTCTATCTTGATGAGATAGACATTGAAAATATTGCTATCATTTACGGACTAAATATCACATTTTACATTCAGATGCCAAATATTGTTAATCTGTAGTTTTTATTTTCCTTCATTGTTTAGCTGACACCGTTTCATGACTTTCTTTATGAAATAATTTGTTTTTGTTTTCTCTGAGGTTAAAAAAAGCTGTAGAATTCGTATATAATTTACCATAGTGACATTAACTAATTGGACCACAGAAGTTATGCATTATATTTATATGTTTACATGGAGAGCATGATTAACTTAAAACCCATTTAAGCTCACTTAATAAATTATATTAGAAAATTTATTTATTCCATATCAATATTATAACAAAACTAAATGTGTAAAAGTAGAAGCAATAAATGCATTTTTTTAAAGTCATTAAAGCTTCCCAAAGCCAACGACAAACATTTTATTACAGTGATTTATCAAAAGAGGCAACCATCAAAAACCGTCTCTATAGATTAAGACTACTTCAAATATTTGTATAGCTCTAGACTACTTACTGACTATATTACTGATATTAAACTGTTTTAAACCCAATTATTAACAAAGCATTTTTCAACCAATTAATAATGAGATAAATAATTTAGCAAAATTTTGTATTTGGGTTCATTTTCAAGTATATAAATTGCTGAAATGGAAAACAGAGCTGGTGACTATGCAAGTCAATATTTGCATGTTAGTGAGTTACTTAGAAATAATCTAAATATAACTATACTTCAGAGAATTATTCCCCAGAATAAATTCATTAAAATTCAATTCATTTCATTTTATTTATCTCAATACTGAAAAGTGAATATATCCCTCATACTGTAGGATTAATAGCATGGTTATTTTTATGCCATGTGGCACTAAGACACATCCCAGGTCCTCTGAAATAATATTGGATGAGGACAGCCGGAAAATGAGGGGAAAATAGAATCTAAGTAAGACAGTCGCACAGAATAACAAATAGCTCCCAAAATTTCCCTCAGCTTCTTCTAAATTTACTTTTTTTAGCTTCATTAAGTATGACCTTCCTCTTACATGACCAAGAACTGTCAGCTTTCACAATTCTTCATTTTGTATTACTTCAGCCAAATTTCTTTACTCTCTTTGTTCAAGTCTAATTTTGGCCCATTTTTACCTTCTCATCATTTAGTGCACCTATTGCTTTTTATTTTTTTAAACAATTGTTATGAGCTTTCTTTGAAGTGCTTACTCTTGATTTTTTCTAAAAGTGAAATCACGAAAGTGCTCATCTTCTGCCAATTTCTAGAATCATGATGGTAACAGTAAATAAGACTTAGTGGATCCTAAAGAGAAAACCAGAATGAATATTTACTATCATTTGTGCTACACTTATAGGTGATAATTGGGTTGGTCCTTATGCATAGAGTATATTGTGTAATTCAAGGCATCATCTGATGTCACAAGCAAAATTTTAAAAACTTTTGAAAGAATGTTCTGTTGTGGGGAGAGGGAAGGATAGCATTGGGAGATATACCTAATGCTAAATGACGAGTTGATGGGTGCAGCACACCATCATGGCACGTGTATACATAGGTAACAAACCTGCACGTTGTGCGCATGTACCCTAAAACTTAAAGTATAGTAATAATAAATTTAAAAAAAATATCCAAGCTTGTGTTGATTGGACTTTTTCCACTGTACATAGGGGTTGGGTTTATTTTCAAGCTTCTAAATTGTTGTAGTGGAGAAGAGGGCTTTTGGGCTGCCTTGAAACCTGTGAGCTTCGTACTCAATTTCCATGACTGTGAGGCTCCATGTGAAGGAATTGCAGAGAGAAAGGCAATCGTTGTAACCACCTAGTTCATTTCTGTATTCCCAGTTCACAGAGTTTGAAATCGTTCTAGGAGATCCACAGAAATAAAGGGGAAGCCCTCCTTAGTCATGTGGATGTTTAATTTTCAAAACATAAACACAGAAAACATAAACACATACAACCACACAACCTCCTATTTCTTATATGTATGAAAATATGCACAATACCTAAAACTATGTGATTCCTGTTTAGAGCTTTCAGCAATTGCATGGATTATAGTCACAATTCCCTTCACTACAAGTGTGAAATAATGAAATCTATCTCCCAAAGAAATAAGAATTGAAATAACATAATGGTGTAAAATGCTTGGCACACAGAATGCAGTAAGCTAAAGGCAGCTAGCTATTACTGAAAACTACTATTTGTATGTTTGTGTCACGTACAAGTAAGTACATTTTGAAGGCAAAGGAAGATGTTTTTTTCTAAAAGTGCAATTCAGGAAGGCCAAATAAACTCCTACGGGATTCGAGCCTTCTTCACTTGCAACTGTGGATGAAATATAAAAATAAATACATAAAACAGAAAAACACCTGGAAACTAGTAGCACTAGAAAGTTGAAAAGAAACAGGCAGATTCCAAAGGAGTTGAACAGCCTATAGCGAATCATCCATTTTTTGACTTTCAGGTCAAGCACGTACTGAAGTCACTGCTGGTGGGAAAACCAAAACTCTATCCTAACATCCACTTTCTATCTGAACCACCAAAACCACATCCACCAGAAAAGGAGGGAGGAATCCCAGAAAGGAGAGCTCTAGACTGGAGAGCCCCACACTGTGGCTCTAGGTTCTGCCCAAGACTTTAACTGACTCTTGCACTATGCATAAGTGGAGCAGATTCCAAACGGGATAGCTGCAGACAGAGGAGCTCCGTCAGAGTGGATGTGCACTCCACCTCCCATGACAGGAAGTTTTCGGTTTGAGTGCAACCAACTTAATTTCCTTTCAAGGAATAAAAAATACCCCAAAGACGAAATAAATATATTCATCAACTTTTTGGAGGAGCATAACAGAGTCTAAAATCTCCAAAAAGAAACCAAATTCACAATTCCAGAAACAACAACTAATCATTCCACATATTTCAGCCAGTTTAAAATAAAGAATTTAAAACAAGGCCCCAAAACTTAGACCAAGCTTGATAGGACACAGATGTTGGAATTAGCATACAAGGATTTTAATGCAGCTGTTATTATAACTGTGCTTAAATAAGTAAAGGAAGCAATGCTCTTGGTGAAAAAAAGTGAGAAATATCGGCAAAGAAATAGGGGTTATAAAATGAAAATCAAATGAATAATTAAATGTCAAAACTACTTTTTTTAAAGTAGGTTTACTTGGAAGGGCTTAACAGATTCACAGTGACATAAGAGTTAGGGAACTTGATGATGTTAGTCCAATGGAAATTACCTAATCAGAAGAATATAGCAAAAATGAGACTGAAAAAATATAACAAGCAGGGCATCAGGCTTCTTTGGGATGGTATCAGGCCTACCACACGTTTAGCTGGAACTCCAGAAGGAGAAGGCAGAGGGAGAATAAGGCAGAAAGTATCTTTAATGTACTAATGGATCACATTTTCCAAAGTTGGGGGAAAAAAAAAAGACTCAAGAAGCTCTGTAAACCGAAAGATAACTGCAAAGAAACCATAACCATGTACATCACAGCCAAACTGCTTCAAAAGAGACAGAGAAAAAGCCTGAAAGCCACAGAAAATTGACGTATTACATACAGGAAACAACCATTTAAATTATTGCTGATGTTACATCAAACACCATGGAGGCCATCCATAGAAAACAACATCATTAAAGTGCTGAAAGCAAAAAGAAAGAAAACAAAGCAAAAAGGAACTGTCAACCTAGACATTTATATCGTGTGAAAACAACCTTCAATAATGAGGGCGAGTGAGAAAATCAGAGGAAGCTATGAAAGCTCTGAGAGGGTGTCAGTGACAGGCGCGTGGGGGAGGAAATGCTGGGACGGTTGCTCGGGCTTCATGGAAACAACCTGCGGTGAAAACTTGGATCTTCAGTGACCAATAGAAAGAATTGTAGGTGGTGGCCGGGCGCGGTGGCTCATGCTTGTAATCCCAGCCCTTTGGGAGGCTGGGGCAGGCGGATCATGAGGTCAGGAGACTGAGACCATCCTGGCTAACACTGTGAAACCCCGTCTCTACTAAAAACAGAAAAACATTAGCCGGGCGTGGTGGCGGGCGCCTGTAGTCCCAGCTACTCGGGAGGCTGAGGCAGGAGAATGGCGTGAACCCGGGAGGCGGAGCTTGCAGTGAGCCGAGATTGCACCACTGCACTCCAGCCTGGGTGACAGAGCGAGACTCCGTCTCAAAAAAAAAAAAAAATATAGGTGGTAAATATTTTGGTTAACATAAGAAGATATTTTCTCTGAGTTTCTTTAAAGTGCATGAGACTTTTCAAGTAAAAATTGCAGCACTGTGTTTTAGGATTTGAATTGCACATGTTTGTAATATATATGATAACCTACCAAAAAGAAAAGAAACAGAAAAAAAGAGGTTTGCTAAATGGACCTCTAAAATTGCATTATTTATACGTTTTAGAAAAAATGAAAATGGTGTAGTATTTACAGAACACTGAAAAATCTTGGATGTTTGTTTAGTTCCAAGAGTAAACCCTAAAACACTGCCAAAAATATCGTTAAAACACCAATAAATTAATTAAAAAAAATTCTTAAGAACATTGGACATTCTAAAGGAAGGCAGGAAAGAACAGAAACCAAAGTAGAGAAGACAAAAGGAAAAAATAATACTGCAATTTTATACAAAGTGGTAAAAAACAAAACAAAGGCACCTTACTGTTGCAGTACCAGATAGAAGACTTTCATAGAAGTGTTCATTTCGATATTCTTTCAGTAACGAGTTGTTGAGTAATTACTCTTGTGTTTGACACCAAAACAGGAGTGTGGAAGATAAAGGTGAAGTAGGCAGCATCCCTAAACTCAAGGAGCTTAGAGTTTAGTGGGAGAAGGAAAGGGAAGCATAACATGAGAATGCAATCCAGGCAGTGAAACAGGGGCTACAGCCCAGGTAGCTGCAGAAGCTTGAGGGGAACACAGGCCAGAGAATATTAGGCTGTGGCCACTGGCCCAAGATACATCTACGTGGATGCGTGTGAGTGGGAGGCAGAGAGGGAGGGTGATAAGAACAAATCATTGATCATTAGCAAATGCCAGGCTGTCTGCACACTTACTTACCTAGAGATAATATCCTGTGCAAAGCAAAACTATTTCCTAGATGCTTATTATGGAAAGCTGAGAAAACAGATGAAAGCATAAAGTAAAAATTACCAGTAGTTCAACTACCTGTAGATAAGTGTTGGAATTTTGTTCACTTTGTTTTTAACAATGGTCAAAAAATAATGACCTTCTAATAGACGAAGAATCCACAGTAATCTTTACCAAAATTTTTGATTTTCTCATCTGTATGACAATTTTACATTCATGCCTCAATTAGAGTATGTGGTTTTATGCCTACCCATCATAGTATATATGTGAACTCAGTCTCCTACGAACAATATTGTAGTATTTCCCTTCAGGAAATCAAAATGGAGTCCATGACAAATTCTAATAAAATTGTTTTAAGCAGGAGTAAATAGTCTATAGAAGGAAAGAATAAAATTTAAGCAAAGTAAAAATCAGCTACTGGGTTATCTTTCCAAGCCATTGAACATTTGAACAAAGGAGAAAACTTAAATTGTAAATTTTGCCAAAAATTTCTCCACAAAATTATAATTATTTTTTGGTTATTATAACCATATTTTTACGTGCATAATCCAGTGCCTAACTAGATAGTGGGGTTGCGTTTTGGTACAGTACGTTAATGTCACTGATACCATGAATTCATGTCAGTAGTTTTATTATGTAATATTCTAATCTGTACAGAAAATCATTATTTTATGGTAGAGAATTATACAGTGCAGGAATAGTTATTTCTTTTTTCCCCACTGGATATCTTGGAATGAGAATAATAGTTTTATCTTTTCCATTTTTTGTCTTGACAAACTCACAGTTCCTCTGAAATCATAAGATTATATGAACTAGATAAGTTTTCTGCAATCATTACAAACACTTCATTTGAGAAGTTCCAGTGGCCTCCAGAGGATACATTTTCTGTTTCTGCATTTTGTGTCGTAAAAACTAAATCTGTTTTCTTTCTGTAATGATGTTATGTGTTATGCTATCATGAAAGACTTCTTTCTAAAAATATGCATTTAATTTTCTGTAACTCTGCTTTTCATGTCTCTCCCCAGTGTGAAATAAAAGTCAAACTCCCTTGGCTGACAAATAAGATCCCCTCCGTGCTTTGAGCCCCACTCTCATGCTGGCCTCACCGCTGTCCTGCAACACACTGTCTTCCCGCTGCAAAATAGACTTTCTCAACTCTCCGAGGAGGGCAATCTTTGAGGGGTTCTCTTCATTTTCTTCTGCTTTTAACACTGCACGGAAGATTTTTCTGCTCTTCTGCCACCCCTTTCCTAAGAAAACTATAAATGATTCTACAGACCCTTCTGTGGCTCTGCGAGAAGACTGTCACTGTTGTGTCCTTTTATTTATTTATTTATTTTGAGACGTTATCTCACTCTGTCGCCAGGCTGGAGTGCCGTCGCACGATCTCGGCTCACTGCAACCTCCACCCCGACTCAGGGTTCAAGCGATTCTCCTGCCTCAGCCTCCCACGTAGCTGGGATACAGGAGCGCACCACCACTCCCAGCTAATTTTTGTATTTTTAGTAGAGACAGGGTTTCATCGTGTTGGCCAGGATGGTCTCCATCTCTTGACCTCGTGATGGGCCCATCTTTGCCTCCCAAAGTGTTGGGATTACAGGCATGAGTCACTGCATCCGGCCCCATTTTTAGTAATTCTGTTTACAGGAAAACGTTCATAAATTTAGTTGTCCAAACAATAACACATTCCTTTATCAAATTACACTATCTAAAATAGAAAGTTTAATATTCCACAGGATGAGTTAGATGATGAGACTGCATTTTATTCTTTTTGAATGAACCTACTTTGTGTAGGGTCATTTTGGATGAATAAAAGAATGGATAAATTAATTAATAAAAATGCTATTGTTGGAAATTATTCTGGCTTTAGATATAGGTAAAGCTGTACAACAAAATTAAGTTAAATGCATTTAAACATTTTGGAATTTAAAAAAACTAATTTATTTCATGTGAACAGAACTGATATACCACTGTCTAACAAGAATAAGTTATCTGGGAAATATTCATTAGTCTAGGAAATACTGTTTTTCTACCAAAATCCAGTTTAACTCCCAAATCACTTTTAAATTCCCTAAATTGTACCTTACTTGAAAATCTCACTTAACCAAAATTTACTGTGGCAGAGAGTTGAAAAAATTCTATCTTGGCTATGATTCTTAGTTTTCATAATTATCTCTCTTGCACATTTTACTTCATGTAGAAAAAAGATGATAAAATAGATGCAAAGACAGAGGATAGCCTTTCACCCACTATCTTTCATCCTTGCCTTCTCTTTGGTTTTGCATGAAGTGACTCTGTGGAAACACATTTGAGGAAAAATGGCCTTGTACCCTTTTCTGTGTCTGAATTTCAGTCTTCGCCATGTGGCAACACTTGATTTTCATCATACACAAAACTCATGCAAGGCTGGTTCAACATACGAAAATCAGTAAATGTAATCCAGCATATAAACAGCACCAAAGACAAAAACCACATGATTATCTCAATAGATGCAGAAAAGGCCTTTGACAAAATTCAACAACACTTCATGCTAAAAACTCTCAGTAAATGAGGTACTCATGTTGTCTTGTTTCTCAGTTGTGGAGTTGCTTTAGGATAGATTCATTGGGTTTCACCCTGAGGGTATTTACAAAATACAAATGGCATTTGTCACTTCACCTAAAAGATAATGTTATAGTTACGTTTGTTCTGTGAGGCTGTGTCAAATCAGCAGTGATCAAGGCTACCGTGTGTATTTGTGAGTGGGTATTGTCGCTTTCGCTCTTGGAGCACAGGCAGCCCTTGCATTCGCCTCTCGCCCCTTTCCGTATTTGCTTGTGGTTTGGATCACATCTCAATCTTCACTCTCTTCTCAAACAAAATATACTATCATGTATTTTCAGATTGGAAAGAAGAGAAATGTCCTTGATTTGATGAGCAAAAAACATCCACAAAGGGCTGTTAGTGGTTAGTAATGTGGTACATTTCCCTTCTGGGCATAGTCACACCAACGACAATTACCACATCATGTAACAAGTCTTTAATGGTAAAAGTTCAGGCAGATACATTTAGGAATGATCCAAATTGTTTTCTATCAAGTCAATAGATTAATTAATGCTTACATCATTTATTTGAAAAATATTATTGGGTAGCTAGTATGTGCAAGGCACTCTGTGGTGTTCTATAAAGTTACCAGGACACTCCAAACATCCTTGCCCTGAGTGGGACTTAGAAATACACACATACAATGACCCAACGGGCTATGCAGCAGAACACCTTTAAGAGCCAGAGATAAAGGGTTAAGAGTGTACAGAGAAAGAAGGGATACCTAGCAGGTGCAGTGGGAACAGGAGACGAAGGAAGGAGGCGTTGCCCATGACTGGCAGTTGAAACTATCCCTAAGGAGAGGTGAATGTGAATCTGCAGAAATAATGGGTGAGCCTTCCAAACAAAGAAAAGAGCTTGAACAAAGGCTCAGGAGGGGAAGCTCAGAACTGTTTCATTGTTTTGTAAATGAGCCACCTGTTGCTGGCTTTCCCATTCCTTTCTTAGGGTTCCTTCTGACTTCATCCTAGGATATTCGTGGAGAAGGGTCTCCTTCCCCTATTTTATTTTTCACCCAAATTGGAGGAGCGTCAATGATTTGTCAGTTTAGTCTAATTCTCATTCTTCCATGGGCCACTGTGTTCTTCTTTGAGCACTCTTTCTTATGGAAGACAGTTAGGGAAAACTTTGGGTGTGTGTGTTTTAAAAATATATTCCAAAAAAAGAAAAGTACTCAAGCAGTGCAGTTATTTTCTGGAATTCTTATTTGCTGTAGTTCCCCAAATATTTAGCATTTACGTGTTTGGTGACAGAGCCTATTTTTACATATCCTAGCACAGGTATATGCGGTGTTCCTACTTTTGACCTTCTGGAAGTTGATAGAATCATGGCTACAAGGCATTGCCTGGCCTAGTTTCATGAGCTTCATTCATGAGTTCTACCTTACATAGCATTTGAGCAAGAGTACATCTTTTGGCAGTGAAAAAAAGATTAGCAACTATCAAGAAACAAAATTTCTTGATACTGTAACTTCACTTTGAATCAGTGTCATGAGCTTTGTATAGCTGAGGTACATTCAGTAAAAGAAAAGCGAAATTTCCTATTATATTGATTCAGTTATTCTCTGGAAGTTTTACAAAATTAAAAATTTTTAAGACTGTAGGATCATAAACTTTTACTAACTATCCATGACTTTGGCGAACACTAGCCTTATTCTATTTAAATGTAAAAGTTCAGTGTGCTACTGAGGGGCATGGAGAGGCATTGCCAAACAGAGTCAATGGTTCTTGAAATGTTAACTGCACTCTAATTGTTTATGTGTTTAGGACTATTGCCTTTCATAAGAAGTTACGGATGGTTTGTATCAGAAGTGTTTTGTGTAGTGTCAGTAAAATGTAATTTTTTAAAAAAAATCTAAAAACATAAACTAGAAAATAATGTTTTTAAATCTTCACAATTTTTATATTTGGTAAAATTATTGATTATAAATAATTTTTAGCACATTTTAATCATTTCAGATTTTTTTTAAGCTGAACAAGTTAGGTGGATTTGATGAAAACTGACACAAAAGTTAGTGAATGTGCAGCGTTAAATCTAGAGGTAAGATTTTTTTTTTTTTTAAGCCTAGGTCCTATTCTCAATGGAATTGACCACTCTGTGAGGAAACCCTTGTAGACACACACATTACAAACACATTACGCTTACATCACATTACTGACATGATATAGATATAAATGACAAGATCACTGGGAGTACAGGAATGCTGATCCTAAATAGACTGGATTGTTTCCAAAGAAGTACTGAGAGATCTGAGTTGAGAAGGTTGAGTACGGATACTCTGGGTGACTAACACGCCAGGGTAGCAGCAGTGTTGGAGGGGAGAATAGAGAGTGTTACTGCCATAGAAACTATGCGAAGGCACAGGTGTTGGGAGCCTTGCCACGTTCAGAAACGGTAGTTGCATGACAGGGTGGAAATAGGAGCTGTGCGTTGACATGGATGCACTCCTCATGGGTGGGTTCACTCGGTTGTTATCTCTACCTCACATTTGCAGACACATTCAGCTCTAGATAGCTACATTTTTAATATATGAAAATTTAAAACTTGGGAAAAGCCTCAGAAGCTTACTTATTCTCTACCTTCTCAGCATTTAGGGAGAAAACAACTGCGGAAAACCCTAAACAGCGATACAATTTGTGAAAAAGAACAGGTGGCTATCAAATGCCATTTGGAGCCCAGGAACATGGCAGGATATAAAATATGGCACGATCTAAAAGGGAAGACTGAGGTCAAGTATTTCCATCAGAGAATGAGCCACTGGGATACAGAAACAAATCTTAGCCATGGTTAAAGCTCCTAATGTCTTTAGTTTGCACTTTTCATACTCAAATCTTCGAACTTTACATCAGATGCAGAAACAATTTTCTAGGACCCTTAGCTGCAGGAGAGCAGATTGGCATTTCACATGGGCTTCCCAGTCTGCACTTTTCAGGGGCCCTCACTCTCAGCTGGTGTCAGTTGAGCATCTGAGGCTTCTTTAGGTTCACCCGTTTTCCCATTTTCTCAGCGCTCTCTCTTTTTGTTTAATACTTTATGATTTAATGAAATCTGGATGAAAGATGATTTATCACCTACATCATTGTGCCCGATTTGATATTTCAGCTACATGTGAAATGCTGATGTCACAAAGTCACGGTCTACTCTTGGTTCCTTGTTACCAGATTCAAAGTGCTCTCAGATGAGCATTTCCTGGGAGATGCAGGTTTAAGTGGAATTGAATGAACAAGTAGGTATAAAATGTAGATTCACAGTAAAAGGCACTTCATGTTTCTAACGCACTGGATGGCTTACTTAGGTAGCATGCGTGGTCCGTGCTTATCGTTCCTCGTAGAATGCCACTCAGAGGGGCAGCACCTGCCGTGTCCACTGCTGGAAGCCAGGGAACTGGAAACGTACGTGGCACCTTGTCAGTGCCAAGGAATATTGGTTAAATTAATGACTGGTTCTTAAGGAGTATTTTGCTTGGTATTAAAACTGTGTCACACACAATAGTTTTATTTAATAGACACATATAACACATGGTATATGCCAGGCATTGTTCTAAGGGCATTGTATTCATTTAATAATCATATTTTAATTATATACTATAATCTATATAGTTTACTTGTCTGATATTTAAATTTTTAATACACATTTTCTTTAAACATAATTTTTATTTTCTCTTTAAATTATTTTTTACATTGTGACTAATTTTTCTTTTTTAGTTTTTTGTTATATATAATAACTGTATGTATTTATGGGATACATGTGATATTTTGAAACATGCACACAATGTCTAATGATCAAATCAGGATTATTGTGATAGCCATTACTGTCAACATTTATCATTCCCAAGTCTTCTCTGCTAGGCATTTTGAAATATACAATAAATTATTAGCTATAGTCAACTTACAGTGCTATCAAACATTAGAACGTATTTCTTCTGTCTCATATTTTTATCCCCATTAGCCAACCTTTCTTCCTAAATTATGTAACTAACAGCATCTCTTAATAAGTGTCTGGATTACCTGTTTCCTTATTCCTTTATCTGGACGATGTTGTTAACAGCTTTTTATATAAAATAATCTTTTTTTTGCAATTATCAATATCATTTCTGCACTTTACTCTTCAGTATTACGTACATGCTTTCATCTCTCATGGCTGGTAGGATTTTGACACACAAAGACCTACAGTCAGATATCTGTGATGCTGACAGATACTGGGTTTGAACAATCAGATTTTACAGAGCATGCAGAACCTGCTTTTTTTTTTTTTGGATTTGATAATGCTGATCAGGAATAATGACAGTGTGGCTTTGCCATCATGGGTCTTGCACAGGGAAGCTATGTTTCTGCACATGACTACTGAATTGAAATCTAATAAGTGCTGTTTCTCCAGCTTTAAGATCAGATCTGGGGTGTATCACTTAAAACTTTTATAGGATATGTTTCAGGAAATGGTGTTGAATGCAAATGCCACAGGTGATTTAAAATACATTTCCCCACTTAGAATGGTTATTGTTTATTTATGTGTAGTGCATTTGTTTCTGATATTCTGTCAGACATCGGAAATTTCTAGAATATGTATGTACAACCAGTTGGTCTCATTGCCCTCTTATTGTTTGAGAAAAAGCCATTGTCAAATGAAAATTCTGCCACTTTCCACCCTGGACCATATTATTTCGAAGTCCCCACATGACATGCTCTATCCTGCCAACTTTGGCTTTATTGCAGTATTTACCACATGATGACTCTGAGGAAATTAGGCTTGTGTGAACCTGTCCTATAGCTTGGAACGCCTTTCCTCACTCCCCTCACTTGGCCAGTCTTGCATGTTTCTGGTATTAGTGCATATCATGAGCCTCCGCTGACCCTCTGCTGACCGTCCATGCAGTCTCTGTGATGCTTTGCCATTCTCCTGGCACCTGCCTCCACCACAGCAGCTGGCACTCTGCATTTTCACCACCTGCATGCTCTCCTCCCCACTAGACCTTGAGCTCTCAGACAGGGCAGCATGGGGTTTGGCATCCCCTGACTAAGATAATGCTGATGAAGAATCTTTCATTAGTCATTAATGGATAATTGATTTATTTATTCACTTTACCAGTATGCTCAGAAGTTGTCAAGTCATGGAAAGACTGACCTACATCTATACAGTATATATTTCTTCTAAAGTGAAGCATCATTTAAAATCAATAATCAATTGCGAATGGAGAACTCCTTTTCAGGTACTGAACACGCAGAGAGGTGACTCAGTCATTAGAATAATTTGGTAAGGAACAAATGTAAGATACTTGAAAAATCAAAAAAGATATTTCGCACCATCACGAAACAATCTATCCGCACAGTCCATCCTCCCTTGCAGAATCTGTCTGGTAAACAGCTTCTAGTGTCCAGACCAGAGAACTTCTTTACCATATTCAAGAGCATGAGGATTATTATTCTGTAGACTTTCTTTACTTCAGCTTCACCCACATTCCCTACTTGTTTTACAATTTTTATTTTAACTCCTTTTGCCACCTCTTTGGTTTCTTATAGATTTTCAAGGAGCTATAAAAGTTTTACAGGTTGGAAGAGTGCTGGGAAGCTGATTTAATCTGTTCTGTACTTACTTCATTTCAATTTGTTATTTTTACTTCTACTTTTCTTTGTCTCTTTGAATTTTTAGTGGTTCTTGGTTAAAGAAATTCTTGTATGATAATATGTGCCTCTCTGTGAAGTCAATATTCCATGCCTGTGTCTAACGTAGAACAGCTCCTCTTTCCTCTCTAATCAGCAGGGCTGGGTTTCTAAAAGGGCTCATATTAGAACTGCAGCTGAGGGGTTTTCCATCATGAGGGGAAAGGATGGGGATGAGATGAGGCTGCTGGAACCCATCTTTATATTCTCAGCAAGCAACAAAAATAATACAACAAACAAATGATACGTAAATGGCATTTTGTACATCATAAATTATTCACAATGGGTATTGTGAAATTAATTCTCCTTTTTTGCTTTTCTTGCTCATGAGCAGCTTGTCTTATCTCTTTCCTCCACACTTTCAGTGAGAAGCTTCTATATTGTTTTCTTCTACTGCAAATGGGAAACAGGCTTAGAGGGAGTTTTATTTTTTGCCTTTGTTTTCTTCCTGTCTGGTCATCTAACCTTACATGATTAATGCATTTCTGATTTTAGTTTTGCCCCATTCCTAACTTTTTTTTATCTCAAGGTCCTGTGTGGTCCCACTTAGGTGGAATAACATGAATAGCTGTGATGCTTTCAGTGCATCTTATTAAAATTCCCATGTGGAGGAGCAGGCATTTCTCAGGCCTTAACTATGTTCATGCCATGTGCCGCTTCTCCTTTGCAGACCCTCTTCCGATACCCCATCCCTAAGGCAGCTGGTGCAGTTCCAAAACCCAGAATGACCTTCCCCTGGAACTCGTTCGCACTGTTGACCATTGCAGAGGCCACACTCCTTCTCTGACGTCCCCTTTGTTTTTCTATTCTAAAACCTCAATTTCTTCCTTCTCAAATAATAACAAGCATCATTATTTCTATTCAGCAATATGGCCAGGCGTGGTGGCTCATGCCTATAATCTCAGCATTTTGGGAGGCGGACGTGGGTGGATCACCTAAGGTCAGGAGTTTGAGACCAGCCAGGCCAACATGGTGAAACTCCATCTCTACTAAAAAATACAAAAATTAGCCAGGTATGGTAGTACACACCTGTAATCCCAGCTACTCGGGAGGCTGAGGCAAGAGAATTGCTCGAACCCAGGAGGCAGAGTTTGGAGTAAGTAGCACAGGTAGTGCCACTGTATTGCAGCTTGGGTGACAAAGTGAGACTCTGTCTCAAAAAAAAAAAAAAAAAAAAAAAAGCCACCAATATCCAAATAGAGATTCATGGTTGAGTTCAATTTTCCCGGAGGAAATCTGTGTGGACCACAATTTTCTGTAACAGAGCCTTCTAGTAGGGGAAAATCCAGGTAGGGTGTGTTTCATTTTAAGTGTAATTTACATATTTTTATTTAAAAGCTTAAATACTAATGACTCATCATTTGTATCTAAGCGCTGTTTTAGTATGTTTAAATAAGCTAGCATAGTAAAAAAGAAAATCAGTCCTTCTCCTACTTCAGTGTTAGTCATTTGAAGTGCTGAAGAGTCTTGTGTATTTATCCAGTATCTAGTCAAGTCAATTTGTTGTGGATGACAGCACATTTTTATCTCTAATTAATACATGGTGATTTTTGAAAGTATATTGTTTCTTTGGTGGCATTTGTAATTACATAAAACAGTTTATGTTTTAATACTTTCTATTAATATTTTATGTTCATTAAAATTCTTGCCATTATTAAATCTTAGCTGATTTTGACTCTTATTTATAGGATATTCATTAAAATTTCTTGACATTATTAAATTTGAGCTGATTTTGACTCTATATGAAATGCTTTACCTATGTATTTCATATAATTTATTAAATTTTTCTCTTCAAAAGGCTGATCTGATTTTGGAAGGTTTAGTGAGTTTAAAATATGTAATGGATTAATCACTTAGTAAGTTTGTGAAATTTACAATAATTATAAAAAGGATGTTTTTATAATCTATAAAAGTTTATTAGCAAAAGAGACATTGGCATCTCTCTAGACAAAAGCAATAATACAAAAATCGTTTAACCTGCGTTTATTTGAGGCAAGTAATCCTATTGTCCAAAATGGGTTTTAACCATTGAATAAGAAAATTGAAGTTTTAACTCGACTGCATACGAGAAATTCGTATTTCAAACAGTTTCTGAAGTAGGCCATATTTCTATCATCTAATACACAAAGCTCAAACAAAATGTGTTACTAATAATCTCATGAGTATTCTCTCCTGTTGTTTGAATATAGTATATTCATGTAAGTTTGTGAAATAGGCGCCTTCTTCATACACATTTATAAGATATTCTTTGTATGCTGTTAAAAGCAGTGTAGGTGAAAACTTTTGATGTCTCTTTGTACTTTATTGATTTAAAAGAGAAATCCCAGAGCTCAGGGCACAGGCAGACATAGGGTTTGTACATCACAGAACATTTCAATACATTCTCTCCAAACAATGGGCTGCTGTGGCTACATAGACGGGGAAGGAGCTTCTGTTTCCATTATTGTTCGTCCAGTTGAAGGTAGATGTCACCATCAATCCTGAGAATGACACATCACAAAATGTCCCAATGTTTATTTTCCTCTGTGCACCCTCAGGAATTCACATGTATTCAGCTAATGTCCTTTGAGACATTGTGCGAGGACCTGTTCATTACCTATGTGTTTTACAGTCTGGTGGGAAAATAAGCTAAATACCCATCCACAATTAGACTACACCATGAAGAGGGTTGAACTCCACAAGAGGGACATCTCAGGCGTGTTCAATAATTGGATGAGGTAGGGCATAGACGAAACGGACATGACAAAAGCTTCCAAAATACAGTGGTTGTTGCTAGAAAGAAGTTTGCTTCTCTCCCATACAAGAGTTTAGGGGTAGGATGGGTGCCTAGCTTGGGCAGATGGCCCGGGCGGCCATCCCCTACATGGGATGAAGGCAACAGAGATAGATCAAACCACACACTCCTACCCCATCTCCCCAGAGGAGAGGAGAGAACGTGAAGTGGAAGCCACATCTTCACTTCCCCATCACCTCTTAACTCTCAAAGTCGTCATTTGTCCATGTTCAGCGGCAAGAGAGGTGGCGCCAAATCATTTCTTCTCATGGCCGTGCGTTCTGTGAAACCTTGATGGTGGTAATGAGGAGTTCTGTACTTACAGAAAGAAAAGGGGAGAATGGCTGCTTAGAGACCATTAGCAGCTGGTGTAGTGAAGTGCCACAGAGAGAGAGAGGACTATCATTTGGCTCTCAGTGGACTTCGTAAGCAAAGCTGTGGCCATGCTGGGGAAAACAATTACATCTCAGTTTCTTAAGATTCTTACATACCTTTGAATGCAGGGTAATGAAGAATGAACAGATATGTGTTAAATACATTTTTATTTTCCCTAAATTATTGTGTGTGAAAATTATAGCAACTAATTTCAGGTATGGTCAATATATAAACCAACCTGCTAGGAAAAGCTATTGAACATTTTTTTTAAAGCTTTAGGCATTAAAACCTACTGGTTTATTCTCTAATCTAAGCCCCCAAATGCTATCATATCCAGATGAAATTCAGGAAGCCAGTTCAGGAGCATTTTCCTCCTACTGCCATGATGAGCTGTTTTTTGGGTATGTTTTCACGTTTATGACACTCTAGATAAGACAAATCAAATCTGTAGTAATAGAAAGGAGATCAGAGGTTGCTAAGCAGGAGTGGAGATTAAGGACCAGCTCGCAAGGTCAGAGAAAACAACTTGAGATAACAAAAGTGTTTCATATTTTGATTGTGGTGGTGGTTTAAGAATGTATGCATTGGCCAAAACCTTGAACTTCAGTAGGGTTCCCCACCAGGACCATGATAAAAAGCAGGTAGTGAGAGCCATTCACACCCAGGTACAGGCAGTCAGTGCACGCACTGTCTGCAGAGAATTTAGAATAATAATAAAACTAACTAAAGGTCAGTCTGATTTTTATTATCCTCATGCATTAGCAATGCTAAGCAGTGTCAGTGATAAATTACTTTTCTCTGACTAAATCTTGTTAGTCTAAGTTCTAAACCCATGGTGCTGTTGCTAGAGACTTTTTAATAACATGATATTTTCAGGCTTCACATTTGCACCTGTAGTTCAGATTTCACTAACTGTATACTGGACCCATGGAGAAGCTTCCTAGGCCAGGGGTCCTCCTGTCAGCCCCTTCTTACTCCAGTCAGTCTTTCACCACACAGCCACCCAAGGACTACTCTGCTTAGAGGTACCAATTGTTTCCCTTTGCTAAAGAATAAGGCCACTTCTTTAGCTGAGAACAAGGGGACCCTCAGGTTCTGGGTCCAGTTCTACCTCTCAGACCCTCGTTAGCCGCTTCTCTCTGCTCCTAGTTCAGTGCGTCTGGCAGTGTGGTCTGTGGACTACTGCATTGGAATCTGTGGGATATGGGAGATGGAGAGGGGTTTACCTAGGACTTGCCCCAAATCTGCAGAGTTAGAGTTTCTGGGAGTGGGTTCCTTACCATTTGGTGATGAGCAAAATATTTATAACATTAATAGCAAATATATATACCTTACTTGTTATGGGATGATTCCTTCTATCAGAATTCTTTTCTAAAGGAGATGCCTAGGTTGAAATACTGGTCGAAATACTCATATGGAGGGAAAGTCAAGAATGTCATGTTTTTCTCAGCTTGTTTCCTCAAATGTAATGCATTGACGTTCTAGCGAATTAAATTTGGAGATGCTGATTTCCTACTGCACCCCGACCCTGGGTAAAGATTATCCACCTTGCAGTGGGCACAATCACCCCTCACCACAAGGTATTTGGGGTCTCCAATACGGAACTTGGAGAAATAGATGTTTGCCAGTTACATTATAAGAAAATAGCATACACATGAGTGTTATCAGTATACTTCTTGTGCATATCATAATTACTCATTAAATGTCGGCATTCTTCTCTAACGTTTTGCCAAGTGGCAGGCTGTGCCCCGTCTGGACTCCCACCCTCTCAGAAACCCTGCAGTACTGGCTGGGCACAGTGGCTCGTGCCTGTAACCCCAGCACTTTGGGAGGCCAAGGTGGGTGGATCACTTAAGGTCAGGAGTTTGAGACCAGCCTGACCAACATGGTGAAACCCTGTCTCTATTTTAAAAAATACAGAAATTAGCTGGGTATTTAGTCCCAGCTACTTGGGAGGCTGAGGCAGGATAATCCCTTGAACCTGTGTATGACAGAGGGAAACAGAGGTTGCAGGGATCCGAGATCACACCGTTGGACTCCAGCCTGGGCAACAAGAGTAAAACTCGGTCTCAAAGAAAGAAAGAAAAGTGTCAGTATTGTATGGTGTCCATCACGCCTGGGACAGTTGGAGCTCCACCCAAACCAGCAGCGGTGTTTCTTTGCCTTTCTTTAATCCCTGCTTGCCTTCTCTGTTGAGATTTGGAAAATAAATTGGCCTTGACTAGTACAGAAAATTTATCCTACTCACCAATGTAGCGGACTTTTCTAGGGCCCCACAGAAACCTACAAGGGCCGCTGTGCACTTAGCACTTCTGAGGACATTGACAGCGGTTTGCTTGATTGTTGGAGTTGCTTTTCTCTGCTCATTCGAAATTGCATTTTGTGCTAGGTCATGGAAATACAGAATAACAACAATGGTGCATTCAATTTATATGTGTAGGGTGCTTTGAATTCTGCCAAAGCATTTCCAGCCTTGTGGTCTGATTTAACTACATTATGCTGCTGGGTTGGATCAGCCCTCCGGGATCATGACAACATTAAAAGAAGCTGCCCAGTCTGGCTTTACTTGGACATAGCTTTTTTTTTTTTTTTTTTTTTTTGAGTCTTCAAAACTTAGATGAGCTTTTGTGCAGGCTTTGTAAAACTGTTGAAGAAATCCAGGAAGCTTGGCATTGTTCCCACAGGCTTAGTCCCTGGGAGGCTGTGCTCTCAGCAGAGATTCCCAGCAGGGATTGTGCTGCCATTTCTCCTTTCTACTCCTGGTCTTTTTTCTTTTCTTTTCTTTTCTTTTTTTTTTTCCTGGTTCTCCCTTTCAATAAAGATGATGTAACTCAGGGCAGTGAGCTTCAAAACAAAGCCAGAGAGGATTTTAAGCATCACGTTGGAGTGGGTTTTCTGGCTCCTTCCTCCTTAAAAGTAGGGCATGTCACTGCTCCTCCATCTGCGGCCTTTCTCCAAACAAATGAGTCCTTATCGTGTACGGGAATATAGGTCAATTCAAGACTCACGTAAACGTAGGCTTATATTTAATCTGGGCGTATTAGAAATGCCCTTTCAGATCCAGAATCTTCTCTAAAATGTTAAACATTGGTACTCGGGATAAAGACGGTAAGTTCAGCTTTTCAGGAACTGAATTTTATACCCATGGTCACTTAGGGCATTTATACTTTAATGGCTTAATCCATTTATTCACTAAATAGTTTTTGAGATTGGTGGTGGGAGGGAAGTGGGGATGGGTAATGGGTATAAAAAACAGAACGAATAAGATCTAGTATTTGATAGCACCACAGGATGACTCTTGTAAGCAATAATTTAATTGTACATTTTAAAATAATTAAAAGAGTATGATTGGATTGTTTGTAACATGAAGAATAAATGCTTGAAGATTTACCCCTCCAGGATGATGGATACCCCATTTACCCTGATGTAATTAAAATGCATCGTATGCCTGTATCAAAATATGTATCAAAATAAGTATGTATATGTGCAAAAACTATAAGAATTTTAAAAAATTAAAAATTAAAGTTTGTAGAATCTCTGCTCTCGATTAATTAGTGGGTGCTGTGTGTATTTCCAGCCTCATTTCTTATTCCTTAAGTTGTGCGGCTCATAGTTCCTCGTTTCCAAAGAGCATAGGCTGCAAGGAAGGAAAAATATGTAACTTTATAGTGGGCAAACTGACAAACACGACCCCAACCAAGTGATCAGGTCAACATCCAGAGTGTAAGTCACAATGATGGTGCGTGTCCCTGGCATGCTGCGAAGAGAAGGGTTCTTTACCTCTGTGATCTTCCCAACAGCCCATAACCTGGTGCAATGTGAGAAAACAGACAAATTCCACGGGAGGGACATTCCACAGAATATCTGGCCGGCACTCCTGAAAAGCATTAAGGCCTTTAAAACAAGGGAGGTCTGAGAAGCTGCCCCAGCCAGGAGACACCTAAAGAGGAATGGCACATAAACGCAGTGTGGTGTCCAGAATGGATTCCTGAAACAGAAAGCAAACATTAGATAAAACCTAAGATCATTGAATCAGACTTTAGGGAAGAAGAACATACCAGTATTGGTCCACTGATCGTAAGAAATTTCCATACAAAGCTAAGATGCAAATGGTAAGGAAAACTGGCTGTGGCCATGTATGGAGATTCTCTACTATTTTTAAACCTTAAAACAAATTTTAAAAACATTCTAAATTTAAAAATTTATTAAGAATTCACAAAAATACCTATAACTATGCTTGTTGATTAGTAAATATAATGCTATTTTATGTAACTTACAGACCAATGAAATACTAAACCCTAAATAAGAAAGACAGAACAGGTAGTAGTTGGGTATAAAAATCTAGAAGTCAGGTAAGAGGCTGGCACTAGAGACCAAAGTGTATATTCAAATCTTATTCAAAAAGGGGATTCCGATATGCATGGTATTTGAATGCCGCGGACTGGGTGACGTTTCGTAGTCAGTAGTTTTTGGAGCTGGGGATAATTTTTCTTCCCAGATGACATTTGCCAATGTCTGCAGAGATTTTTGATTGTTAGAACTCAAGGAGCTTGGAGTGCTTTGGCATTTAGTGGATGGAGGGCAGAGATGTTGCACAATGCCCTAGAGCCAGACAATCTCCACAGCAAATAATTATTTCATACAAAACACCAGTGATGCCAAGGTTGAGAAGTCCATCTGTAGTATCAGAGTAGATAGAGAAATAGGCAACACCTAAGATGGTTTTGATGTTACAGTTAAAGTTCAATAGAGGACTAAGAAAGAATAGCCATAAAAAGAAAAGAATAGAGAGAGAGCACGATAGAAAACAATGGAGCCAATTCCTCACAAAAAAAGGACTGTTTTGAGAGTTGTTGAGATGGGTGGTGAGTCTCGAAAGATGATCATTAACATCTCCTCTTTGTATCAACCTTAGAGAAATTCACACATATTTATAGGATGGAGTTATAGTAGAAATATTTGCAGCATTTGAAATTGGAAAAAATTGGGAGACTGTTTTTGTATGTAGCAGCTGTACAAATGAGCTTGATCTGTCTGTACTGAACACAGGCTTCTACAGTGTGTTGTTGACTGAATAAAGCTTGTGACTACATATGCTGTGTAATAACATTCATGTAACACACACATACACAGCTATGCATTTTATGTAGTTCTATAGATATGCATGTGTGTATTAATAAATGCACACACATGTGTCTGGAAGGAAGCACATTGATCCAATCACACTCCTCTCTGTGGTTGGAAGTCAGATTGATACCCAGAAATTATTTAAGAATTACCTGTTTGGTGTGTGCTCTGTGTATGCAAACTCTGGAGCCACACAACCTCGGGTCAAATTCTGGTTCTCTCCTTTATTTGGTTTATAACCTGAAGGACCTTCCTTGGCTTTTCTGCCTTGGTGTGTTCATCTTTAAAATGGGGATAACAGTAGCTACTGCAGAATCTTGTTGGGAAAACAGGAGAGTTCATGTTTATAAATTGAAATATGTATGCAGTGTTTCACCTAGGAAGCACTGTCTGTGTTAGCTGTTGTTATTAAGAGTGTAATTAAAATAAGTTATTGAATAAATGAAAGACTCCCCTCTTTGTGTAACCAGCTCAATCTTACGTTCATAATTAGTGTGAAAATGTGTAGGTATCACTTTGCATTCTAATCTCAGTGACTAATAAAGAACTGTAGGTTATTTGATATAAAACATCCACACAGCAAAAAGAACCAAAACAAAGTCTGACGGCATACATTGTTTTCACCTTAGTCAAGTATGTTCAGAAATCAGTCTGGGTCTACCCTGAAATACTTATCAATTAGGAATGTGCAAAATATTTGGAAAAGAATGAATGCTATATGTCATTTTAGTGGGCAAAAGAGTTTGATCTCTCATACGAAGAGATAACGCTCTCAGGATGAAAAGAACAAGTCCTAAGGACTCACTATGATATTTTTGGGAAAACAATCCTAATTTTTATAATACTACATAAAATCAAACTAAAGGTTCAGTGATGTAAGTATTATTATTAGATCTGATCCTCTACCTCATTTTTTTTTCAATGCCACTTTCTTATTGAGGTGTTTCCTGACTACCTAGTGTAAAATTGCATTCCCTACCTATTCCTATCAAAAAATATCATTTTCTCTTGATTTATTTTTCTCCATACCATTTAAAATCAGCTGGCCTATTACAAATTTAATTATTTTCTAATTATCTTTCTTCTCTCTTCATGCCCCAAACATACTCACTGAGGGCGATATTGCATTTCTAGTGCCTGGAAAAATATTCCACCCATAATATGCATTCAATAAATATTCAACATAATTTACATTCTATAAATATTTGTTGAAAGAATGAATGAATGACATATCACAACGCTGTCTTCCCTGTATTTATGCTACTACTAATCTGAGTTAGCTATAATGATTCTTTTTTCTTTTCTTTTTATTATTATTATTATTATTATTATTATTATTATTATACTTTAAGTTTTAGGGTACATGTGCACAATGTGCAGGTTTGTTACATATGTATCCATGTGCCATGTTAGTGTGCTGTACCCATTAACTCGTCATTTAGCATTAGGTATATCTCCTAATGCTGTCCCTCCCCCCACCCCACAACAGTCCCCTGAGTGTGATGTTCCCCTTCCTGTGTCCATGTGTTCTCATTGTTCAGTTCCCACCTATGAGTGAGAACATGCAGTGTTTGGTTTTTTGTCCTTGAGATAGTTTACTGAGAATGATGGTTTCCAGTTTCATCCATGTCCCTACAAAGGACATGAACTCATCATTTTTTATGGCTGCATAGTATTCCGTGGTGTATATGTGCCACATTTTCTTAATCCAGTCTATCGTTGTTGGACATTTGGATTGGTTCCAAGTCTTTGCTATTGTGAATAGTGCCGCAATAAACATACGTGTGCATGTGTCTTTATAGCAGCATGGTTTATAGTCCTTTGGGTATATACCCAGTAATGGGATGGCTGGGTCAAATGGTATTTCTAGTTCTAGATCCCTGAAGAATCGCCACACTGACTTTCACAATGGTTGAACTAGTTTACAGTCCCACCAACAGTGTAAAAGTGTTCCTATTTCTCCACATCCTCTCCAGCACCTGTTGTTTCCTGACTTTTTAATGATGGCCATTCTAACTGGTGTGAGATGGTATCTCATTGTGGTTTTGATTTGCATTTCTCTGATGGCCAGTGATGATGAGCATTTTCTCATGTGTTTTTTGGCTGCATAAATGTCTTCTTTTGAGAAGTGTCTGTTCATGTCCTTCGCCCACTTGTTGATGGGGTTGCTTGTTTTTTTCTTGTAAATTTGTTTGAGTTCATTGTAGATTCTGGATATTAGCCCTTTGTCAGATGAGTAGGTTGTGAAAATTTTCTCCCATTCTGTAGGTTGCCTGTTCACTGTGATGGTAGTTTCTTTTGCTGTGCAGAAGCTCTTTAGTTTAATTAGATCCCATCTGTCAATTTTGGCTTTTGTTGCCATTGCTTTTGGTGTTTTAGACATGAAGTCCTTGCCCACGCCTATGTCCTGAATGGTATTGCCTAGGTTTTCTTCTAGGGTTTTTATGGTTTTAGGTCTAACATGTAAGTCTTTAATCCATCTTGAATTAATTTTTGTGTAAGGTGTAAGGAAGGGATCCAGTTTCAGCTTTCTACATATGGCTAGCCAGTTTTCCCAGCACCATTTATTAAATAGGGAATCCTTTTCCCATTGCTTGTTTTTGTCAGGTTTGTCAAAGATCAGATAGTTGTAGATATGCGGCATTATTTCTGAGGGCTCTGTTCTGATCCATTGATCTATGTCTCTGTTTTGGTACCAGTACCATGCTGCTTTGGTTACTGTGGCCTTGTAGTATAGTTTGAAGTCAGGTAGCATGATGCCTCCAGCTTTGTTCTTTTGGCTTAGGATTGACTTGGCGATCTGGGCTCTTTTGTGGTTCCATATGATCTTTAAAGTAGTTTTTTCCAATTCTGTGAAGAAAGTCATTGGTAGCTTGATGGGGATGGCATTGAATCTATCAATTACCTTGGGCAGTATGGCCATTTTCATGATATTGATTCTTCCAACCCATGAGCATGGAACGTTCTTCCATTTGTTTGTATCCTCTTTTATTTCATTGAGCAGTGGTTTTAGTTCTCCATGAAGAGGTCCTTCACATCCCTTGTAAGTTGGATTCCTAGGTATTTTATTCTCTTTGAAGCAATTGTGAATGGGAGTTCACTCATGATTTGGCTCTCTGTTTGTCTGTGATTGGTGTACAAGAATGCTTGTGATTTTTGTACATTGATTTTGTATCCTGAGACTTTGCTGAAGTTGCTAATCAGCTTAAGGAGATTTTGGGCTGAGACAATGGGGTTTTCTAGATATACAATCATATCATCCGCAAACAGGGACAATTTGACTTCCTCTTTTCCTAATGGAATACACTTTATTTCCTTCTCCTGCCTGATTGCCCTGGCCAGAACTTCCAGCACTATGTTGAATAGGAGTGGTGAGAGAGGGCATCCCTGTCTTGTGCCAGTTTTCAAAGGGAATGCTTCCAGCTTTTGCCCATTCAGTATGATATTGGCTGTGGGTATGTCATAGATAGCTCTTATTATTTTGAGATACCTCCCATCAATACCTCATTTATTGAGAGTTTTTAGCATGAAGCGTTGTTGAATTTTGCCAAAGGCCTTTTCTGCATCTATTGAGATAATCATGTTGTTTCTGTCTTTGGTTCTGTTTATATGCTGGATTACATTTATTGATTTGTGTATGTTGAACCAGCCTTGCATCCCAGGGATGAAGCCCACTTGATCATGGTGGATAAGCTTTTTGATGTGCTGCTGGATTCGGTTTGCCAGTATTTTAGTGAGGATTTTTGCATCAATGTTCATCAAGGATATTGGTCTGAAATTCTCTTTTTTGGTTGTGTCTCTGCAAGGCTTTGGTATCAGGATGATGCTGGCCTCATAAAATGTGTTAGAGAGGATTCTCTCTTTTTCTATCGATTGGAATAGTTTCAGAAGCAATGGTACCAGTTCCTCCTTGTACCTCTGGTAGAATTCGGCTGGGAATCCCTCAGGTCCTGGACTCTTTTTTGTTGGCAAGCTATTGATTATTGCCATAATTTCAGAGCCTGTTATTGGTCTATTCAGAGATTCAGCTTCTTCTTGTTTTAGTCTTGGGAGGATGTATTTGTTGAGGAATTTATCCATTTCTTCTAGATTTTCTAGTTTATTTGCTTAGAGTTGTTTGTAGTATTCTCTGATGGTAGATTGTATTTCTGTGGGATTGGTGGTGATATCTCCTTTATCATTTTTTATTGCATCTATTTGATTCTTCTCTCTTTTCTTCTTTATTAGTCTTGCTAACAGTCTATCAATTTTGTTGATCTTTTCAAAAAACCAGCTCCTGGATTCATTAATTTTTTGAAGGATTTTTTTGTGTCTCTATTTCCTTCAGTTCTGCTCTGATTTTAGTTATTTCTTGCCTTCTGCTTGCTTTTGAATGTGTTTGCTCTTGCTTCTCTAGTTCTTTTAATTGTGATGTTAGGGTGTCAATTCTGGATCTTTTCTGCTTTCTCTTGTGGGCATTTAGTGCTATAAATTTCCCTCTACACACTGCTTTGAATATGTCCCAGAGATTCTGGTATGTTGTGTTTTTGAACTCGTTGGTTGCAAAGAACATCTTTATTTCTGCCTTCCTTTTGTTATGTACCCAGTAGTCATTGAGGAGCAGGTTGTTCAGTTTCCATGTAGTTGAGCGGTTTTGAGTGAGTTTCTTAATCCTGAGTTCTAGTTTGATTGCACTGTGGTCTGAGAGAGAGTTTGTTATAATTTCTGTTCTTTTACATTTGCTGAGGAGAGCTTGACTTCTAAGTATGTGGTCAATTTTGGAATAGGTGTGGTGTGGCCGTGAAAAAAATGTATATTCTGTTGATTTGGGGTGGAGAGTTCTGTAGATGTCTGTTAGGTCCACGTCCTTCAGAGCTGATTTCAATTCCTGGGTATCCTTATTAGCTTTCTGTCTCTTTGATCTGTCTAATGTTGACAGTGGGGTGTTAAAATCTCCCATTATTATTGTGTGGGAGTTTAAGTCGCTTTGTAGGTCATGCAGGACTTGCTTTATGAAACTGGATGCTCCTGTGTTGGGTGTATATATATTTAGGATAGTTAGCTCTTCTTGTTGAATTGATCCCTTTACCATTATGTAATGGCCTTCTTTGTCTCTTTTGATCTTTGTCGGTTTAAAGTCTATTTTATCAGAGACTAGGATTGTAACCCCTGACTTCTTTTGTTTTCCATTTGCTTGGTAGATCTTCCTCCATCCCTTTATTTTGAACCTGTGTGTCTCTGCACGTGAGATGGGTTTCCTGAATACAGCACACTGATGGGTCTTGACTCCTTATCCAAATTGCCAGTCTGTGTCTTTTAATTGGAGCATTTAGCCCATTTACATTTAAAGTTAATATTGTTATGTATGAATGTGATCCTGTCATTATGATGTTAGTTGGTTATTTTGCTCGTTAGTTGATGCAGTTTCGTCCTAGCCTGGATGGTCTTTACAATTTGGCATGTTTTTGCAGTAGCTGGTACTGGTTGTTCCTTTCCATGTTTAGTGCTTCCTTCAGGAGCTCTTTTAGGGCAGGCTTGGTGGTGACAAAATCTCTCAGCATTTGCTTGTCTGTAAAGGATTTTATTTCTCCTTCACTTATGAAGCTTAGTTTGGCTGGATATGAAATTCTGGGTTGAAACTTCTTTTCTTTAAGAATGTTGAATATTGGCCCCCACTCTCTTCTGGCTTGTAGAGTTTCTGCCGAGAGATCAGCTGTTAGTCTGATGGGCTTCCCTTTGTGGGTAAGCCGACCTTTCTCTCTAGCCGCCCTTAACATTTTTTCCTTCATTTCAACTTTGGCGAATCTGACAATTATGTGTCTTGGAGTTGCTCTTCTCGAGGAGTATCTTTGTGGCGTTCTCTGTATTTCCTGAATTTGAATGTTGGCCTGCCTTGCTAGATTGGGGAAGTTCTCCTGGATCATATCTTGCGGCGTGTTTTTCAACTTGGTTCCATTCTCCCCGTCACTTTCAGGTACACCAGTCAGACGTAGATTTGGTCTTTTCACTTAGTCCCATATTTCTTGGAGGCTTGGTTCGTTTCTTTTTATTCTTTTTTCTCTAAACTTCCCTTCTCACTTCATTTCATTCATTTCATCTTCCATCAGCAATACCCTTTCTTCCAGTTGATCGCATCGGCTACCGAGCCTTCTGCAATCTTCACGTAGTTCTCGAAACTTGGCTTTCAGCTCCTTCAGCTCCTTTAAGCCCTTCTCTGCATTGATTATCTTAGTTATACATTCATCTATTTTTTTTTTCAAAGTTTTTAAC